>NC_060185.1:37106836-37446836 GCF_021184085.1 Oncorhynchus gorbuscha
CCACACCTGTCAGGTGGATGGATTATCTTGGCAAAGGGGAAATGCTCACTTACAGGGATGTAAACTATTTGTGCACAACATTTGAGAGAAATACGCTTTTTATGAGTATGGAACATTTCTGGGAGCTTTTATTTCACTTTACATGTTGAGTTTATATTTTTATTCAGTATATATAGCTATATTATACTTGAAAGTAGTCCGATTTGTAGGCCCACTCTGTGAGTGCATCCCAAATGGCACCCTATTCCCTATATAGTGCACTACTTTTGACCAGAGACTAATGGGGCGTATATGGAATAGGGTGCCATTTGAGACACATACTCTTTCTGCCACGTTGGCAGACCTGCAGGCAGCGCTGGTCTCGTGGAGATAGTAGTGGATGTTCTTAGTACAGACACACACACAGACATGAATGTAAAGACACACACACACAGACATGAATGTACAGACACACACACACAGACATGAATGTACACACACACACACAGACATGAATGTACAGACACACACACACAGATGTGAATGTACAGACACACACACACAGACAAGAATGTACAGACACACACACACAGACATGAATGTACAGACACATACACACAGACATGAATGTACAGACACACACACAGACATGAATGTACAGACACACACACACAGACATGAATGTACACACACACACACAGACATTAATGTACAGACACACACACAGATGTGAATGTACAGACACACACACACAGACAATAATGTACAGACACACACACACAGACATGAATGTACAGACACATACACACAGACATGAATGTAAAGACACACACACAGACATTAATGTAAAGACACACACACAGACATGAATGTACAGACACACACACATAGACATGAATGTACAGACACACACACACAGACATGAATGTACAGACACACACACAGCTCTTCTACATGCACAGACAGCTATCCCCATAACATCCAGGGAAGTACCACGTCCACATGCATATATTTACAGTATGCAGTACGCCTGCCTGCCTTCCTGCCTGCCTGCCTTCCTGCCTGCCTGCCTACCTGCCTTCCTGCCTGCCTGCCTTCCTGCCTGCCTGCCAGCCTGCCTGCCGTAAGTATGACAGGACTTGTCCTTTCACGCACAGGTAATTGCTGTTTGATAGAGACTCAATCGCCCGTGCATGCCATGCATGCAGACGCACCGGAGGGAAGGAGAGGTGTGGTATGGAGCCACCGGGGCGGGGAGTGGGACAGTAAAACATAAGAATGCTTGTAGAGCAGAATTACAGTCTTGTATTTATGCAGTGATGTCACTGGTCTGTAAATCTCAGGAACACTCTAAAGTCTGTAAGGTATGATTATGATTCTGGTGAGAGTGGGACATGGGGCGGGTCTGGGTCCTGGACGAGGATGAGAAGTTGGCTGACCCTAAACCCTGTTATTATCTCCCTACCACCCCATCTGGATTCACCAGGATTCCAGGTCACACAACAGATGTGCTGCAGAATTTTAGGGAGAGATAATGTAGTGTTAACTGTAGTGTTAACAGTAGTGTTAACTGTAGTGTTAACAGTAGTGTTAACTGTAGTGTTAACAGTAGTGTTAACTGTAGTGTTAACAGTAATGTTAACTGTAGTGTTAACTGTAGTGTTAACTGTAGTGTTAATTGTAGTGTTACAATTACACCTACAGGGCTAGACTGCATGTTCAGCAAGCTCTACAGTAGGTCAATATCATTACTGTATTCCAATAAAACCTGTCGCCCGTCTGTTAAACACATGATCCTAGTAAATCATGATTATACTCAGGCAGGCAAAAACAGCTCCTGTCCTTGTGGGCCTGAGTATCTGCAGGAGATTGTTGTTCTGTTTCAGAGCAGCGTTTTAAACCTGGGGCAACTCCATGAGCGATCAAATTTCTGGCGATAAAAAGTGAAAAGCAGCAGACTCTAAGTACCAGAGTTGCCCTTCACTGATTGAGATCATAAACAGTCTACAATCAGTACCTATAATACAGTTTTAGTTGGGTTGTGTCTCTGGTTGTGTTTGGATAGAAGGGACACTGGCTACATCTCCTTAATGTCCAGCTCTAATGTACATCCTTTTCTCTCTGGAAGTGGAAGGGCTGTGGGTGGAACTTGGCAGAGGGGAAACAGTCACCTCCTAAGACTGTTTAATGGGACTGGGTCAGTCCATTCCGGACCGGGTGCAGCTGCCAGCTGCTGAAACCTCAGCCCACCCAGAGAGGCACGGCAGGACCATCACAGGACCATCACATCCATGCACGTACCATCCCAAAAGACCACCACTTCAACAGTACAACACACAGAGGAGAAATACAGATTCCATGCTCTGCCTGTATTGCCTGAGTATCTGTGTCACGTGTGGAGGAAAGGAAGCAGGATTACATGCTTATAATCCCTTGTACTGTACAGTACACTACTTTTGACCAGGGTCCATAGGGAATAGGGTATCATTTGGAATGTACCCATGGTCTGGGAGAACAGTAATATATAATGATTTATTACTTAACTCTGATATGACATCTATTCTTTTCATTCTGAATTAACTGTGCATTAATGTTTAGATAGCAGGTCAAGGATGTTTGAGAGGCCGGTACGACAGTAACCAGGGAAGACAGATTCCCTGTAAACACCCTGAGATGAGATTAGCTAACTGGGTTTTCTGCCGACGTGAAGTGTTCTCAGAGGAACTGAGTTGAAGGGTCAACAGTTTAAGATGGTTACAGGCACAAGGCATTTCCTACCTGTCACTGTGTACCCACTGAATAGTCTAAATTTTATCTAGCATCATAGAAGGTGTCACGGCACTGATATGCAGCTGTGAACTCCCACTACTAGCCTTGTTCCACATCTACATGTGGTTTAGCTAACTGTACTGACAATCATCACCATGCTATACATACTACATCGCCCTTTGGTCACAGTTTGAGAGAGTGGGCTGTAATCTGTGACTGACAGGCAGTGTCCTGGCCATGCTGGTACAACAACCACTGTGTCAGTTTAATACAATCACACTACAGACTGGAACAGAAACTTGTTCTAGAAAGTAAAAAATATCAAATAGATCATTCCAAATGTATGTAACTGAAGCTCCTCTTGGCATGAACTTAGGTTGTGGCATGTTTTGTGTCTTGGTATAGAACACTGTCAATGTTCTAGTTAATTAACAACCAAAACAACAAGAGACAAGCCTTAATACGTCCCCAGTCCTGAGATGAGTTTACCTCAGACAAAGAGGCTCCCCATGCTAACAACAGTCACAGTCTCTCCTCTAAATGTTCCTTCAGTACTTATCTATTCGACATCATCGTGTTCTCAGAGCCGTGGCCCGGGGCCTCAACAAGGCATCTGACTGACAACCAGGATCCTCTCCCTCCTGCATATCAGTCGGTCGGATGGAGTGGTTAATACGGGTTCATGTATAGAATGACACACACACACACACACACACACACACACACACACACACACACACACACACACACACACACACACACACACACACACACACACACACACACACACACACACACACACACACACACACACACACACACACACACACACACACACACACACACACACACACACACACACCATAGAAGGGGTCGGTAGGGCAGGGGGAAATACATACTTTGTGGAAACGTGCTTTGTGTACAAACGTATTGTTATCTTAGAATGGGATCCTGATTCTGTCTGCATGGCGTCAAGAATCAGATGAAGACAAAGGGTCAGAGAAGAAACCATAGCCTGAAGCTACTGTCTGACAAGCTGCCTAACCCTCCCCACTAGTGACGTCAGGAGCTGTAACCTGATCAACACAAAGAGGGCATGAGGTAAAACAGTGAGAAACCTCCCAAGAGCATCCTGGATCAGGTGTTGAGGGGGTTTAAGGTGCCAGGATATGATGAGATGGAAGGATGGAGAGACAGAGGGATGTCCTGGAGAGACAGGGCTGATGTCAGCCTATAGATAAACTTGTCAAGAAGGAGGTGATAATGGAATGGACTGTGCTCTGTTACATAAACTAAGGAGGAGAGGTAGAAAGGCCTGTCTGTTGAAGGAAAAGAGCAGTACTGTAGATTGATTACCTGTCAGATCGTACCTACAGTAGGGAATAAGATGTGATTTGGGATGCACCCCAGATCATTGCTAAGGCATGTGTTAGAGTGTGTGTTAGAGTGTGTGTTAGAGTGTGTGTTAGAGTGTATGTTAGAGTGTGTGTTAGAGTGTGTGTTAGAGTGTGAGTGAGAGAGTCTTATGTTCATACTGACCGTGACAATTCTGTGTGTTGTCTAGAAACCAGCTCCCCACTACTACAACACTTCCTACTGAAAGGAACCCTGTTTCATTGGGAGAAACACTGTGAAACTGTGACATTCTGAACAGGATTAGAGGTGAGTTACATTCTATGGCGGTTAGAAAGGGTACAGACTATTATAGGGTTGTTATACAGGGGTACAGACTATTATAGGGTTGTTATACAGGGGTACAGACTATTATAGGGTTGTTATACAGGGGTACAGACTATTATAGGGTTGTTATACAGGGGTACAGACTATTATTGTCACGCCTTGGTCATTGTATCTTGTGTTTTTGTTATATGTTTGGGTAGGCCAGGGTGTGACATGGGTTTATATGTTGTATTTCGTATTGGGGTTTGTATTAATTGGGATTGTGTATGATTAGGGGTGTGTCTAGTTAGGCTTGGCTGCCTGAGGCGATTCCCAATTGGAGTCAGGTGATTCTATTTGTCTCGGATTGGGAACCGTATTTGTGGGTGATTGTACCTGTCTCTGTGTAGTAGTCACCAGATAGGCTGTAATTAGTTCATGTTCCGTTTGTTGTTTTCTTATTTCAGTTATTTCATGTACCACATTTATCTTCATTAAAGTCATGAGTAACCTACACGCTGCATTTCGGTCTGACTCTCTTCATACAACAGACGAACGACGTTACAATTATAGGGTTGTTATATACGGGTACAGACTATTATAGGGTTGTTATACAGGGGTACGGACTATTATAGGGGTGTTAATTCAGAATCGGTGGGTCCCCCACGGGACGGTTGAGCTAAAGCAGGCTAATGCGATTAGCATGAGGATGCAGTAACAAGAACATTTCTCAGGACATAGACATATCTGATATTGGCAGAAAGCTTAAATTCTTGTTAATCTAACTGCACTGACCAATTTACAGTTTCTATTATAGTGAACGAATGCCATGCTATTGTTTGAGGAGAGTGCACAGTTATGGACTTGAAAAGTTATTAATAAACCAATTAGGCACATTTGGGCAGTCTTGATACAAAATTTTGAACAGAAATGCAATGGTTCATTGGATCTGTCTAAAACGTTGCTGCTGTCATCTAGTGGCCAAAATCTGAATTGCGCTTGGGCTGGAATAATACATTAAGGCCTTTGTATTTTCTTTTACCAGATCTAATGTGTTATATTCTTCCACATTCATTTCATATTTACACAAACTTCAAAGTGTTTCCCTTCAAATGGTATCAAGAATATGCATATCCTTGCTTCAATTCCTGAGCTACAGGCAGTTAGATTTGGGTATGTCATTTTAGGATATTTTTTTTTAAAGGGGTGTATCCATAAGAGAACAGGGGTACAGACTATTATTGGGTTATTATACAGGGCTGTTATACAGGGGTACAGAATAGTATAGGGTTGTTATACAGGGGTATAGACTATTATAGGGTTGTTTTACAGGGGTACATACAATTATAGGGTTATTATACAGGGGTACAGACAATTATAGGGTTATTATACAGGGGTACAGACAATTATATGTGTGTTATATAGGGGTTGTTATACAGGGGTACAGACAATTATAGGGTTATTATACAGGGCTGCTATACAGGGGTACAGACTATTATAGGGTTGTTATACAGGGGTACAGACAATTATAGGGTTATTATACAGGGGTACAGACAATTATATGTGTGTTATATAGGGGTTGTTATACAGGGGTACAGACAATTACAGGGTTATTATACAGGGGTACAGACAATTATAGGGTTATTATACAGGGGTACAGCCAAGTATATGGGTGTTATATAGGGGTTGTTATACAGGGGTACAGACAATTATAGGGTTATTATACAGGGCTGATATACAGGGGTACAGACTATTATAGGGTTGTTATACAGGGGTACAGAAAATTATAGGGTTATTATACAGGGGTACAGACAATTATATGGGTGTTATATAGGAGTTGTTATACAGAGGTACAGACTATTATAGGGGTGTTATATAGGAGTTGTTATACAGGGGTACAGACTATTATAGGATTGTTAGAAGGGCTACAGACTATTATATGGGTGTTATATAGGAGTTGTTATACAGGGGTACAGACTATTATATGGGTGTTATATAGGAGTTGTTATACATGGGGTACAGACTATTATATGGATGTTATATAGGAGTTGTTATACAGGGGTACAGCCTATTTTAGGGTTATTCTTTTTTTTAAAGGGGCGGATCCTTAAGAGAACAGGGGTACAGACTATTATAGGGGTGTTATATAGGAGTTGTTATACAGGGGTACAGACTAGTATAGGGTTATTATTCAGGTGTACAGACTATTATAGAGGTGTTATATAGGAGTTGTTATACAGGGGTACACGCTATTATAGGGTTATTATTCAGGGGTACAGACTATTATAGAGGTGTTATATAGGAGTTGTTATACAGGGGTACATGCTATTATAGGGTTATTATTCAGGGGTACAGACTATTATAGAGGTGTTATATAGGAGTTGTTATACAGGGGTACATGCTATTATAGGGTTATTATTCAGGGGTACAGACTATTATAGGGGTGTTATATAGGAGTTGTTATACAGGGGTACACGCTATTATAGGGTTATTATTCAGGGGTAAAGACTATTATAGAGGTGTTATATAGGGGTTGTTATACAGGGGTACACGCTATTATAGGGTTATTATTCAGGGGTACAGACTATTATAGAGGTGTTATATAGGAGTTGTTATACAGGGGTACATGCTATTATAGGGTTATTATTCAGGGGTACAGACTATTATAGAGGTGTTATATAGGAGTTGTTATACATGGGGTACAGACTATTATATGGATGTTATATAGGAGTTGTTATACAGAGGTACAGCCTATTTTAGGATTGTTAGAAGGGGTACAGACTATTATAGGGGTGCTATGTAGGAGTTGTTATACAGAGGTACAGACTATTATAGGGGTGTTATATAGGAGTTGTTATACAGGGGTACAGCCTATTTTAGGATTGTTAGAAGGGGTACAGACTATTATAGGGGTGCTATGTAGGAGTTGTTATACAGAGGTACAGACTATTATAGGGGTGTTATATAGGAGTTGTTATACAGGGGTACAGACTATTATAGGATTGTTAGAAGGGGTACAGACTATTATATGGGTGTTATACAGGAGTTGTTATACAGGGGTACAGACTATTATATGGGTGTTATATAGGAGTTGTTATACAGGGGTACAGCCTATTTTAGGATTGTTAGAAGGGGTACAGACTATTATAGGGGTGCTATGTAGGAGTTGTTATACAGAGGTACAGACTATTATAGGGGTGTTATATAGGAGTTGTTATACAGGGGTACAGACTATTATAGGATTGTTAGAAGGGGTACAGACTATTATATGGGTGTTATACAGGAGTTGTTATACAGGGGTACAGACTATTATATGGGTGTTATATAGGAGTTGTTATACAGGGGTACAGACTATTATATGGATGTTATATAGGAGTTGTTATACAGGGGTACAGACTCTTATAGGGTTATTCTTTTTTTAAAGGGGCGGATCCTTAAGAGAACAGGGGTACAGACTATTATAGGGGTGTTATAGAGGAGTTGTTATACAGGGGTACACGCTATTATAGGGTTATTATTCAGGGGTACAGACTATTATAGGGGTGTTATATAGGAGTTGTTATACATGGGGTACAGACTATTATATGGATGTTATATAGGAGTTGTTATACAGGGGTACAGCCTATTTTAGGATTGTTAGAAGGGGTACAGACTATTATAGGGGTGCTATGTAGGAGTTGTTATACAGGGGTACAGACTATTATATGGATGTTATATAGGAGTTGTTATACAGGGGTACAGACTCTTATAGGGTTATTCTTTTTTTAAAGGGGCGGATCCTTAAGAGAACAGGGGTACAGACTATTATAGGGGTGTTATATAGGAGTTGTTATACAGGGGTACAGACTAGTATAGGGTTATTATTCAGTGGTACAGACTATTATAGAGGTGTTATATAGGAGTTGTTATACAGGGGTACACGCTATTATAGGGTTATTATTCAGGGGTACAGACTATTATAGAGGTGTTATATAGGGGTTGTTATACAGGGGTACACGCTATTATAGGGTTATTATTCAGGGGTACAGACTATTATAGAGGTGTTATATAGGAGTTGTTATACAGGGGTACATGCTATTATAGGGTTATTATTCAGGGGTACAGACTATTATAGGGGTGTTATATAGGAGTTGTTATACAGGGGTACATGCTATTATAGGGTTATTATTCAGGGGTACAGACTATTATAGGGGTGTTATATAGGAGTTGTTATACAGGGTTACACGATATTATAGGGTTATTATTCAGGGGTACAGACTATTTTAGGGGTGTTATATAGGAGTTGTTATACAGGGGTACACGCTATTATAGGGTTATTATTCAGGGGTACAGACTATTATAGGGGCGTTATATAGGAGTTGTTATACAGGGGTACATGCTATTATAGGGTTATTATTCAGGGGTACAGACTATTATAGGGGTGTTATATAGGAGTTGTTATACAGGGGTACACGCTATTATAGGGTTATTATTCAGGGGTACAGACTTTTATAGAGGTGTTATATAGGAGTTGTTATACAGGGGTACATGCTATTATAGGGTTATTATTCAGGGGTACAGACTATTATAGAGGTGTTATATAGGGGTTGTTATACAGGGGTACACGCTATTATAGGGTTATTATTCAGGGGTACAGACTATTATAGAGGTGTTATATAGGAGTTGTTATACAGGGGTACATGCTATTATAAGGTTATTATTCAGGGGTACAGACTATTATAGGGGTGTTATATAGGAGTTGTTATACAGGGGTACACGATATTATAGGGTTATTATTCAGGGGTACAGACTATTATAGGGGTGTTATATAGGAGTTGTTATACAGGGGTACACGCTATTATAGGGTTATTATTCAGGGGTACAGACTATTATAGGGGTGTTATATAGGAGTTGTTATACAGGGGTACATGCTATTATAGGGTTAATATTCAGGGGTACAGACTATTATAGGGGTGTTATATAGGAGTTGTTATACAGGGGTACACGCTATTATAGGGTTATTATTCAGGGGTACAGACTTTTATAGAGGTGTTATATAGGGGTTGTTATACAGGGGTACACGCTATTATAGGGTTATTATTCAGGGGTGTTATTTTTTAAAGAAATTATTTATTTAACCTTTATTTAACTAGGCAAGTCGGTTAAGAACAAAGTCTTATTTAATATATGCCATTTAGCAGACGCTTTTATCCAAAGCGACTTACAGTCATGTGTGCATACATTCTACGTACAATGACGGCGTACCGGGGAACAGTGGGTTAACTGCCTTGTTCAGGAGCAGAAGGACAGATTTATACACTGTCAGCTCTGGGATTTGTTACTGGCCCAATGCTCTAAACACTACGCTACCTGCCGCCCCATATAGGGGTACAGGCTATTCAAACCATTGACCCTTTAGTTTAGCGTCCCAACAGCTGCTCTGACACTGAGGGGAATACCAAGGAATAGTAGGGGTTAAAGATCTTATGCACACACTGGTAGAGGTCCCTGTACACCATCTTAGGTTACAGAGGAATGAGCTACTGTACAGTAGAGAGCCTTCTCAAATCAAATAAAATAAAATTTAATTTGTCACATACACATGGTTAGCAGATGTTAATGCGAGTGTAGCGAAATGCTTGCGCTTCTAGTTCCGACAATGCAGTAATAACCAACAAGTAATCTAACTAACAATTCCTAAACTACTGTCTTATACACAGTGTAAGGGGATAAAGAATATGTACATAAGGATATATGAATGAGTGATGGTACAGAGCAGCATAGGCAAGATACAGTAGATGGTATCGAGTACAGTATATACATATAAGATGAGTATGTAAACAGTCAGGTCTCACACACACGCACACACACACACACACACACACACACAGTCTTTAAGTATTGCGTCTGCCTCTGTTCCCAAGGAGGCTATAAGAGTACCTGTAACCCGGTCTGAGTAATGCCATGGGACAACTTATCATTCACTAAGCGCTCTTTCCCACAGTTTCAAATATGTAACATCATTTCCTGCCAGTGTCATTGAGCACAGAGGCACATGATGCTGAATGACAACGTACCCTGGGAATATGTGACTAAGAACGTCACTACGGTCTGAGACTCAATGGCTAAGAAACTATTTAGACATTTAACAACGAATGTTAGAATAAATACATGCCCCAAAGTATTCGGGATACTTGACTTGGAGATCTAAAACTGAAAATAAATCCATTTGTTTCTATTCTACAAAATCAGGTTGTTTAAAATAAGAGGTAACACAAAATCACACTTTCAAACAATGATTAAGTGGAATATCTATCCAATGGGATAATATGTTATTGAATATGTCATACAGTCTATCCTTTATGTACCGCATTTGATTTTTGACTAGGGAGTGAAGCTCAAATATAATTTACTATCCTGTCGATGGCAGGTTGATGAGCGGGACAGACTGTTAGAGAGACATGTTTGGTAAGAGACATGTTTGGTAAGAGACATGTTTCCTGTCCAGGTGGTCTACCCTGTGAGAGAACATCTGTTGAATCTTCACTCAGTCTGAGTTGGTAGATCAGACCAGTGCTACGTCTCAAATGGCACGCTATTCCCTACATAGTGAACTACTTTTAATGAGGGCCCATAGGGCTCTGAGCATATTAAGTGTACTATATAGGGAATAGGTAGCTATTTGGCACGTGGGCAAAAGTAGTGCACAATTTGGTGGTCCTTCTGTAGCTCAGTTGGTAGAGCATGGCGCTTGTAACGCCAGGGTAGTGGGTTCGATTCCCGAGACCACCCATACGTAGAATGTATGCACACATGACTGTAAGTTGCTTTGGATAAAAGCGTCCTCTAAATGGCATATATTACAATATTATTGCATATATTAATTTAGGGAATGGGGTGCCATTTGAGATTCCCCCCTGGTGTAGATATAACCATCTATCTTAATGATCTGCATTAAAAAATGTTTTCTTTCCACCTACAGGCCTCCTGCATTACTTTTAGGACTCAATTAAACTCCTGCAGTGAGGTTTTGAAATGCTGAGAGTAGAGTTGCATCACCCCAATTAGTTCTGTTTCAGATGGACTTTTTGATGGTGTGTTTGTGTGCAGCCAGAGAGTTTTGATGAACGTTTGAAAAGGAAGATTCAGTGATTATACCAAGGGATTTTCACATCCACTGTTCCCGGCCTGCCACCCCTTCACAGCGGTGCTTCCTTTAGATGTCCAGGGTACACACACACACACACACACACACACACACACACACACACACACACACACACACACACACACACACACACACACACACACACACACACACACACACACACACACACACACACACACACACACACACACACACACACACACACACACACACACGCACACACGCACACACCCAAACATATACACACACACAGAGCCAGGGTTTATAGGGAGAAGGGAGAGAGGGAACGGGAACTAGCCAGGCAGATATGGAAAAAAGGAATGCCCAAGAGGTGCTGTTGAACAAAGGCTGTTTGGAAGATATGAGATACAGGAGACTATCAGATGTGGATATGAGCCTTGCGATAAGGCCTTCCCTCTAGCAAGAGGAGACTCACAGGGGCTGTGTCCCAAATTGCACCCTACTCCTTACAGCGTGCGCTACTGTGGACCAAAGCACTATGGGACCTGGTCACTCACATGCACATGCACATACACACACTTGCACACAAGCCACTATTTCTCTATTGCAGGTATTCCCAAACTGGTGTATGCACAATGCACACTTGCACAAACTGGTGTATTCGCATTTTCAAACATTTTCAGTTTCTTTCTCGCCTGAGTAGCCTCGTTTCACTGCCAAAAATAAAATGAAAGCATCTAGTGTTCAGCAAAACAACAACACTATGTCAAATACAGGTAGTCACATAATTAATATCCAATCACATTAACCGTTACTCTCTCGCGGGAATTCCACTAACAGTCCGTATGTGGCAACACTCCTTCCGTGGCCTCCAACTGCTTTTAAATGCTAGTAAAACTAAGTGCATGCTCTTCAACCGATTTCTGCCCGCACCCTCCCACCCGACTAGCATCATTACCCTAAACAGTTCTGACCTAGAATATGTGGACAACTACAAATACCTAGGTATCTGTTTAGACTGTAAACTCTCCTTCCAGACTCACATTAAGCCTCTCCAATCCAAAGCCTCCTTCACTCATGCTGCCAAACATACCCTCGTAAAACGGACTATCCTACCAATCCTTGACTTCGGCGATGTCATTTACAGAATAGCCCCCAACAATACTCAGCAGACTGGATGCAGTCTATCACAGTGCCATCCGTTTTATCACCAAAGCCCCATATACTACCCACCACTGCGACCTCTATGCTCCAGTCGGCTGGCCCTCACTACATATCCGTCGCCAAACTCACTGGCTCCAGGTCATCCAAGTCTTTGTATATTGCACTGGTCACCCCCAAAGCCAATACTTCCTTTGGCCGCCTCTCCTTCCAGTTCTGTGCTGCCAATGACTGGAATGAATTGCAAGCTGGAGCTGGAGCTTCATATCTCCCTCTCTAGGTTTAAGCATCAGCTGTCAGAGCAGCTTACCGATCACTGTACTTGTATACAGCCCATCTGTAAATAGCCCACCCAACGACCTCATCCCCATATTATTACTTACCCTCGTGCTCCTTTGCACCCCAGTATCTCTACTTGCACATCATCATCTGCACATATATCACTCCAGTATTAATGCTAAATTGTATTTATTTTTGCCTCTATAGCCTGTTTATTGCTTTACCTCCCTACTCTTCTACATTTGCACACACTGTACATAGATCTTTCTATTTTATTGACTGTACGTTTGTTTATGTGTAACTCTGTGTTGTTGTTTTTTGCCGCACTGCTTTGCTTTATCTTGGCCAGGTCGCAGTTGTAAATGAGAACTTGTTCTCAACTGGCCTACTTGGTTGAATCAAGGTAAAAAATAACAAGTATGTAGCCAAACGTAGCTGCTGCTCATTCCATTTGCTAGAAAATTGATTAATGGTTTAAAAAAAAGTAGGGCCCATAAAGTGTCCATAAAGACAGATACCAGCTCTACTACCAGCAGTACTACACCTGCATCTGTTGACGACACAAGTTGTTCTGCTTCCACGAGCACATCCAATGCTAGCATCAGTAATTCTACATTTGTTGTTAGCCCAGCTAGCATGGACACTGACAGGTTGTGAATCTGATGTGGCCGAAGAGCTACTGCCCCCTTACCTGGGAAAGCACAGAACAACAGACAGGGACGTTGCACCATCGAAGAGATGCATATATGATGAGAACTACATTGGTTTGGGGTTCACTTATATTGGGAGTAGTGCCTTTCCTCAGCCACAGTGTGTTATATGTGCAAAAGTACTATATCACAACTCGATGAAACCATCACTCTTGCGCTTACATTTAGAAAAATAAAACATGCCAATTTGAAAAATAAGCAATGGGAGTTTTTGGAGCGAGAATTATGATGACTTTCGAGTAGTAAGACGTATAAAAGCAACAGATACCATTAATAAGAAGGGGCTAGAAGCGTCTTATATGGTGAACTACCGAGGGGCTAGGACAGACAAGTCCAATACTTTTGTGGAGAACTTAATCCTTCCTGCTGCCACAGATATGGCTGGGACAATGCTGTTGGAAAATACCCCCAAAACCATACAGACAATGCCTCCATCAAACAACACTGTTTCACGACGCATCAGTGACATGGCAGGAGATGCTTTGAAACAATTACTGCTTCGCATACAAGCCAGTGAATTCTATGCGTTACAGCTGGATGAGTCAACAGACGTAGCGGGCCTGGCACAGCTCCTGGTATATGTCTGTTACAGCTGGATGAGTCAACAGGCCTGGTACAGCTCCTGGTATATGTCTGTTACAGCTGGATGAGTCAACAGACGTAGCGGGCCTGGCACAGCTCCTGGTATATGTCTGTTACAGCTGGATGAGTCAACAGACCTGCCGGGCCTGGCACAGCTCCTGGTATATGTCTGTTACAGCTGGATGAGTCAACAGGCCTGGCACAGCACCTGGTATATGTCTGTTACAGCTGGATGAGTCAACAGATGTAGCGGCCCTGGCACAGCTCCTGGTATATGTCTGTTACAGCTGGATGAGTCAACAGGCCTGGCACAGCTCCTGGTATATGTCTGTTACAGCTGGATGAGTCAACAGATGTAGCGGGCCTGGCACAGCTCCTGGTATATGTCTGTTACAGCTGGATGAGTCAACAGACGTAGCGGGCCTGGCACAGCTCCTGGTATATGTCTGTTACAGCTGGATGAGTCAACAGGCCTGGCACAGCTCCTGGTATATGTCTGTTACAGCTGGATGAGTCAACAGGCCTGGCACAGCTCCTGGTATATGTCTGTTACAGCTGGATGAGTCAACAGATGTAGCGGGCCTGGCACAGCTCCTGGTATATGTCTGTTACAGCTGGATGAGTCAACAGATGTAGCGGGCCTGGCACAGCTCCTGGTATATATCTGTTACAGCTGGATGAGTCAACAGATGTAGCGGGCCTGGCACAGCTCCTGGTATATGTCTGTTACAGCTAGATGAGTCAACAGATGTAGCGGGCCTGGCACAGCTCCTGGTATATGTCTGTTACAGCTGGATGAGTCAACAGATGTAGTGGGCCTGGCACAGCTCCTGGTATATGTCTGTTACAGCTGGATGAGTCAACAGATGTAGTGGGCCTGGCACAGCTCCTGGTATATGTCTGTTACAGCTGGATGAGTCAACAGGCCTGGCACAGCTCCTGGTATATGTCTGTTACAGCTGGATGAGTCAACAGACGTAGCGGGCCTGGCACAGCTCCTGGTATATGTCTATTAAAGCTGGATGAGTCAACAGATGTAGCGGGCCTGGCACAGCTCCTGGTATATGTCTGTTACAGCTGGATGAGTCAACAGATGTAGCGGGCCTGGTACAGCTCCTGGTATATGTCTGTTACAGCTGGATGAGTCGACAGATGTAGCGGGCCTGGCACAGCTCCTGGTATATGTCTGTTACAGCTGGATGAGTCAACAGACGTAGCGGGCCTGGCACAGCTCCTGGTATATGTCTGTTACAGCTGGATGAGTCAACAGATGTAGCGGGCCTGGCACAGCTCCTGGTATCTGTCTGTTACATCTGGATGAGTCAACAGACGTAGCGGGCCTGGCACAGCTCCTGGTATATGTCTGTTACAGCTAGATGAGTCAACAGACGTAGCGGGCCTGGCACAGCTCCTGGTATATGTCTGTTACAGCTGGATGAGTCAACAGATGTAGCGGGCCTGGCACAGCTCCTGGTATATGTCTGTTACAGCTGGATGAGTCAACAGGCCTGGCACAGCTCCTGGTATATGTCTGTTACAACTGGATGAGTCAACAGACGTAGCGGGCCTGGCACAGCTCCTGGTATATGTCTGTTACAGCTGGATGAGTCAACAGATGTAGCGGGCCTGGCACAGCTCCTGGTATATGTCTGTTACAGCTGGATGAGTCAACAGGCCTGGCACAGCTCCTGGTATATGTCTGTTACAGCTGGATGAGTCAACAGATGTAGCGGGCCTGGCACAGCTCCTGGTATATGTCTGTTACAGCTGGATGAGTCAACAGGCCTGGCACAGCTCCTGGTATATGTCTGTTACAGCTGGATGAGTCAACAGGCCTGGCACAGCTCCTGGTATATGTCTGTTACAGCTGGATGAGTCAACAGGCCTGGCACAGCTCCTGGTATATGTCTGTTACAGCTGGATGAGTCAACAGATGTAGCGGGCCTGGCACAGCTCCTGGTATATGTCTGTTACAGCTGGATGAGTCAACAGATGTAGCGGGCCTGGCACAGCTCCTGGTATATGTCTGTTACAGCTGGATGAGTCAACAGGCCTGGCACAGCTCCTGGTATATGTCTGTTACAGCTGGATGAGTCAACAGATGTAGCGGGCCTGGCACAGCTCCTGGTATATGTCTGTTACAGCTGGATGAGTCAACAGACGTAGCGGGCCTGGCACAGCTCCTGGTATATGTCTGTTACAGCTGGATGAGTCAACAGGCCTGGCACAGCTCCTGGTATATGTCTGTTACAGCTGGATGAGTCAACAGGTGTAGCGGGCCTGGCACAGCTCCTGGTATATGTCTGTTACAGCTGGATGAGTCAACAGACGTAGCGGGCCTGGCACAGCTCCTGGTATATGTCTGTTACAGCTGGATGAGTCAACAGGCCTGGCACAGCTCCTGGTATATGTCTGTTACAGCTGGATGAGTCAACAGATGTAGCGGGCCTGGCACAGCTCCTGGTATATGTCCATTACGTTTATGGAAGGTCAATTCAGGAAGACATCCTCTTCTGCAAACCATTGGAAACCAGAACAACAGGAGAGGATATGTTTAAAGTACTGGACAGCTTTGTGACATCAAATGGACTTTGGTGGTCAAGATGTGTTGGTAACTGTACTGATGGTGCAAAGCCATGACAGGTAGACATAGTGGAGTGGTAACGTGCGTGCAAGCAGTTACTCCCAACGCCACTTGGGTACACTGCAGCATTCACCGAGAGGTGAAAGGAATGCCTGACAGCTTAAAAGACGTTTTGGACAGTACAGTGAAAATGGTTAACTTTGTTAAAGCAAGGCCCCTGAACTCTCATGTATTTTCTGCACTATGTAGCGACCAATGTAACGCTTTTACAACATACAGAAGTGTGCTGATTATCAAGGGGCAAAATATTGTCCATTTTGAAAAAATTGAGAGACGACCTTAAATATTTCTTTACTGACCATAATTTTCAATTATCTGACCGCTTGCATGATGATGAGTTTATCACACGACTGGCCTATCTGGGTGAATGATCTGGATCTAGGATTACAGGGCCTCTCTTCAACTATATTCAATGTGCAGAACAAAATTGAGGCTATGATTAAGAAGTTGGAGCTCTTCTCTGTCTGCATTAACCTCTTGCTCCTACCTGACACGCAGGCGTCCCATCTAGACATCTGGAAATGCAAATACGCTACGCTAAATGCTAATAGCACTCGTTAAAACCCAAACGTTCATTAAAATACACATGCAGGGTATTGAATTAAAGCTACACTTGTTGTGAATCCAGGCAACAAGTCAGATTTTTAAAATGCTTTTCGGCGAAAGCATGAGAAGCTATTATCTGATAGCATGTAACACCACAAAAGACCCGCAGGGGACGTAAACAAAATAATTAGCATAGTCGGCGCTACACAAAACGCACAAATAAAATATAAAACATTCATTACCTTTGACCATCTTCTTTGTTGGCACTCCTAGATGTCCCATAAACATCACTATTGGGTCTTTTTTTATTAAATCCATATATAGCGTAGATATCGATCTATGAAGACTGTGTGATCAACGGAAAAAAATTGTGTTTTATAACGTAACGTCATTTTTTTTAATTAAAAAAGTTGACGATAAACTTTCACAAAACACTTCGAAATACTTTTGTAATGCAACTTTAGGTATTAGTAAACGTTAATAAGCGATCAAATTGATCACGAGGCGATGTATATTCTATAGCTGTACGTCTGGAAATAATGTCCGGGTAAATCTCAACCAAAATATCCGGTCGGAGACCGGAAGAACTGCGCTGCCTTGTGTCTGTTTGACCAAGAAACAAATCGTAGTCAAATGACAAGACTGTTGACATCGTGTGGAAGCTGTAGGTATTGCAACCTCGGCCCCATTTAATGTGGTTCACGTTTAACAATTGGTTGAAGTGGCGCATGGATATATTTTCCCATTTTCAGTGATAACTGGATTCGTTATCCCTTTCATGCCCTGCCTCCAGTCCCACTTACCGATATCTGAACAAGACAGTCTCATCGAAATTGCAACAACCGGTTCTGTGAAAATTGAATTTAAATCAGAAGCCACTGCCAGATTTCGATGAGAGTATCCAGCCTTGGCAAATCGCGCTGTTAAGACACTGATGCCCTTTGCAACCAGGTACCTATGTAAGAGTGGATTCTCAGCCCTCAGTAGCATGACAACTAAATACAGTCACAGACTGTGTGTGTGGAAAATGCTTTGAGACTGAGACTCTCTTCAATACAACCCAACATTTCAGAGTTATGTGCATCCTTTCAGTCACACCCTTCTCATTAACCTGTGGTGAGTTATTCACCATTTTTTGATGAATAAATAACTACGTTTTATATGTAAGATGGCTAAATGAAGAGCAAAATTATTGATTATTATTATTTGTGCCCTGGTCCTATAAGAGCTCTTTGTCACTTCCCACGAGCCGGATTGTGACAAAAACTCACACTCATTCTTATGTTTAATAAATGTATGGTATAGTGTGAGTGTGGCAGGCTTACAATGATGGCAAAAAACAACATGTGAGAGTGTGCTGACCCTGGTGTGCTGACCCTGGTGTGCTGACCCTGGTGTGCTGACCCTGGTGCTAAAGTGGGTACGCAGCTGGAGGTTTAATGTTTGAAGGGGAACGGGACTATAAAAAGTTTGGTAACCACGGCCCTCTTGGTTTCATTCAGCTGGTACTACATCATTTCTGTACTTCAAGTGTACCTGTATCCGTCAGCATAGTACCACATAAATCATTAATTATACCAATGATTTTTTATTTCACAAGTTATTTAAAAGTTTAGAGTTTTCTGTTCATCTAAAGGATACAATGAACCAATACATCAATACAAAACCACATCCAAACGATGGGAGCTTCTATTGGTAAAGTCATGAATTCCCTTTGCCTGAGGTGTATAGGTGGGTGTGTGTGTGTGTGTGAACCTTTCGAAGGTCCCCTGATCTATCTGTTCTAGATGTTTCATGAAAACTATTAAAGTGTAAATGTGCCTTTTCACACAACATGTCAACTGTCTCCTTTGCGAATAAGCAAACTGAAATAACAACACGTCTGCTAACATTGTTGTCTTTATTGTTGTCTTTAACATAATCTGCCAGAGGTGACAGGACAGGATAAAAAAAAAAGTTCTTACTCTCACATTGTGAAAAATAAATGACCCAGATGGCATCCTATATCCTATAAAGTGAACTACTCTGGTCGAAAGTAGTGCCCTACATAGGGAATAGGGTGCCATTTGAGATGCAAGCCTAGTCTATTCAAGAGCGATATTAACACTTTCCTCAGCTGGTAACTATTATTCTGTCCTCCAGGCGAGAGGTTTGAAAGGTCAAAGGTGAAAAGTGAAGGGCCATCTTACCGTCGTCCAGGTCAGGTATGATGGTGACCCTGGCAGTGTGGTACTCCTGTCTCAGCTGGCCTCCCATGGGCATACTGAGGGTAACGTTGAAGCTCTCCTCCTCTTCATACAGAGAGTCATCTATGATCACCACACGACAGGAACTCTCCGTCTCGCCCTTATCGAAGCGCAGGACACTGTTGTGTTCCTCAGGTCTGGATATGTAGTCAGAGTAGGACAGGACTGTAGAGGGGATAGTCCCTGTAGCTGTGGCTGTAGGAGAGAGGAAAGGAGAGAGGGATGAGAAGAGAGGGAGGTGTGTGTGTGTGTGTGTGTGTGTGTGTGTGTGTGTGTGTGTGTGTGTGTGTGTGTGTGTGTGTGTGTGTGTGTGTGTGTGTGTGTGTGTGTGTGTGTGTGTGTGTGTGTGTGTGTGTGTGTGTGTGTGTGTGTGTGTGTGTGTGTGTGTGTGTGTGCGTGCGTGTGTGTGGACTGTACCTTGCTGTGTGTAGCAGATGACCATGAGTTCCTGTGTGACGTCACCACTCCTGCGCACTGGGATCAGCAGCTCCCCGATGTCCTCCTCTATAGAGTAGACTGCAGACTGGATAAACACTGTCGACTCTGGGGAGGGGAGAGAGAGAGGGGGACAGACCTGAGGGAGTACTGGTCTGACAGACCCCAGAGAGTCCATCTGACTGTCCTGCTGAGTTTAGAGAGAGAGATCTTAAACTGTTATAATCTCTACAGACAGGGCCAGAAAGGACATCACGTTAAGTCGCTCTAAGATTCTGGCTACAGACAACACAAAGAGGGAGTTTTGTCCTCTGAGAGAGAGAGATGCAGTCGGCACCCCTAAAAATAAATGTCTCATTAAGGATCCCAGTAGGGGGAGACAGAGATGGAACGGAGAGAGAAGAGAGAGAGAGAGAGAGAGAGAGAGAGAGAGAGAGAGAGAGAGAGAGATTATGATTATTAGAAAGAGAGAGAGAGAGGAGGATCAGAGAGGACAGAGAGAGAGAGACTGGGACAGAGAGAGAGAGAGAGAGAGAGAGAGAGAGAGAGAGAGAGAGAGAGAGAGAGCAGGGGAGTGAGAGGGATTTTTTATTTTTTTATTTTTTTATTTCACCTTTATTTAACCAGGTAGGCTAGTTGAGAACAAGTTCTCATTTGCAACTGCGACCTGGCCAAGATAAAGCATAGCAGTGTGAACAGACAACACAGAGTTACACATGGAGTAAACAATTAACAAGTCAATAACACAGTAGGAATACCTGACTGAGGATCTCCAAAATTTGTCCCCAGAATCCCCAAGGGCAGTTTCAACTAGAACCAAAAAATTTGATCATCTTGGCCAAACTCGGTCACCTGGCTTCCAGAGGATTTAAAAAGGGGAGTCTATATACCTTGTGTTCAAAAGGCATGAGGTAGGCGAATAATTACAATTTTGCAGATTAACACTGGAGTGATAAATGATCAGATAGAGAGAGAGAGAAAGAGCGAGAGAGAGAGGGGTGGGGACAGAGCGAGAGAGAGAGAGAGAGAGAGAGAGAGAGAGAGAGAGAGAGAGAGAGAGAGAGAGAGAGAGGGGGACAGAGAGAGAGAGAGTGAGCGAGAGAGAGAAAGAGAGAGAGAGAGAGAGAGAGAGAGAGAGAGACCTGGATGCTCCTGCTCCAGTTTCAAGAGAGAGAGAGAGAGAGAGAGATGGACAGAGAGAGAGAGAGAGGGGGACAGAGAGAGAGAGAGAACCATGTGGAGAAGAGAGAGAGAGAGAGAGAGAGAGACTAGAGAGAGAGAGAGAGAGAGAGAGAGAGAGAGAGAGAGAGAGAGAGAGAGAGAGAGAGAGGGGGGGAGAGAGAGAGAGAGAGACAGAGAGAGAGAGGGGGGAGAGGGAGGGGGGGAGAGAGAGAAAGACAGAGAGACAGAGAGAGAGAGGGAGAGAGGGGAGAGAGAGAGAGAGAGAGGGACAGAGAGAGAGAGCGAGATAGAGAGAGGGGGACAGAGAGAGAGAGTGGGACAGAGAGAGAGAGAGAGGGACAGAGAGAGAGAGAGGGGGGACAGAGAGGTGGGGGGAGAGAGAGAGAAAGAGACAGAGAGAGAGAGAAAGAGGGGGACAGAGAGAGAGAGAGAGTGAGCGAGAGAGGGATAGAGAGAGAAAGAGCGAGAGAGAGAGGGGTGGGGACAGAGCGAGAGAGAGAGAGAGAGAGAGAGAGAGAGAGAGAGAGAGAGAGAGAGAGAGAGGGACAGAGAGAGAGAGAGAGAGAGAGAGTGGGACAGAGAGAGAAAGAGAGAGAGAGCGAGGGGGACAGAGAGAGAGAGAGAGAGAGGGACAGAGAGAGAGAGGGGGAGAGAGAGAGAGGGGAGAGAGAGAGAAAGACAGAGAGAGGGGGACAGAGAGAGAGGGGGGGACAGAGAGAGAGAGAGGGACAGAGAGAGAGAGGGAGAGAGAGAGAGAGAGAGAGAGAGAGAGAGAGAGAGAGAGAGAGAGAGAGAGAGAGAGAGAGAGAGAGAGAGAGAGAGAGAGAGAGAGAGAGAGAGAGAGAGAGAGAGAGAGAGAGAGGGACAGAGAGAGAGAGAGAGAGGGAGAGAGAGAGATAGAGACAGAGAGAGAGGGGGACAGAGAGAGAGAGGGGGACAGAGAGAGAGAGAGGGACAGAGAGAGAGAGGGGGAGAGAGAGGGGGAGAGAGAGAAAGAGAGAGAGAGACAGAGAGAGAGAGAGGGGTGGGGACAGAGCGAGAGAGAGAGAGAGAGAGAGCGATAAAACCATTACATCCTTCTCACATCCTTCTCATTATTTAATTAATACAGAAGTTATGCGGATGAGAAGAGGGTACAACAATGTGTTGAATATTTCTGTCCATTACAATATGTTGCTGCTGGTGCTCTGGTCCAGGCTCCTCCCTGAGGACAGAGGTCTATAAAGGATGTATTGACCCAGTGAACTGAGGCAGAAGACATAGTCTGCGTCGCAAATGGCACCCTATTTCCTATATACAGTAGTACATTCCTTTTGACCAGAGCCCTATGTAGGCCCTGGTCAAAAGTAGGGCACTATATTGGGAATAGGGCATCATTTGGGATCCATCCAGAGGATATGATGACTAACATCAGTGGTTGGCACAGACAACTACCCAGAAGCCTCTCTGATTTGACAACTGACACACAGGGACCAATCAGGGAATATATATATGCATTTAGTGAATTGTTCATAGGAAAATTCCAGCTTCCGTACTGTAGACTTCAAATGTGAAGAAGGACCATTTTTATTCATTTTACCTTTATTTAACTTGGCAAGTCAGTTAAGAACAAATTCTTATTTTTAATGATGGCCTAGGAACAGTGGGTTCAGGGTTCTTGTCAGCTAGGGGATTTGAACTTGCAACCTTCCGTTCACTAGTCCAACACTCTAACCACTAGGCTACCCTGCCGCCCAGTTAAAGTGGGCCTAGATAATAAACCTGACGTGTCTTGATTCTGTTAGCAAGCAGAGACCTGTTCAAACCATTGGTCTTTTTAAAAAGTTTGTGTTAGTCACTCCCCCTGTCCTGTCCTTTCCTCTCCTTATCTCTTTCTCTCCTCTCCTCCTTTACTCTGCATATCGAGACTGTGTCTAAGTTACTAGACCTGAGTTACATCCCAGAGGCCTACACTAAGAAGTACCTACCCCACATAGACAAGTTTACAATATTCTTTCTATCACTGTTATGCTTCTTCTTAAAACCTATTCTTTACTCTAATTGTGAATCTGGTCATCTGTGCTAATAAGGTGACAGTGTGCTAGCAGGGCCTGAACTCTCACAACCCCCAACAGTCCCACCTGACCAATTACTGTCTGACCAGGACACTGGACCAATGGCTCCCTGCCCTTCCCAGCCCGGTCTTGACTAAATAAGTAGATGTTCTACCTCCTACTCAGGCTAGCAGAACATACAAGCTTATAGCCCTTAATAGCAGCTCCTACCAAGGCTCATAACAAGACTGACAGGCCTTCATGTGGAGAGCTTCTCTCTCTCTCTCTCTCTCTCATTCTCTCTCTCTCTCTCTCTCTCTCTCTCTCTCTCTCTCTCTCTCTCTCTCTCTCTCTCTCTCTCTCTCTCTCTCTCTCTCTCGCTCTCTCTCAATTTGAACTCAGATTCACATTTAAAGGAGCTGCTAGAACCTGGGTCAGTTGTAATGTTGTTGTAATGTAAGTCCCAAATGGCACCCTATTCCATATGTGGAGCACTCCTTTTTACCTGGGCCCATAGGGCTCTCGTCAAAGTAGTGCACTAAAAAGGGAATAGGCTGCCATTTGAGACACAGATGTATTCTGAGAAGCTGGGAAATCATGGAAATCTAAAATAGCATGTTGATATGTTAATGTGTAAATATACATGTTTGTGGACATGAAGCAAAACTATATGTTAATGTGTAATGGCCAAATCATAATATTGATATTACAGCTGCACCATCGAGAGCATCCTGGTTGCATCACTGCCTTGTATGGCAACTACTCAGCTTCCGACCACAAGGCTCGACAGAGTGTAGTGCGTACTGCCCAGTACATCACTGGGACCAAGCTTCCTGCCATCCAGGACCTCTATACCAGGCGGTGTCAGAGGAAGGCCCTAAAAATTGTCAAAGACTCCAGCCACCTCAGTCATAGACAGTAGTTCTCTCTGCTACCGCACGGCAAGCGGTACCGGAGCGCCAAGTCTAGGTCCAAGAGGCTTCCAAATAGCTTCTACCCCCAAACCATAAGATTCCTGAACAACAAATCAAATGGATACCCAGACTATTTGCATTGTCCCCCCACCTCCTCTTTTACTCTGCTGCTACTCTCTGTTTATTATCTATGCATAGTCACTTTAATAACTCTACCTACATGCACATATTACCTCAATTACCTCGACTAACCTGTGCCTCCGCACATTGACTCTGTACCGGTACCCCTTGTATATTGCCTCGCTATTATTATTTTACTGCTGCTCTTTAATGATTTGTTACTTTAATTTCTTATTATCACGACTTCCGGCCGAAATTGGTTCCGCTCCTGGTTCGGGCGGCATTTGGCGGTCAGCGACGCCGGTCTTTTAGCCATCATTGATCCATTTTTCATTTTCCATTTGTTTTGTCTTGTCTTCCCACACACCTGGTTTCAATTCCATCATTACATGTTGTGTATTTAACCCTCTGTTCCCCCCATGTCCTTGTCTGGAATTGTTTATTTTAAGTGCTTGTGCACGTTATTTCTGGTGTGCGACGGGTTTTGTACCCATTGTATTGATTGTTCTGTTTACGGTGATTTTTATTATTAAACTGCGCCGTAACACAGTTTTTGTTCTCCTGCGCCTGACTTCTCTGCCGCCAGTATGCACTCATTACACTTATATATATAAAAAACATGTTTTACATTTTTATATTAGTGTATCATTTATTTTATTTGTAAATTTTTCTCCATCTAAAAATAAATGTTTTCTTTAAAAAATATATATATATATTTTTTTGTTTAAGTATTTTTTCCTAAAACTGCATTGTTGGTTAAGGGCTTGTAAGTAAGGATTTCACTGTAACACCTGTTGTATTTGGCACATGTGGCAAATACAATTTGACTTAACTTGATAGCTGCATGTTATCTTAATTTTCCTCGAGGGACTAGTGTTTTGTGAGACAAACAATACCATCCTCCATACATTTTACATCCTTGTTTGCTAAGTCAAACAACACCGCTGGTTCTGCTCACACTGCCCTACCCTGTGCTCTGACCTCTTTCTCCCCTCTCTCTCCAGATGAAATCTCGCGTCTTGTGACGGCCGGCCGCCCAACAACCTGCCCGCTCGACCCTATCCCCTCCTCTCTTCTCCAGACCATTTCCGGAGACCTTCTCCCTTACCTCACCTCGCTCATCAACTTATCCCTGACCGCTGGCTACGTCCCTTCCGTCTTCAAGAGAGCGAGAGTTGCACCCCTTCTGAAAAAACCTACACTCGATCCCTCCGATGTCAACAACTACAGACCAGTATCCCTTCTTTCTTTTCTCTCCAAAACTCTTGAACGTGCCGTCCTTGGTCAGCTCTCCCGCTATCTCTCTCAGAATGACCTTCTTGATCCAAATCAGTCAGGTTTCAAGACTAGTCATTCAACTGAGACTGCTCTTCTCTGTATCACGGAGGCGCTCCACACCGCTAAAGCTAACTCTCTCTCCTCTGCTCTCATCCTTCTAGACCTATCGGCTGCCTTCGATACTGTGAACCATCAGATCCTCTTCTCCACCCTCTCCGAGTTGGGCATCTCCGGCGCGGCCCACGCTTGGATTGCGTCCTACCTGACAGGTCGCTCCTACCAGGTGGCGTGGCGAGAATCTGTCTCCTCACCACGCGCTCTCACCACTGGTGTCCCCCAGGGCTCTGTTCTAGGCCCTCTCCTATTCTCGCTATACACCAAGTCACTTGGCTCTGTCATAGCCTCACATGGTCTCTCCTATCATTGCTATGCAGACGACACACAATTAATCTTCTCCTTTCCCCTTCTGATGACCAGGTGGCGAATCGCATCTCTGCATGTCTGGCAGACATATCAGTGTGGATGACGGATCACCACCTCAAGCTGAACTTCGGCAAGACGGAGCTGCTCTTCCTCCCGGGGAAGGACTGCCCGTTCCATGATCTCGCCATCACGGTTGACAACTCCATTGTGTCCTCCTCCCAGAGCGCTAAGAACCTTGGCGTGATCCTGGACAACACCCTGTCGTTCTCAACTAACATCAAGGCGGTGGCCCGTTCCTGTAGGTTCATGCTCTACAACATCCGCAGAGTACGACCCTGCCTCACACAGGAAGCGGAGCAGGTCCTAATCCAGGCACTTGTCATCTCCCGTCTGGATTACTGCAACTCGCTGTTGGCTGGGCTCCCTGCCTGTGCCATTAAACCCCTACAACTCATCCAGAACGCCGCAGCCCGTCTAGTGTTCAACCTTCCCAAGTTCTCTCACGTCACCCCGCTCCTCCGCTCTCTCCACTGGCTTCCAGTTGAAGCTCGCATCCGCTACAAGACCATGGTGCTTGCCTACGGAGCTGTGAGGGGAACGGCACCTCAGTACCTCCAGGCTCTGATCAGGCCCTACACCCAAATAAGGGCACTGCGTTCATCCACCTCTGGCCTGCTCGCCTCCCTACCACTGAGGAAGTACAGTTCCCGCTCAGCTCAGTCAAAACTGTTCGCTGCTCTGGCTCCCCAATGGTGGAACAAACTCCCTCACGACGCCAGGACAGCGGAGTCAATCACCACCTTCCGGAGACACCTGAAACCCCACCTCTTTAAGGAATACCTAGGATAGGATAAAATAATCCTTCTCACCCCCCCCCCCCTTAAAATATTTAGATGCACTATTGTAAAGTGGTTGTTCCACTGGATGTCATAAGGTGAATGCACCAATTTGTAAGTCGCTCTGGATAAGAGCGTCTGCTAAATGACTTAAATGTATGTAAATGTACATTTTAACCAATGTAAGTTGTTGACAGAATATTCCTCCTCTCACACAGGGGGACCCCAGAGGGGGAAGTAGAGGAGAGGCATCATTTATATGTACATTATGCAAGACCTCCCTTCCTCAGACTTCCAACTACAGTATCACAGGGGAAGGAACGGCTTAGCTGCTGTTTTTAAAAACCTTGTTTGTCTGAACTGTATTTAGATACTTTGACTACTGTACGTCCCTAATATCACCCTAGTCCCTATGTTGTGGGAATATGGTGCCATTTGGGACACAACCGTTGTGTAAACAACATGAGAAGCCTGGGAAGTCTCCAGTCTAGTGTTCTCCATACATACCCTGGGTCTGACCCTAACCTTGGGATTCTCCATACCCAATTTAACTGTATTTATTTATTTAACCGTGTTAATTTACCTTTCTGGGGGAAACAACTTCCCATATGGACTATTGTTACAGTGTTACTGATCCCTAAATCTAACCTGTTGTTACAGTGTTACTGATCCCTAAATCTAACCTGTTGTTACAGTGTTACTGATCCCTAAATCAAACCTGTTGTTACAGTGTTACTGATCCCTAAATCTAACCTGTTGTTACAGTGTTACTGATCCCTAAATCTAACCTGTTGTTACAGTGTTACTGATCCCTAAATCTAACCTGTTGTTACAGTGTTACTGATCCCTAAATCTAACCTGTTGTTACAGTGTTACTGATCCCTAAATCTAACCTGTTGTTACAGTGTTACTGATCCCTAAATCTAACCTGTTGTTACAGTGTTACTGATCCCTAAATCTAACCTGTTGTTACAGTGTTACTGATCCCTAAATCTAACCTGTTGTTACAGTGTTACTGATCCCTAAATCTAACCTGTTGTTACAGTGTTACTGATCCCTAAATCTAACCTGTTGTTACAGTGTTACTGATCCCTAAATCTAACCTGTTGTTACAGTGTTACTGATCCCTAAATCTAACCTGTTGTTACAGTGTTACTGATCCCTAAATCTAACCTGTTGTTACAGTGTTACTGATCCCTAAATCTAACCTGTTGTTACAGAACTCAGGTAACTGTTCCAAAATTCCCAGGCTCTGGAGCCAGGCCAGGGATTGATAAGAGGCAGAGAGCAGCTTCACTAACAGAGCAGCTTCACTAACAAAGAGCAGCTTCACTAACAGAGAGCAGCTTCACTAACAAACAGAAGCTTCACTAACAAAGAGCAGCTTCACTAACAGAGAGCAGCTTAACCAACAGAGAGCAGCTTCACTAACAAAGAGCAGCTTCACTAACAAGGAGCAGCTTCACTAACAGAGAGCAGCTTCACTAACAGAGAGCAGCTTCACTAACAGAGAGCAGCTTCACTAACAGAGAGCAGCTTCACTAACAGAGAGCAGCTTCACTAACAGAGAGCAGCTTCACTAACAGAGAGCAGCTTCACTAACAGAGAGCAGCTTCACTAACAGAGAGCAGCTTAACCAACAGAGAGCAGCTTCACTAACAAAGAGCAGCTTCACTAACAAGGAGCAGCTTCACTAACAGAGAGCAGCTTCACTAACAGAGAGCAGCTTCACTAACAAAGAGCAGCTTCACTAACAGAGTGCAGCTTCACTAACAGAGAGCAGCTTCACTAACAAAGAGCAGCTTCACTAACAGAGTGCAGCTTCACTAACAGAGTGCAGCTTCACTAACAGAGAGCAGCTTCACTAACAGAGAGCAGCTTCACTAACAGAGAGCAGCTTCACTCATGAAGAGCAGCTTCACTAACAGAGAGCAGCTTCACTAACAGAGTGCAGCTTCACTAACAGAGTGCAGCTTCACTAACAGAGAGCAACCTCACTAACAAAGAGCAGCTTCACTAACAGAGTGCAGCTTCACTAACAGAGTGCAGCTTCACTAACAGAGAGCAGCTTCACTAACAGAGAGCAGCTTCACTAACAGAGAGCAGCTTCACTCATGAAGAGCAGCTTCACTAACAGAGAGCAGCTTCACTAACAATGAGCAGCTTCACTAACAGAGTGCAGCTTCACTAACAGAGTGCAGCTTCACTAACAGAGAGCAGCCTCACTAACAAAGAGCAGCTTCACTAACAGAGTGCAGCTTCACTAACAGAGTGCAGCTTCACTAACAGAGAGCAGCTTCACTAACAGAGAGCAGCTTCACTAACAGAGTGCAGCTTCACTAACAGAGAGCAGCTTCACTAACAAAGAGCAGCTTCACTAACAAAGAGCAGCTTCACTAACAAAGAGCAGCTTCACTAACAAAGAGCAGCTTCACTAACAAAGAGCAGCTTCACTAACAAAGAGCAGCTTCACTAACAAAGAGCAGCTTCACTAACAGAGTGCAGCTTCACTAACAGAGTGCAGCTTCACTAACAGAGAGCAGCTTCACTAACAGAGTGCAGCTTCACTAACAGAGAGCAGCTTCACTAACAGAGTGCAGCTTCACTAACAGAGAGCAGCTTCACTAACAGAGAGCAGCTTCACTAATGAGGCTGACGAAGGTATTAAGGTATTTTATTTGGATCTATTAGCTCTCACTATTAGCTGTTGCAAAAGCAGCAGCTACTCTTCCTGGGGTCCACACAAAACATGAAACATTACATAATACAGAACATTAATAGACAAGAACAGCTCAAGGACAGAAATACATACATTTGTTTTTGTAAAGGAACAATACAGTACATTGGCACAAAATATCTAGGTCAAATAGGGGAGAGGCGTTGTGCTGAGAGGTGTTGCTTTATCTGTTTTTTGAAACCAGGTTTGCTGTTTATTTGAGCAATATGAGATGGAACGGAGTTCCATGCAATAATGGCTCTATATAATACTGTACACTTTCTTGAATTTGTTCTGGATTTGGGGACTGTGAAAAGACCCCTGGTGGCATGTCTGGTGGGGTAAGTGTGTGTGTCAGAGCTGTGTGTAAGTTGACTATGCAAACAATATGGGATTTTCAACACATGAATGTTTCATATAAAAATAGGAAGTGATACAGTCAGTCTCTCCTCAACTCTTAGCCAAGAGAGACTAGCAGCATAGTATTTATATCAGCCCTCTGATTACAATGAAGGTCCATGTTTTGTTATCCACTGACCTGGATGTTCTTACCCACCTACTATACAACCCTGCCTCTCCCATAGAGATAACCTCAGACCAATCATCTCTGCTAAGACTGATGAAGAGCCTACCTGTAGCAATGACTTATCAACCATTAGTCATTTGAACACAACACTGTTAAGACTGTTAAAACAAGCTACTCTGGATCATGGACCTGAAGTACATACCATCAGCTGGGTCGAGGATCTCCACAGTGGCTGTGTCAGGGAACTCCAGGGCAGCCATGACAGGTTCTGACAGAACAATCTGGAAGGCCTCAGACTGCTCGTACACTCCATCCTGCAGGATCCTCACCCTCCATGTGGCCGTGGTCTGACCTGGGTTAAACTGGACCTGCTTCTGGGCTTTACCACGGAAGTCCTTATCCTTCTCCGCCGTACCATCTCTGGTGCTGATGCCTGGGCAAGGAGGGAGGAGAGGAGAGAGGGGGCATAGAGGAAGAGGAAATGATTACATGTACTGTACATGAAACATTTGTTCTTACAATGTGGCATTCAACAAGATAAGATCAGAAGGCAGCATTCAGATATAAGAACCGGTCAATAACAGAGCCCAGACAGAGATGGGTCAGAGAAGCAGTCAGTGTTAGATGAAGTTGTGATGTGTGAACTAGCAGATGGCCCTGACGTGGACCAGGAGGAGGGGGTGGTAATCAGGACGTCACTCTCGATCTGGCCCCTAGTGGTCTGACTGAACACAGAGGACACTGTAATACATATTCCTAGGCCAGCAGCATACCACCCTGCATACCAGTGCTGGGTTGCTTCTGAAACTATGCAGGCTTGGTCCTGGTCAGTTCCTGGATGGGAGACCAGATGCTGCTGGAAGTGGTGATGGAGGGCCAGTAGGAGGCACTCTTTCCTCTGGTGTAAAAAATATCCCAATGCCCCAGGGCAGTGATTGGGGTGCCCTGTGGAGGGTGCTGTCTTTCGGATGGGATGTTAAACGGGTGTCCTGACTCTCTGAGGTTATTACAGATCCCGTGGCACTTATCGTAAGAGCAGGGGTGTTGACCCCGGTGTCCTGGCTAAAAATTCCCAATCTGGCCCTCAAACCATCACAGTCACCTAATACTCCCCAGATTACAATTGGCTCATTCATCCCCTGTAACTTTTCCGCAGGTCGTTGCTGTAAATGAGAACATGTTCTCAGTCAACTTACTTAATAAATCAATCAAATCTTACCAAGGTCAATTACCTACCATGCCACATTGGGAGATCGTTTTGCTTCCTTTCAAGCTACATTATCTTGACACAATTAAGCTATATTGTGGGTAAAGCAGAATCAACTTAAAACTATGCAGGTAGTGTAGAAGTATTGGTAGATCGACATTGTTGTTACTGCCCAGCCTACTGAGTCTAGCCTGCCCAGCATGCTGGTGGTAGTTTGTGCTGTTTGATCAGACTTGCTGTCACTGAGGGTTGGTGATGATGGCAGGACTCCTGCTGTTCAGCTAGCTACACAACCAGCTAGCTACACAACCAGCTAGTTACACACCCGGCTAGCTACACACCCGGCTAGCTACACAACCAGCTAGCTACACAACCAGCTAGTTACACACCCGGCTAGCTACACACCCGGCTAGCTACACAACCAGCTAGCTACACAACCAGCTAGCTTCACTGGCTGGCTCGCTCTGAGATAGACCAACACAAATATTAATTAATTAATTAATTAATAATAATAATAATAACAACAAACAAACACATTAATTAAGAAGCTAGATAAAGATAAAAGAGAGAGAGAGAGAGAAAGAGAGAAGATAACACTAAAGAGCTTCAACGGTGCACGGATGGAGGAGGAAATGTATGAGTTGGGGGAATTGGACCAAAATTACCATTTCATTCTTTGAAGTGAGCTTTGATATGCCTACACCAAGAAGGGAAATGGGCCCTGTACGTGTTCATGGGGCTGCTACAGTTCTTGCTGACATGTGTTCATAGATCACATGGATGAGCTCAACAGAGCCGAAATATATATCACCTGTCTTCAAAGAGCAGGCAGAGAAGCGGCTCCCTAACTCTGTCTAAATCCCAAATTAGACCCTATCCCCTACATAATGCGCTACTTTTTTACCAGAGCCCTATTTGGGTTCTGGTTAAAAGTAGTGCACTATATAGGGAATAGGATGCTATTTGGGACGCAAGCTCTGTCTCTCTCACAGCAGAAGGAGGACTACAGCTCCCTGATCCCAGAAGCAGCTCTGAGGCCTAGCAGCAGGCCTGGGTTTAAATACTATGACATTTTTGCTTTAGCCTATATAGCAGCAGGCTAGCTCTACATAACTGCTATACTAGCACCTCCCCTGGTGCACACAACTTTACCGAATGCCTCACAACGTCCAATAAAGAACCAGACATCCAGTTGAAAGTAGTGCGCTATATAGGGAATAGGGTGCCATTTGAGATGTATTCTAGATCAGGGCTGGCTCTGGCAGGCCTGCAAGCAGGGCTGGGATGGAGCAAATATCCTCTGTCTCCTCACTGTGTGAAGCACTGGCCTGAGATCAGTCAGCATGTCATCTCAGTACCAAGGCAGATGGGTTGTGGGTCTGTCAGACTGATCTGATGCCTGTGAGTCTGGTTCATCTGAAGGCTTGGCTTTCTCTTTCCATCTCCCTTCATCCTTTGAGGTTTGAGATCCATTAAACACATTGAGGAGCAGAAAGGACTGCCAGTGTGCGGTGTGTGCTTCTAGAGGTTTTCTGTGTCCCTATTGACACCATATTCCTTCTATAGTGGCCTACCATAGGTCTCTGGTTAAAAGTAGTGCACTACCTAGGGAATAGTGTGCCGTTTGGGATGTAGACCCACATTTCTCCTGTTCTAACCTCCTATAAGCACACAGCTGGAGAGCCAAAACATTTCACTGATGCAATGATGTTCGTTTGAGAAATATATCAATGTACTCTCAAATATTAATATCTTCAATATTTTTTAAAAACAGCTTCAGAAGTTTCCACGATATGGAATTGAGTTATTTATCGTCATAATCAGAAACGCTAATCAGTCAACCCATTAGAAGGGGGATAGAACCCTCTTCGTTGTGTTCTTCAAGAACAGTTCCTTAACTTGAATTATCTCTTGAAGAGGGCAGATCCTTGAGATAGTCTAATGGTCATATTATCTGCATACTCCCCTGAGAGACGGCGAGATAATTAGCAAGCAGAGACACAGGGCTGCTTCCCAATTGATACCCTATTTCCTATTTAGTTGTAACGGCTTTCTTGTGGAGAAGGAGAGTCGGACCAAAATGCAGCGTGATGATGATTCATGATATTTTAATGAAGGAAAAAACTATACATGAAGAAACGACAAAATAAATTAAATGTGAAAACCGAAACAGCCCTATCTGGTGCAGACTGGCAGATCTGGAAGAGTCTGGATGACTGGCAGATCTGGAAGAGTCTGGATGACTGGCAGATCTGGAAGAGTCTGGATGACTGGCAGATCTGGAAGTCTGCACCAGATAGGGCTGTTTCGGTTTTCACATTACATTTATTTTGTAGTTTCTTCATGTATAGTTTGTATAGTTTTTTCCGGAGTCTCCCTCCTGTTCAGCGCTGCCAGAGCCTTCCTCCTCTACAGCGCTGCTGGAGTCTCCTGCCTGTTCAGCGCAGCCAGAGCTGCCAGCTTGCATGGAGCAGCCTGGGCTGCCAGCCTGCATGGAGCAGCTAGAGCTGCCAGTCTGCATGGAGCAGCCAGAGCGGTCAGTCTGCATGGAGCAGCCAGAGCTGCCAGTCTGCACGGAGCAGCCTGAGCGGTCAGTCTGCATGGAGCAGCCAGAGCTGCCAGTCTGCACAGAGCTGTCAGTCTACAAGGAGCTGCCAGTCTGCAAGGAGCCGCCAGAGCTGCCAGCCTGCATGGAGCAGCCAGAGCCGCCAGTCTGCATGGAGCAGCCAGAGCTGCCAGTCTGCATGGAGCAGCCAGATACGTCAGTCTGCCAGGATCCGCCAGTCAGCCAGTCAGCCAGACTCTTCCAGATCTGCCAGTCAGCCAGACTCTTCCAGATCCGCCAATCAGCCAGGATCCGCCAGTCAGCCAGGATCTGCCAGAACCACCAGCTAGCCAGGATCTGCCAGAGCCTACTACCTGCCTGAGCTTCCTCTCGGTACTGGGCTTCCTCTCAGTACTGGGCTTCCTCTCAGTACTGGGCTTCCTCTCAGTACTGGGCTTCCCCTCAGTGCCAATCAAAGGACGCGTTACAGGGGGACTAAGACTTGGTTGGAGTGGGGTCCACGTCCCGAGCCGGAGCCGCCACCGTGGACAGACACCCACCCGGACCCTCCCCTATGGGTTTAGGTGTGCGGCCGCCTTGGTCTTAGTATTTTGTGTTTTCTTTATTTATTTGGTCAGGCCAGGGTGTGACATGGGTTTATTTTGTGGTGTGTTTTTGTATTGGGGTTTTAGTAGGTATTGGGATTGTGGCTGAGTAGGGTTGTCTAGGAAAGTCTATGGTTGCCTGAGGTGGTTCTTAATCAGAGGCAGGTGATTTTCATTGTCTCTGATTGGGAACCATATTTAGGCAGCCATATTCTTTGAGTGTTTCGTGGGTGATTGCTCCTGTCTCTGTGTTTGTTGTCACAAGATAGGCTGTATAGGGTTTCACGTTCCGTTTGTTGTTTTGTAGATTTAAGTTATTTCATGTATCGTTATTTTCCATTAAAGAACATGAGTAACCACCACGCTGCATTTTGGTCCGCTTCTCCTTCTACAGACGAACGTCGTTACATTAGTGCTGTACTTTAGTCCAGAGTCCTGTGGCCAACAATGGGCCCTGGTCAAAAGTAGTGCACTATATAGAGAATATTTCAGGCCATTTGGGATGCACACAGGAACAACACACCACAGCCTCAACACTAGCAAATACACAGTGAGACAAAGCTAGGGACAACTGAATACACCCGACCCATCTGATCTGACCTCAGACTTCAGCTATTCAAACTAGCACAGCTTTATTGACATCCCGAACGTATTAGGATTCTGGACAAAAACAATGAAAACAATACCAGTGGTGCCAGTAGTAGTCAGTCATAAAACCTTTGTTTTAAACCCTGTGTATAAAATTAGTGTTATAAAACGAAGGTTTACTGTTGTTATAAACCCTGTGTATAAACGTTGTGTTATAAAACTAAGGTTTACTATTGTTATAAACCCTGTGTATAAACGTTGTGTTATAAAACTAAGGTTTACTGTTGTTACAAACCCTGTGTATAAACGTTGTGTTATAAAACTAAGGTTTACTGTTGTTATAAACCCTGTGTATAAACGTTGTGTTATAAAACGAAGGTTTACTGTTGTTACAAACCCTGTGTATAAACGTTGTGTTATAAAACTAAGGTTTACTGTTGTTACAAACCCTGTGTATAAACGTTGTGTTATAAAACTAAGGTTTACTATTGTTTTAAACCCTGTGTATAAACGTTGTGTTATAAAACTAAGGTTTACTGTCCCATCTTTTGTTGCAGTGTGTTTACTTCAGTCCAGGACAATAACATTTAAGGAATATTCACAGAGTGAGGCGTCTAACTCGGCGACAGCGGGCGTCTTTCTGACGACCACCAACTCTGCGTAACCTCTCCCATGAGTCCTTGCTGTCCCCAGGAGGGTTGGCTAAAATGGTAAATCCTGCCCTGAGAAGAGGGGTCAGGGAAGAAAGGTTGTGACCTCTATGACCCTGAGGTTGTCTGTCCCTCCCCTGCTCTGTCTGAGTCAAGAAATTGACCCCCCGCTATTTTTGGTGTGCATCCCAAATGGCAGTCTTCTATTTGTTCTCCAAGGCTATGTCCCAAATGGCACTCTTCTATTTGTTCTCCAAGGCTATGTCCCAAATGGCATATAGAGTGCGCTACTTTTGTCAGGACATCCATTAACATCCCTTTCCTTTAGAAAATGTGTGAATTGGACCAGGAGTGACAGTTGGCTAACTCAGCCATCTGCTACATGAACATGAAAGGCTGAAAAGCTGTGGAGCTTCCCTGGAAGGATAGAGCCAAGGATGTCATGATGATGTCTATGGATGTCCTGACTCTGATGGAAATAGACTGCCATTTGGGATCAATGTGTATAAGGATGTGTATAAAAAAGGTAGTTTGACTCACTGACGAAGGATGTCTCTCCCAGGTATCCTCGTCGTTTGAGGACCACCTCCAGGTACTTGGCCTCCTCATCCACCACATAGTACTCCTTCTCCAGGGAGACCCAGGCCCAGTTCAGCCTGAACACCTGGTTCTTCAGCCTGTTGCCTCCTAAACACACACACATAGAATCAGTAGTCTCAGAAAGGATCACTTGATAATGTGTCTTATGTGCCACTTAGCAGACAAGTGAATGACAGTACAGTGAGTACAGGAACACACCCCCCCCCCCCCCACACACACACACATTTGGAAAACGTTATTAGAATCCACAGATTACATTATATCAGGTGCTAGTGTTGTTCTGTGCAGATGTTTGTGTTTGTAAACAACAACAGTCAACAACAACAAAAATGAAGATCGACATGAGAGAGAATTCATTCAGCAAAGACAACGGTAGCGTATGAGTTTCTGAACTCATTATTTGCACTTCAAAACATTTATAACGGAAAAGCTGTTTGTTTTCAGGACATCTTCCTATCTCAACATCTTGTCATTAGAATAATTACCTGGCGGTTTTATGGGTGCCTGTAGGACAGCTAGGCTGCCTGCCTATATTCGTTGGGAGGCATCAGTATCAGTACAAACACACGCTCATGCATGCGCCCACACACAACCTCCCTGCCAGGATATTCAGTGGGAGGTATCAGTGCAGAAGAAGGTCTAATCGGCTTCATTGTAATTAAGAGATAAAGGTTAGTCTGTGTGTGTGTGTGTGTGTGTGTGTGTGTGTGTGTGTGTGTGTGTGTGTGTGTGTGTGTGTGTGTGTGTGTGTGTGTGTGTGTGTGTGTGTGTGTGTGTGTGTGTGTGTGTGTGTGTGTGTGTGTGTGTGTGTGTGTGTGTGTGTGTGTGTGTGTGTGTGTGTGTGTGTGTGTGTGTCAGGGCTGTTTTATCAGTCCTGTTTGAAGTGGAATTCAAAGCTCTGTATTCCTGGAGGACAGCACCGCCTGTTACCGTATCGACCACAGAGAGAGCGACACCACACACAGACATCAAACACACACAAAATGACAAGTCATAGCACGTAGGCGCTTACACACACACACACACATGGGCATGAACGTGCATGCATTCAAGCACACACATACACACACACACATACTATTGCCATTAACAGCAGGGTTATAACAGTGGCTCCAAGCCCCTCAGCCTAAACAGTAGAGTGTGAAATGAGGGATGACGGGAATGGAGTGAATGAAGGGAGAAAATGGAGAGGAGGGAGATGGAGGAATTCAGGGAGAGGAAGGATGAAGAGAGAAAAGAAAACGGAGGGGTGAAGATGGAGACAGACCCAGGTGTTTCTACACTACAGCTGGACAGCTGGCAGATGTGAGGTGGGAGGAATGAAAGAATGAAAGAGAGACCACAAGGAGGGTCTCAACCTGAGTCCCGAATGGCACCCTATCCCCTATATTCCTCAAATTCTCATTTGGACATTGAAGCCAGTTCCACTGCTTTTTTTCTATTCTTCCCCTCTAATCAGGGACTGAATTAGGCCTGGGACACCAGGTGGGTGGAATTCATTATTAGGTCGAACAGAAAACCAGCAGCAGTCCCTATGGGCCCTGATCAAAATAAGTGCACTATATAGGGAATAAGGTGCATTTGGTACACATTCTGAGGGTACTGTTCTGGGTTTACAGAGTCCGTTTGGGGTTGGCACCACTACTGAGGCCATTTCTCTCTCTCTCTCTCTCTCTCCATTCTGCCCTCCCCCCACTGAGCCTACCCTCCCTCTCTCTCTCCTCTCCACTCCTCCAATCTGCCCTCCCCCCACTCCCACTAAGCCTACTCTCTCTCTCTCTCTCTCTCTCTCTCTCTCTCTCTCTCTCTCTCTCTCTCTCTCTCTCTCTCTCTCCTCCATTCTCTCTCTCTCTCTCCCTCTGAGCCTCTCTCTCTCTCTCTCTCTCTCTCTCTCCCTCTCTCTCTCCTCCATTCTGCCCTGCCCCCCCACTGAGCCTCCCCTCCCTCTCTCTCTCTCTCCTCTCCACTCCTCCATTCTGCCCTCCCCCCACTGAGCCTACCCTCCCCCTCTCTCTCTCTCTCTCCCTCTCTCTCCCTCTCTCTCCACTCCTCCATTCTGCCCTCCCCCACTGAGCCTGCCCTCCCCTCTCTCTCTCTCTCTCTCTCTCTCTCTCTCTCTCTCTCTCTCTCTCTCTCTCTCTCTCTCTCTCTCTCTCTCTCTCTCTCTCTCTCTCCACTCCTCCATTCTGCCCTCCCCCACTGAGCCTACCCTCCCCTCTCTCTCTCTCTCTCTCTCTCTCTCTCTCTCTCTCTCTCTCTCTCTCTCTCTCTCTCTCTCTCTCTCTCTCTCTCTCTCTCTGAGCCTCTCTCCCCTCTCTCTCTCTCTCTCTCTCTCTCTCTCTCTCCTCCTCTCCCCCCTCTGAGCCTCTCTCTCTCTCTCTCTCTCTCTCCCTCTCTCTCCACTCCTCCATTCTGCCCTCCCCCACTGAGCCTACCCTCCCCCTCTCTCTCTCCCTCTCTCTCTCTCTCTCTCTCTCTCTCCCTCTCTCTCTCTCTCTCTCTCTCTCTCCCTCTCTCTCCTCTCCTCCATTCTGCCCTTCCCCTCTCCAGTTGTCATGGTCAGGAAATCTGTCATGACCAGTCGACCTCTCTGCTATGTAGCCTTTTATTTTTCAAGAGAGTGAAACCTACACATTCACAAGGGTGTTATTGTTTTATTGTGTGTGTACGTGTGTGTGTGTGTGTGTCATACCAGGTCCAGCAGAATAAACACACAGTAGAGGTCAGAAGAAGAAGAGAGAAGAAGAAGAACCTGTAGTTCTTTGTTCACAACTAAACTCATTAGACACTTATTAACTCATCCTGGTTCTGTCAAGAAGACTCTGCGGAAGAAAACATAACTGTATCATGAACCAACTCAGACGTCACTGACTAAACCATGGAGTAAACTATACTGAACCACAACATGGTCAAAAGGACAAAGAGAGAGAACTGGAGGAGAGGAGACAAAACTCATCAGATCTGATTCTGTCAAGAAGACTGTGGCAGATGAAAACATCTCATGACTTTATCATGAACCAATGAACCAACTGCTGCCTGAACCTGTCTTCTTCTGAACAGAGAGAATAACGTGAAAATGACAAAGATACGGCTAAACTAACAGAGAAGATGAAGGTTAACAAAGTGAAGATGACGAAGGTAGAGCTAAATAAAGTGGAGATGATGAGGATACGGCTGAACTAACTCAAGGGCTGACGGTTTTCTGGCTGATCCTCAAAGTCTGATTGTTTCCATGGTAATGGGTTCCGTCTACACGGTTCTAGATGAAAGAGAACAGAGAAAACAGGGGTATCCTAGAATTACAACCCAGTGACAGCTGCTAATGGTTCGGTACTACAGTTGAATTCGGAAGTTTACATACACCTTAGCCAAGTACATGTAAACTCTGTTTTTCACAATTCCTGACATTTAATCCTAGTAAAAATGACCTGTTTTAGGTCAGTTAGGATCACCACTTTATTTTAAGAATGTGAAATGTCAGAATAATAGTAGAGAGAATGATTTATTTCTGCTTTTATTTCTTTCATCACATTCCCAGTGGGTCAGAAGTTTACATACACTCAATTAGTATTTGGCAGCATTGCATTTAAATTGTTTAACTTGGGTCAAACGTTTCGCATAGCCTTCCACAAGCTTCACACAATAAGTTGGGTGAATTTTGGCCCATTCCTCCTGACAGAGCTGGTGTAACTGAGTCAGGTTTGTAGGCCTCCTTGCTCGCACACACGTTTTCAGTTCTGCCCACAAATTGTCTATGGGATTGAGGTCAGGGCTTTCTGATGGCCACTCCAATACCTTGACTGTGTTGTCCTTAAGCCATTTGCCACAACTTTGGAAGTATGCTTGGAGGTCATTGTCCATTTTGAAGACCCATTTGCGACCAAGCTTTAACTTCCTGACTGATGTCCTGAGATGTTGCTTCAATATATCCACATAATTTCCTGCCGCATGATGCCATCTATTTTGTGAAGTGCACAAGTCCCTCCTGCAGCAAAGCACCCAACATGATGCTGCCACCCCTGTGCTTCACGGTTGGGATGATGTTCTTCGGCTTGCAAGCGTCCCCCTTTTTCCTCCAAACATAACGTTGGTCATTGTGGCCAAACAGTTCAATTTTTGTTTCATCAGACCAGAGGACATTTCTCCAAAAAGTACGATCTTTGTCCCCATGTGCAGTTGCAAACCGTAGTCTGGCTTTTTTAAGGCAGTTTTGAAGCAGTGGCTTCTTCCTTGCTGAGTGGCCTTTCAGGTTATGTCGATATAGATACCTTTGTACCTGTTTCCTCCAGCATCTTCACAAGGTCCTTTGTTGTTGTTCTGGGATTGATTTGCACTTTTTGCACCAAAGCACGTTCATCTCTAGGAGAAAGAACGCGTCTCCTTCCTGAGCGGTATGACGGCTACGTGGTCCCATGGTGTTTATACTTGTGTACTATTGTTTGTACAGATGAATGTGGTACCTTCAGGCATTTGGAAATTGCTCCCAAGGATGAACCAGACTTGTGGAAGTCTACAAAAAAAATGTCAGAGGTCTTGGCTGATTTCTTTTGATTTTCCATGATGTCAAGCAAAGAGGCACTCCGTTTGAAGGTAGGCCCTGAAATATATCCACAGGTACACCTCCAATTCACTCAAATGATGTCAATTAGCCCATCAGAAGCTTCTAAAGCCATGACATCATTTTCTGGAATTTTCCAAGCTGTTTAAAGGCACAGTCAACATAGTGTACGTGAACTTCTGATCCACTGGAATTGTGATACAATGAATAATAAGTGACATAATCTGTCTGTAAACAATTTCTGGAAAAATTACTTGTGTCATGCAGAAAGTAGACGTTCTAACCGACTTGCCAAAACTATAGTTCGTTAACAAGTCATTTGTTTTAATGATCCCAACCTAAGTGTATGTAAACTGTCGACATCAACTGTATATGAACATAAACCAAGCAACTACATCCCTGCCACCGGACCCATGTTTCCCGAGCCTGTCCATTCTCAGGGGTTAAGGCCATACTGGGAGTTGGGTCTAATCTCTCTCTACTTTAATAACTCCTGCAGGTAGGATGTCTGCTGGAGCGAAAAGAGCTTTGCCCCTGTGTGTGTTCTGTTTGACTCTGCTGGAACAGAGGTGTGTGTGTGTGTGTGTGTGTGTGTGTGTGTGTGTGTGTGTGTGTGTGTGTGTGTGTGTGTGTGTGTGTGTGTGTGTGTGTGTGTGTGTGTGTGTGTGTGTGTGTGTGTGTGTGTGTGTGTGTGTGTGTGTGTGTGTGTATCTCTCTACCTTGTACTAGGGTTTAGAGGGAACAGCTAGACCCATGCCACAGCACAGTGTGTGTGATCTCTGAGTCGTGAAGTCTACTGGTCTTAATCACCTGGCCCTCTCCCACCACAGATCTCCCACCCATCTCTTTATGGAAAACTTCCACAAGGTCCTCATTTCCTTCCAGAACTCAGGAGAGTTGTGAAGGCTACTGGCTTTATCCCTACCACATGAATCACCCGCTCTACCCCACCACAGCAGTCATAGACAACCACAGAAACTCTGCTACATGCTCCTTGTTTCCTTCCAGAACTCCGTCAACAACCCTTAGAGTTACAGAACTACGCTAATAACCACGCACAGCTGTCGTAAGAGACTTCTAACCAACTAAAATGACATTAAGAGAAGACGGATCTTCCTAACTTCCTGGGTATGCTGGATTAAAGTTAGGATCTTGTTGTGGAAAGCTTGGCATTGTCTCTATGTTTACACAACATTGTTAATGTTAGCTTGATACACATCTGAGATGAGAGGAGATGAATAGTAACATTAAAGGCTTTGGGTTCCCTATAGTGTACTAAACTCAGCAAAAAAATAAACATCCTCTCACTGTCAACTGGGTTTATTTTCAGCAAACTTAACTTGTAAATATTTGTATGAACATAACAAGATTCAACAACTGAGACATAAACTGAACAAGTTCCACAGACATTTAACTAACATAAATAGGAATAATGTGTCCCTGAACAAAGGGGGGGGGGTCAAAATCAAAAGTAACAGTCAGTATCTGAGGTGGCCACCAGCTGCATTAAGTCCTCCTCATTGACTGCACCAGATTTGACAGTTCTTGCTGTGAGATGTTACCCCACTCTTCCACCAAGGCACCTGCAAGTTCCCGGACATTTCTGGGTGGAATGGCCCTAGCCCTCACCCTCCGATCCAACAGGTCCCAGATGTGCTCAATGGGATTGAGATCTGGGCTTTTCATTGGCCATGGCAGAACACTGACATTCCTGTCTTGCAGGAAATCATGCACAGAATGAGCAGTATTGCTGGTGGCATTGTCATGCTGGAGGGTAATGTCAGGATGAGCCTGCAGGAAGGGTACCACATGAGGGAGGAGGATGTCTTCCCTGTAAGGCACAGCATTGAGATTGCCTGCAACGACAACAAGCTCAGTCCGATGATGCTGTGACACACCGCCCCAGACCATGACGGACCCTCCACCTCCAAATCGATCCCGCTCCAGAGTACAGGCGTAACGCTCATTCCTTCGACGATAAACGCGAATCCAACCATCACCCCTGGTGAGACAAAACCGCGACTCGTCAGTGAAGAGCATATTTTGCCAATCCTATCTGGTTCAGCGACGGTGGGTTTGTGCCCATAGGCAACGTTGTTGCCGGTGATGTCTGGTAAGGACCTGCCTTACAACAGGCCTACAAGCCCTCAATCCAGCCTCTCTCAGCCTATTGCGAACAGTCTGAGCACTGATGGAGGGATTGTACGTTCCTGGTGTAATTCAGGCAGTTGTTGTTGCCATCCTGTACCTGTCCCAGGTGTTCAGATGTACCAATTCTGTGCAGGTGTTGTTACATGTGGTCTGCCACTGCGAGGACGATCAGCTGTCCGTCATGGCTCCCTGTAGCTCTGTTTAGGTGTCTCACAGTACGGACATTGCAATTTATTGCCCTGGACACATCTGCAGTCCTCATGCCTCCTTACAGCATGCCTAAGGCACGTTCACACAGATGAGCAGGGTCCCTGGGCATCTTTATTTTGGTGTTTTTCAGAGTCAGTAGAAAGGCCTCATAGTGTCCTAAGTTTTCATTACTATGTGTCACGCCCTGACCTTAGAGCTTTTTATGTCTCTATTTTGGTTTGGTCAGGGTGTGATTTGGGTGGGCATTCTATGTTCCTTTTTCTATGTTTTTGTATTTCTTTGTTTTGGCCGGGTATGGTTTTCAGTTGTCTATTGTTGTCTCTGATTGGGAACCATATTTAGGTAGCTTTTCCCCACATGGTTTTTGTGGGTAGTTAATTTCTGTTTAGTGTTTTGCACCTTTCAGGACTGTTTCGGTGATTCCCTTTGTTATTTTGTTATAGTGTTCAGTTTTAATAATAAAAGTATGAACACTTACCACGGTGCGCTTTGGTCCGATGATTCCTCTTCTTCAGACGACGAATACCGTTACACTATGACCTTAATTGACTAACGTCTGTAAGCTGTTAGTCTCTTAACGACCGTTCCACATGTGCATGTTCATTATTTGTTTATGGTTCATTGAACAAGCATGGGAAACAGTGTTTAAATCTTTGCAATGAAGATCTGTGAAGTTATTTGGTTTTTACGATTTATCTTTGAAAGACAGGGTCCTGAAAAAGGGCCATTTCTTTTTTTGCTGAGTTTACTTTTGTAGTGCACTATTAAGGGAACAGAGGTACAATTTGGGATGCACAGTTTGACTTCAGTGTCAGTTACCCACAGGGACGTCCTGAGACCATGTATAGGTATAATACCACACCAGTCTGCCTGTGCCCCGGTCATACGTCTCATTGTGAACATTACATGGTGGCATGATGTCTAACCATTTACATTACGCTGGAGACATAAACATTCACATCAAGCTAGGCTTTCTACATTATGCACTTTAAAGAAGACCTGTTTGGGATCAGGAATTAGTAGCCAACGTGGAGAGGGCAATATCCAAATATGTGCAATGCCTTCAGAAACATACTTTTTACATTCATACTTCATGACTCCGTGAATACATTCTTTATCATATGAGAGAGTCATCATCAGGTTTGGGAAGCCAAAAATAACCACACCACTGGTGCTTGTGTCAGGCAGCATAGAGGTGTGTTGGTGCAAGTAGCCAGAGGTCAATTTCCCTCCATAACGTTTTCTTTCTCAGTAATTAAGATAGGCAGGAGTTGAAGTAAGAACACTTCAAAGAGGCCCTAGAAAAACATCTCAGTTAATCTTTAACCGCTGCCCAGGGTCAATCTGCTGAGCTAGAGGTTAGTTGACTAAATTGGTTTCCCATATTCCTCCTCATTCCCAGCCAACGGATAAGCAGTCACTAGACACTTTTTTTTAAAAGTATACACCAGACTAAAAACCAAACGTAGCTAATGTCCTCTGTTGCCAGTTCCAGAGTAACTTTAGATTAGACTCTTTATCTATGTACAGTGCATTCAGAAAGTATTCAGACCCCTTCACCTTTTCTACATTTTGTTACGTTACAGCCTTATTATAAAATTGATTTTTGTTTTTCCTCATCAATCTACACACAATGTCCCATAATGACAAAGCGAAAACAGGTTTTTAGAAATTGTAGCAAATTCATATAAAAACAAAACATAAATAAATATTCAGACCCTTTGCTATGAGACTCGAAATTGAGCTCAGGTGCATCCTGTTTCCATTGATCATCTTTGAGATGCTTCAAACAACTTAATTGGAGTCCACCTGTGGTAAATTTAATTGACTGGACATGATTTGGAAAGGCACACACCTGTCTATATTAGGTCCCACCGTTGACAGTGCATGTCAGAGGAAAAACCAAGCCATGAAGTCAACGGAATTGTATGTAGAGCTCCGAGACAGGTTTTTGTAGAGGCACAGATCTGGGGAAGGGTACCAGAAATGTTTTGCAGCATTGAAAGTCCCTAAGAACACAGTGGCCTCCATCATTCTAAAATGGACGAATTTTGGAACCACCAACATTCTTCCTAGAGCAGGTAGCACGGCCAAACTGCTCAATCGTGGGAGAAGGGCCTTGGTCAGATAGGTGACCAAGAACCTGATGGTCACTCTGACAGAGCTCCAGAGTTCCTCTGTGGAGATAGGAGAACCTTCTAGAAGGACAACCATCTCTGCAGCACTCCACCAATTAGGTCTTTATGGTGGAGTGGCCAGACGTTAACCACTCCTCAGTAATTATTATATATATCTTTTTTTATGTAACTTTTATTTAACTATGCAAGTCAGTTAAGAACAAATTCTTATTTACAATGACGGCCTACACCAGCCAAACCCGGACGACGCTGGGACAATTGTGCGCCACCCAATCACAGCCGGTTGTGATACAGCTTGTAATTGAACCAGGGTGTCTCTAGTGACACCTCTAGCACTGAGATGCAGTGCCTTAGACCACTGCGCCACTCGGGAGCAGTCTAAAAGGCACATGACAGCCGGCTTGGAGTTTTCCAAAAGGCACCTTAAGGACTCTCCAACCATGAGAAACAAGATTTTCTGGTTTGAAGAAACCAAGATTGAACTCTTTGGCCTGAATTCTAAGTGTCACGACTGGAGGAAACCTGGCACCATCCTTACAGTGAAGCATGGTGGTGTCAGCATCATGCTGTGGGGATATTTTTCAGTGGCAGGGACTGGGAGACCAGTCAGGATCGAGGAAAAGATGAAAGGAGCAAAGTATAGAGAGATCCTTGATGAAAACCTGCTCCAGACCTCTCAGGACCTCAGACTGGGGAGAAGGTTCACCTTCCAACAGGACAACAACCCTAAGCACATAGCCAAGACAAACACAGGAGTGGCTTCGGGACAAGTCTCTGAATGTCCTTTAGTGGCCAGCCAGAACCAAGGTTTGAAACCGATCTAACATCTCTGGAGAGACCTGAACATAGGAGGACAGCCATGCTCCCCATCCAACCTGACAGAGCTTGAGAGGATCTGCAGAGAAGAATGGGAGAACCTCCCCCCGAACAAAAAACAATCCAGGTGTGCCAAGCTTGCAGTGTCATACCCAAGAACCCTTGAGGGTGTAATCGCTGTTTCAACAAAGTACTGAGTAAAGGGTCTGAATACTTCGTTTGCAACAATATCTTAAAACCTGTTTTGCTTTGTCATTATGTGGTATTGTGTGTAGATTGATGACGAATATATATTTTTTTATCAATTTTACAATAAGGCTGTAAAGTAACAAAATGTGGAAAAAGTAAAGAGAACTGAAAACGTTTCGATCTGCACTGTAAATGGAACCACACTGTGATCATTATAGAGGGACGGTCATGTTAATAGAAAATAAATGAGATTGAGTTAATTCACCTATTCTCCCATGTCACTCTAGCTGTATTGTTGATACCAAGGTGTGTCAGCGTGAAGCCGTCATCATGATATTGTTGTAATGGACAGGAGAACTCTGTGAGGGAGGCCGATTAATATAGGCGGCTGACCTGAGTTGTGCCACTGCCAACTCTATGCCCTTGTCTCCCACACAGACTCTCTCTCTCGATCTCTCTCTGTCCTTGTCTCTTGTCTCCACACACAGCAGACGGTCCTTATTTGGTCACCCTGGAGGAGCTGGGGGCCAGGATGCCCGACGGGTCACTCCACTCTCTCTCTCTCTCTCTCTCTCTCTCTCTCTCTCTCTCTCTCTCTCTCTCTCTCTCTCTCTCTCTCTCTCTCTCTCACAGACACACACACACCAGCCGGCAGGCAGGTCCTCCTTCACTCAGTCATCCTATATACACTAAGATGTTTACCTCGAGTGAGTAATGGACCCTGGTCTAAAGTATTGCACTATCTAAAGGGAATAGGGGGCCATTTGGGCCATCACCAAGCTCTGAGGACATCTTTCTCTGTTACATTCATTATCACCTCCAGGCTCTGATCAGGCCCTACACCCAAACAAGGGCACTGCGTTCATCCACTTCTGGCCTGCTCGCCTCCCTACCACTGAGGAAGTACAGCTCCCGCTCAGCCCAGTCAAAACTGTTCGCTGCCCTGGCCCCCAATGGTGGAACAAACTCCTCATATACGCCAGGACAGCGGAGTCAATCACCACCTTCCGGAGACACCTGAAACCCCACCTCTTTAAGGAATCTAGGATAGGATAAGTAATCCCTCTCACTAAAGTTTTAGATGCACTATTGTAAAGTGACTGTTCCACTGGATGTCAGCAATTTGTAGGACATCTCTGGATAAGAGCGTCTAAATGACTTAAATGTAAATGTTAAATGTTATCATGCTCTACTGTTTAAAACTCCCATTACTCTGAGGACATCACTCTCTGTTACATTCATTATCATGCTCTACTGTTTAAAACTCCCATTACTCTGAGGACATCACTCTCTGTTACATTCATTATCATGCTCCACTGTTTAAAACTCCCATTACTCTGAGGACATCACTCTCTGTTACATTCATTATCATGCTCTACTGTTTAAAACTCCCATTACTCTGAGGACATCACTCTCTGTTACATTCATTATCATGCTCTACTGTTTAAAACTCCCATTACTCTGAGGACATCACTCTCTGTTACATTCATTATCATGCTCCACTGTTTAAAACTCCCATTACTCTGAGGACATCACTCTCTGTTACATTCATTATCATGCTCCACTGTTTAAAACTCCCATTACTCGAAGGACATCACTCTCTGTTACATTCATTATCATGCTCCACTGTTTAAAACTCCCATTACTCGGAGGACATCACTCTCTGTTACATTCATTATCATGCTCCACTGTTTAAAACTCCCATTACTCGAAGGACATCACTCTCTGTTACATTCATTATCATGCTCCACTGTTTAAAACTCCCATTACTCGGAGGACATCACTCTCTGTTACATTCATTATCATGCTCCACTGTTTAAAACTCCCATTACAGAGGATCCTACTGCTGAAGGAGAGAGATGCAGAAAGAGCGAGAGATGCCGTCTAATCAGACTAAACTCTACATAAGCAGTAGCGAGAGAGGAGGAGGAGGTAGAGGAGGAGGATAGGGGTTGAATTAGAGAGGAGGTGGGTATGGGCTGAGAGATTTACTGCGAATCTGTTTTCACTGTTCACTAGCACAGCCGTTCCCAACCTTTTCCTATCCAGGTGCCACCGGATCACTGTCAAAAGCTTGAGGACCACCATGCGTTGAGTCCGAGATTCTGTTTTACATAAGTCACATGCATCATTGAACGAGGTCAGATTAAAGAGCTATTATGTTTATGGATGTTTATTAGACAATTGTGAACAAAGGCTACATATCCTTACCCGTTGTCCACAGGCAGGACTAAAATACCTTAACCCTTGGCCACTAGCTTTAACTCTTTAACGCTTGGGCTTATAGGCTTTCAGAGCGTAGGACAGACATACATCAGACGTAAATCTGGATTTGCGTCTGGCCTATTTTGACATTTTAGTCATTCAAGAGGACACTCTGGCCTTTGGTACAGAGGTAACTCTGAGTGACACTGTTTCCATTTGATTTGAAAAAGTTGCAAAAAAAGGCATGACCTGTTTCTTAAAGTACAAACAAATTCACCATTGGAATCTCATGAGAAACGTAAGAAACAGGAATTTTCATTTACCAGAAAATCTACCTCAGATTTCTTGAAAAACATCTCAATTAAACCTCTCAAACAACAACATTTTGCCTCGGACTGTTGATGTTGTTTGAGAAGCACAAAGCACCTATCTTTTCCTGTCCTCTCTCACTCTTCTTTGATTCCAGATTGTACTACAAGGTTGTTGTGGAAACCACTTCTTCCTGTGTCACAAAGGCAGGAGCCCCTCTCTTTAGGGGGAGGCAGGGAGGAGGCAGGAGCCCTTCTCTTTAAAGGAGGAATTGCCAAGCTTTGATTTCAGATGGGGCTCCTTTATTTGAATCCCAGGGAAAAGAGAGGGAAGAGGGGGAGACTAGAGGGAGAATAGCATGGGGGATTGCGGTGAAATACAGTGTGTCCAACATGGGTTAAAATTATATTTGAAATCTTTCAAATACTTTGAGTGTTTGCTCTAGCCTTCCTGGAGTGTCAAACTGTAAACCTACAAGGAGGTTTACAGTTTTCAGGATTTTCTGTTGCTCAATTGTGCCAGGCAAGCTCAATCAAGCACAGATACATTTTTTGAAATCATTTCAAATAGTATTTGAACCCAAGTCTGGTCGTGGGAGTCTGCTGCTCCAGCCACCTCACTGATGACACCATTCACCACACACTGGATAAACTCTCCTACACAATGGGTAGAGGAATACATGCTATGGAGAGTGTTAAGTAAATACTCCACTCTTGAGTTATCCAGGGCAACTTACAGTAATGAGTGCATACCTTTTTGAAACTGCTCTCTAGTCAGTTTTGCAGGATTGGATGAGATGAGAAATATTATGAAAAGGATATACAAATAAGTCAAATAGGCTGAGAAGTATGGATGAGAAACCAGTAGAAAAAGTTTCCCTAAACATGTAGCACAATCTGCTAAAGTATCCTGTATGTTTAACCTTAAGGTACTTTGGTAAAGGTCAATGTGTTCAATGTGACTGGAAATGTGCACATATAACCTGAAACCTACAACCTGATTTTGGAGAGAATTACCTGGAAAGAGTTCTACTACCAAAGATTCTCATTTCCAAGGTCTATACAGCAAATGCTCTGGCAGACCAACAACCAGCAAAATAAGCACAAGAAACCTGACATCACCATCCAACCTTGTCACGATCGTTTGTAGAAACGGACCAAGGCACAGCGAATGTTGAGTTCCACGTCATTTATTAATAGTGAAACAATGAACAATAAACTAATAACGAAACGTGACGACAATGGAGTGCTGACAAACAACTACCCATAAACAAAATACAATATCCCACAACCCACAGGTGGAAAAAGGCTACGTAAATATGATCCCCAATTAGAGACAACAATTACCAGCTGCCTCTAATTGGGAATCATACAAAATCACCAACATGGAAAAACAAAACTAGAACCCCACATAGAAATAATAAACTAGACTAACTCCCCAGTCACGCCCTGACCTACTCCACCATAGAAAACAAGGACTCTCTATGGTCAGGACGTGACAAACCTAGAACTGAGTGAGTAATGTTTAGGAGTATTGGTGTCTGAGGGGTCTTTGTCCTGGTTTGTAACTTCCTCTCTCAAAGAGTGCAGTGTGTAAAGTCAGAAAATCTGCTGTCTCAGCCACTGCCTGTCACCAAGGGAGTACCCAAAGGCTCAACCCTAGGCCCCACGCTCTTCTCAATTTACATCAACAACATAGCTCAGACAGTAGGAAGCTATCTCATCCATTGATATGCAGATGATACAGTCTAATACTCAGCGGCCCCTCCCCGGATTTTGTGTTAAATGCTCTACAACAAAGCTTTCTTAGTGTCCAACAAGCTTTCTCTACCCTTAACCTTGTTCTGAACACCATCAAAACAAAGGTCATGTGGTTTGGTAAGAAGATTTCAAGCATTTCGCTACACTCGCATTAACATCTGCTAACCATGTCTATGTGACAAATAAAAATTTGATTTGATTTGATTTGAAGAATGTCCCTCTTCCCACCGGTGTGATTACTACCTCTGAGGGTTTAATCTAGACTTGGTTTCCTCGTAATTGCTCCTCTTTCACCCCAGCTGCCAAACTAACTCTGATTCAGATGACCGTCCTTCCCATACTAGATTACAGAGATGTAATTTATAGATCAGCAGGTAAAGGTGCTCTGGAGCAGCTAGATGTTCTTTACCATTCGGCCATCAGATTTGCCACCAATGCTCCTTATAGGACACATCACTGCACTCTATTCTCCTGTAATCTGGTCATCTCTGTATTCCTGTCACAAGACCCACTGGTTGATGCTTATTTATAAAACCCTCATAGGCCTCACTCCCCCCTATATGAGATACCTACTGCAGCCCTCATCCTCCACATACAACACCGGTTCTGCCAGTCACATTCTGTTAAAGGTCCCGAAAGCACACACATCCCTGGGTCGCTCCTCTTTTCAGTTCGCCGCAGCTAGCGACTGGAACGAGCAGCAACAAACACTCAAACTGGACAGTTTTATCTCCATCCCTTCATTCAAAGACTCAATCATGGACAGTCTTACTGACAGTTGTGGTTGTGTGGTATGATGTATTGTTGTCTCTACTTTCTTGCAGTTTGTGATGTTGTCTGTGCCAAATAGTGGTTGTACCATGTTTTGTGCTGCTACCATGTTGTGCTGCTGCCATGTTGTGATGCTACCATGTTGTTGTAATGTTGTGTTGCTGCCATGCTGTGTTGTTATCTTAGGTCTCTCTTTAGGTGATGTTGTGGTGTCTCTCTTGACGTGATGTGTGTTTTGTCCTATATTTTAATTGTATTTTTAATCCCAGCCCCCGTCCCCGCAGGAGGCCTTTTGCCTTTTGGTAGGCTGTCATTGTAAAGAAGACGTTGTTCTTAACTGACTTGCCTAGTTAAATAAAAGTTAAATAATAAATGAATGAATATAAAAACCCTGCATGGCTTTTACACATAATCCCATTAGTCCTGCTCCTACAGCTGCAGCTGTCTCAAATTAAACACTATTCCCTTTATAGTGAACCTCTTTTGACCGTTGCCCATAGAACTCTGGTCATAAGTAGTGCACTATATACGGAATAGGGTACAATTTGGGACACACCCTATCTCTCATAGCAGGTTATACAGAACACATTGTGGATAAGACAGCCACTCCACACTGCAGACTGCAGATGATTGGGTCTGTCGAGAGACATCCAGACCAGACTGGTCCAGACCAGACCAGGGGCACAGTGTGTCCTGCCAAGCCCCAAGGTCAGGGCTGATCCCTGGCCAAACCCAACCCATCATTTTGGTCTGTTTTATCCTTTACAGCTGCAGGATTAAATCCTTCAGACTTGGGTGGGCACGAGATATTCAACAAGGTTGTCCTTCTTTCTCTCTCTCCTTCTTTCTTCTTGGGTTTCCTCTTACAAAGCAAATGTTATTTGAATAAAAATATAGAAAGTGTTGGTCCCATGTTTCAAGAGCTGAAATAAAATATTCCAGAAATGTTTCATATGCACAAAAAGCATATTTCTCTCAAATGGTGTACACAAATTTGTTTACATCCCTGTAAGTGAAAATTTCTCCTTTGCCAAGATAATCCATCCACCTGACAGGTGTGGCATATCAAGAACCTGATTAAACAGCATGATCATTACACAGGTGCACCTTGTGCTGGGGACAATAAAAATACACTCTAAAATGTGCAGTTTTGCCACACAGCACAACACCACAGATGTCTCAAGTTTTGATGGAGTGTGCAATTGGCATGCTGACTGCAGGAATGTCCACCAGAGCTGTTGCCAGAGAATGTAATGTTTATTTCTCTATCATAAGCCGCCTCCAATGTCATTTTTGAACATTTGGCAGTACGTCCAACCGGCTTCACAACCCGCAGACCTTTTACATTAAAAAAAAAAAACTTTATTTAACCAGGCAAGTCAGTTAAGAACAAATTCTTATTTTCAATGACGGCCTAGGAACAGTGGGTTAACAGCCTGTTCAGGGACAGAACGACAGATTTACACCGTGTGTAACCACGCCGTGCCAACCCAGAACCTCCACGCTTCTTCACCTGTGAGATTGTCTGAGACCAGCATCCGGACAGCTGATGAAATTGAGGACTATTTATGTCTATGATAAAGCCCTTTTGTGGGGAAAAACTCTGATTGTCTGGGACTGGCTCCCACCATGGCTGTGTCCAAACCCAATCATGTGAAATCCATAGATTAGAGCCTAATGAACTGATTTCAATTTACTGATTTATATGAACCATAACTCAGTAAAATCATTGAAATTGTTGCATTTTGTGTTTTATATTTTTGTTCATTATATAAGGGTTTGCTGAGTGACTCAGGATCATGATTATTTTTGTAAATAACTCATCCACAGGAACAAAAACAACAGCAGTGTCTCTCCGGGCTCAAATAATAATTCCATTTCCTAGACCTGATTTGAGGAGCTAAACCAATACAAGTGTGCATGTCATAACCTGGGGCAGAGCTGTGTGTGAATGCTGAGGTGAAGTTAGGAATAAAAGCCCTTGAAGGAACGTCCTCATCTATCAGAGTCATTCCCCTGAGTTGGTGCAGACAGTAGAGAGGAGAGGCCTGAATCTTAACGACGTTGGAAACAACAACCAAGAACTACATGGTTTAGTTCCTGTAGGAATGCAGCCCAAATGGCATCCAATTGCAGAATGGCTCCCTAATCGCCCTGGTGAAAAACAGTGTACTATATAAGGAATAGGGTGCCATTTGGGATGCATTCCTAGCTCCCACCCATAAAGGTCACTGCAGGTTAAATATTGAGAGTCTCTCGAGCTGCTCATTACCAGTCAATTATGCATGAGCGCTCTTAGCCTCACAATGACCGCTCCTACTGTCCACAGCCATTGCTCCTGGATGCAAATAAAATTCTCCTCAGAGACCCTATGGACACAATATGCTAAACAACACTCCAGCTAACACACATGCAGGCCAGAAAAATTGCTTACAATGTCTGTCCATTCACCATCTTAGAAATCCAACCACTACACTCTTAGTAAAAAGGGTTCCAAACAAGTTATTATTTCCCCATAGGAGAACCCTTTTTGGTTCCAGTTAGAGTCCTTTTTGGTATTGGGTATAAAAACCTTCTGGGTTTCAGGTAGAACCCTCTGGAAATGTTTCTACACTGAGTATACCTAACATTAGGAACACCTTCCTAACACTGAGTTGCACCCCCTTCCCCATTTTTCCCTCTGAATAGCCTCAATTTGCTGGGGGCATGGACTCCACAAGGTGTCAAGAGTATTCCACAGGGATGCTGGTACATGTGACTCCAATGCTTCCCAGAGTTGTGTCAAGTTGGCTGGATGTCCTTTGGATGGTGGACCATTCTTGATACACAAGGAAAACTGTTGAGCGTGAAAAACCCAGCAGCGTTGTAGTTCTTAACACAAACCAGTGTGCCTGGCACCTACTACCATACCCCGTTCAAAGACACATACATCTTTTGTCTTGCCCATACACCCTCCGAATGGCACACATACACAATCAATGTCTCAATTGTCTCAAGGCTCGGAAATCTTTCTTTAACCTGTCTCCTCCCCTTCATCTGCACTGATTGATGTGGTTTGAACAGGTTTATCAATAAGGGGTCAATAAGGGATCACCTGTTCAGTCTATGTCATGGAAAGAGCAGGTGTCCTTAATGTTTTGTATACTCAGTGTGCATGGAACCCAAAATGGTTCTACCTGAAGCCGAAAAGGGTTATTTAAAGGGTTCTCTTATGGGGACAGATGAATAACACTTTTAGGTTGCACTTTTTTTCTAAGAGTGTTAGCAATCTTTACCCCAAGATGAAATCCACTCCTTTATTAAAAACTACAGATTGTACCGATCTTCCTCTTTCATTAAGAACTACTCTAGATAATTTATATGTTACAACCCCTTGAGATGACTGGCTTGCAAAACAAACAACATCTTTCAAGTTACGTCCAACACATTTGTCATAGTTCCCACTTGTAGAGAAAACAGGAGAGGAGTATAATGTAGTCAGTAGTCTGTCGGAGTAAACGATGTTTACCATACCAGAGGGTACAAAGCAGCATATTGTTACTAACACAAGTGTGAAAGATGTTTCAACTCATTGAAAAGAAAAAGAGAGAGAGAGAGAGAGAGAGAGAGAGAGAGAGAGAGAGAGAGAGAGAGAGAGAGAAAGGGAGAGAAAGAGTGAGGAGAGGGAGGTGGAGGCTGTGATGAGAACAGAAGAGAAGAACCAGAGGGTGGAGGGTGTGAAAACAGGTGGAGAGATAAAGCGACCGAATGGCAGCGCAGGGAGGATGGAGAGAATAAGTGACAAAGAGAGAAGGATGTGCTTATTGTCTTGACCTCCTTAATGATGCCTGTTTGCTCTCTTGTCAGTGGGAATAATGGTGTGCAGTTTCCTGAGGAGAGGAGAGCTGCTGTGTGAGGGAGCAGAATATAAAAACTCCAGACCCTACAGGCTACTAAGTGTGCATGCCAAATGGTACCCCTTTTTCCATACGGCTCTGGTTAAAAGTAGTGCACTATATATTATAGGGAATAGAGTGTCATTTGGGATGCAACCCTAGAGAATCTGGTCTCCATACTAATAGATCAGGCTGTTTGTTGAGCTTGTCTCCTTTCACAGGGCTCAGAGCCGGCCCATAGGGCCCCACAGCTTTCATTTAGTGCAGCATGTCTCTACAGCATTGCACAGTTGTTACAGTTGTCTGCCAGGCTGCTAATTCTCTAGAACAGGAAGTGGAGAACACTCTGGGGAGCTGCATCTGAATGTGTCCCAAATGGCACCTTATTCCCTGTAGTGCACTACTCAGCATTTTGGGACGCAACCAGTAGTTCCTAAGGAGCTGATAAATGATCTGAGGTTCTTTGTTTATGACCGGTAGAGAGGGAGCTTCTAGTAGAAGCGTGCAAACCTGTCTGTTTGAGATAAGCATGTTAGTGTTTTAGAAGTAAAGAATTAAAGGGGCAATCTGGGATTTATGAATAAATGTTTGGGATTTATTTAATCTTATTGTTGGGCAGTCCTGCATCCATAGCTCCATCTATGAATTTGAGTGTGGTTACATTTCTCCAGCGCCACCCTCAGCGGTTTACCAAAATCCCAGATTGCCCCTTTTAAGGCAGGTGTGTGCTGTAACTGTCTGATGGGTCAAGGCTCTTACTAACTGAAGTGTTTTCAGTCTTAGTGCAAAGGACTGGAAATACTAACTGCACAGTAAAAACCGTAGTCTTTGTAAATACTGTATGTTGCAGGGAGATTACAGTTAAAGAGACTCTGTTCTAACTTCTAACAACCACAGGGCTGTTTTCACTTTCAACCAGGCAAGGATATATCCTTAATGGCACCCTATTCCCTACAGTGCACTACTTCTGACCAGGGTCCATACGGTGCCATCTGGGACGTAGCCCCTGACAGATTGTCCCATTCAGCTACAGTATGTCAACAAGGTTATCTATAGACATCTCACTATGATCATTCAAAGTTACCAAATATATGTGTAAACATCATCACGGCGGAACCAAATCCTCTCACTATAGTTGCACATTGTCCATTGAGCCCTTTGGACAGAGGGTGGAGGGAGAGGGAGGGAGAAGAAGGGGTACACTCCCCAGAGTCCTACCATGCTAGCTCTGGGAACACAATGATGGGAGCTCAGGTATCTCGCTCTCTGTGTTATTCTGTGTACTATAGACTGGGTTTTTGAGGTAAGCCAACTATGTACTAGCTCTATGTGCATAGGCCTCTGTGTATACTAGGACTATGAGGTCCACTGCTCCCTGCACACCCCAAGACATCCCACCCCTCTCCCTCAGCCTCCCTCTACCTTTCACAGTCTCCCTCAGCCTCCCTCTACCTTTCACAGTCCCCTCAGCCTCCCTCTTACCTTTCACAGTCTCCCTCAGCCTCCCTCTACCTTTCATAGTCCCCTCAGCCTCCCTCTTAACTTTCACAGTCTCCCTCAGCCTCCCTCTTACCTTTCACAGTCCCCTCAGCCTCCCCCTTACCTTTCACAGTCCCCTCAGCTTCCCTCTACCTTTCACAGTCCCCTCGGCCTCCCTCTACCTTTCACAGTCCCCTCAGCCTCCCTCTTACCTTTCACAGTCCCCTCAGCCTCCTTCTTACCTTTCACAGTCCCCTCAGCCTCCCTCTATCTTTCACAGTCCCCTCAGCCTCGCTCGTACCTTTCACAGTCCCCTCAGCCTCCCTCTTACCTTTCACAGTCCCTTTAGGCTCCCCCTTACCTTTCACAGTCCCCTCAGCCTCCCCCTTACCTTTCACAGTCCCCTCAGCCTCCCTCTACCTTTCACAGTCCCCTCAGCCTCCCTCTTACCTTTCACAGTCCCCTCAGCCTCCCTCTACCTTTCACAGTCCCCTCAGCCTCCCTCTTACCTTTCACAGTCCCCTCAGCCTCCCCCTTACCTTTCACAGTCCCCTCAGCCTCCCCCTTACCTTTCACAGTCCCCTCAGCCTCCCCCTTACCTTTCACAGTCCCCTCAGCCTCCCTCTACCTTTCACAGTCCCCTCAGCCTCCCTCTACCTTTCACAGTCCCCTCAGGCTCCCTCTACCTTTCACAGTCCCCTCAGCCTCCCTCTTACCTTTCACAGTCCCCTCAGCCTCCCTCTTACCTTTCACAGTCCCCTCAGCCTCCCCCTTACCTTTCACAGTCTCTCTCTCATAGCCAGCCCTCCTGACTGGAGGCCTGGGCTCTGCAGGAGTGCATCACAAATGACACCTGATTTCCTATATAGTGCACTACTTTTGACCAGGGCCCATGTCCCAAATGACACTCTATTCCCTACATAATGCACTACTATTGACCAAAGCCATATGGGCCCTGGTCAAAAGTAGTGAACTCAATAGGGAATCGGGTGCCATTTGGGATACAGACCAGGGCTCTCCCAATAGCTAGATCTTTCTGTCTGCATGTCTCTATATGCTAGAGGAGCAACAGGTCTGTATGGAGATGTCTGTCTGCACTAGGCCACATTCTTGGGAGTGCTGGTGCCATAATGCAGAGAGGTGAGGGGGAGTACAGGAGGGAGACGCTCTCTCGCTCTCTCTCTCTTTCTCTCCCTCCTCTCTCTTGCTCTTTCTGGGCTCTCTCTCTCCCTCCCTCCCTCCCTCCACCATACTGACCTCACACCCCCATTTATTGAACAAAAACAGAGAACACCCAGAGACTAAGAGAGAGGAGTCAGGGTCAGTGATCCACTACTGATCCCCACTTCCACTCTAGCCAGCTATAGAAATACTTCTCAGGCCGCTATACAGTACATCGTAACTACTAATTACATTGAATGTTATGTTGATTCATGAATAACTATTTTCACTACGATTATACTTCCAGTATGTTTCAATAATGGGAATTCTTCAATAAGTGTAAAAATACATACAGTACAACATTTCAGGTACACAATAATGCAGTATTTTAATCACCTGTAGGAATAGTCTAAAACAAGTCTATGTATGTCACGCCCTGACCGTAGAGATCTTTTTATTCTCTATGTTTGGTTGGTCAGGGTGTGATTCGGGTGGGAAACTCTATGCGTCTTTGTTTCTATGCTTTGGTCGGGTATGGTTCTCAATCAGGGACAGCTGTCTATCATTGTCTCTGATTGGGAATCATTACTTAGGCAGCAGCCTGTTTTCCTTTTCTATTTGCCTTCGTTAGTGGAATAATATATATATATATCTCATCGCGCACCAGTGACTCCTGTGGCGGGCCGGGCACAGTGCGCGCTAACAAAGGTTGCCAGGTGCACGGTGTTTCCTCCGACACATTGGTGCGGCTGGCTTCCGGATACCACGAAATTGGGGAGAAAACGGGGTAAAAAAAATAGAAATAAAAAATAAATACAAAAATGTATAACAGAGAAAGACAATCTATCTGCATTGTCACCAACATTGCTGCCCTCGTGCATGTGGAATGCCCTTTACAGAATGGCCAATCCACTTTTAGATAGTTGCCGCAGAGAAAACCGTTTTAGTAACTCAGCTGGCCCCAAATTGACAATTACACTGTCCAGGAATAGGGCCAGAATAGCGCTATATACCCTGTCTATAGTCTGATTCCTCAATCATCCAACACAACATTCTGAATTATTAATAATCCACTGGATTAAAGCGCTTTTCAAAATCGGGGACACTGTATAACAGAGAAAAAGCTAAGGATAAAACAATGAAAGCAGAGTAGCTGAGCTAGGGACTAACCTGTGCTGAAGGGAAAGCCAGACTGAAGAGGTGGGTTTGGAGTTGGCTTTGTGAATAACATGACTTTATAACCTGGAAGATGAGCCACTAATAAGAAGAGAGGTGTTACACACCAACTATCTGCTGATAGGGTCTGAGCTCTAACAGATTACAGAGGCGATTAGGAAGCAGAAGGATACAGCTGTATTGTTGCTTCGGCATCAAGTCCTTTCCCCCTCATTGTCTCTCTCTCTCTGTCTCTCTGTTTCTTTTATGTTCTGTTATGTCCCTCCATTTGCTAATATAACTCCTCTCCCTCTCCACAGCCTGTGCTGCTGGGTAACTGCTGTGTAGAGAGATAAGCCCAGGCACGGACTGACAGGTTCACTTCAGACACACACAGAGAGAGAGAGAGATTCCTCCTGAGACACATACCTCTATAGAGGGAGGGTTGAGCCATAGCTCTGGGCCAGGATTAGCCATTTAACTTAAGCATAGCATATAGAATAGCCCTAAGGGGACAAATGATGTTGTTTGAATTACAAGTCCGATGATTCTGCTGTGAGAGCACGGCTGTAGAAGTTCTCTGTTGGTGGAGATAAAATGGTATGTCCACACGCTCAGTGTTCAGACGTGAGGCTGTGCTGCCTACAGCCCTATAAAAGGTGTCAGGGTTAGTTGGACTGATTTTCACATAGGTGTCTACATTTACAGGCAGACACAAGTGGTTTTCACTCTCCCTCTATCCGGGTCACACACATGCACGAGCGTATACACAGACAGATATGCACGCTCACGTACGCACACAGGCATGCATGCACACACTTCCTCTATCAGGGGTCACAAGGTGATGGATCTGTCTGTCTGTCTGTCTGTCTGTCTGTCTGTCTGTCTGTCTGTCTGTCTGTCTGTCTGTCTGTCTGTCTGTCTGTCTGTCTGTCTGTCTGTCTGTCTGTCTGTCTGTCTGTCTGTCTGTCTGTCTCTCAGTCTCTCTGTCTCTCTGTCTGTCTCTCTGTCAAGGTCTGTCTGTCTGTCTGTCTGTCTGTCTGTCTGTCTGTCTGTCTGTCTGTCTGTCTGTCTGTCTGTCTGTCTGTCTGTCTGTCTGTCTGTCTGTCTGTCTGTCAGGGTCTGTCTGTCTCTCTGTCAGGGTCTGTCTGTCTCTCTGTCTGTCAGGGTCTGTCTGTCTCTCTGTCTGTCTGTCAGGGTCTGTCTGTCTGTCTGTCTGTCTGTCTGTCTGTCTGTCTGTCTGTCTGTCTGTCTGTCTGTCTGTCTGTCTGTCTGTCTGTCTGTCTGTCTGTCTGTCTGTCTGTCAGTCAGGGTCTGTCTGTCTGTCTGTCTGTCTGTCTGTCTGTCTGTCTGTCTGTCTGTCTGTCTGTCTGTCTGTCTGTCTGTCTGTCTGTCTGTCTGTCTGTCTGTCTGTCTGTCTGTCTGTCTGTCAGGGTCTGTCTGTCAGGGTCTGTCTGTCTCTCTGTCAGGGTCTGTCTGTCTCTCTGTCTGTCTGTCAGGGTCTGTCTGTCTGTCTGTCTGTCTGTCTGTCTGTCTGTCTGTCTGTCTGTCTGTCTGTCTGTCTGTCTGTCTGTCTGTCTGTCTGTCTGTCTGTCTGTCTGTCTGTCTGTCTGTCTGTCTGTCTGTCTGTCAGGGTCTGTCTGTCTGTCTGTCTGTCTGTCTGTCTGTCTGTCTATCTGGCAGGGTCTGTCTGTCAGGGTCTGTCAGGGTCTGTCTGTCTGCCTGTCTGTCTGTCTGTCTGTCTATCTGTCTATCTGGCAGGGTCTGTCTGTCAGGGTCTGTCAGGGTCTGTCTGTCTGTCTGGGTGTGTCTGTCTGTCTGTCTGGGTCTGTCAGGGTCTGTCTGTCTGTCTGGGTCTGTCAGGGTCTGTTTGGAGACTCCAGGACAACATCCCCATTTGGCTGCTTGTAAAAACCTGAAGTCTCCGGTCATTAAGTGAGAGTAATAACTTTAAGAAAATGATCAGCCAGACAGGAGGAAAACATGTTACATGTTCTCTATTCATCTCTTAAAACAGACACAGTATTCTAATCTACGAAGTAGGAAGGGAAACCTAGTCTGATACACAAGATTTGCTCCCTACAAGCCAGAGAAAACCTTTAAAACCATTACATGTGTTCCCTGGTCAAAAGTGGTGCACTATATATGGAATAGGGTGACCTGTTGGACTCAGCTATGGTCTTCATTTAAGGCCTGTGTTGGTGTGTTTCATTCAGTCTCCATGAGGTCTGTAGGATCCCCTAGAACGTGCCTCTACAAGCCTGTTTAGAGAGTAGAGCTGCACTTCAGCACATTATTAGCATGGCTGCAGGCTGCAGAAAACACACGCACACCAGGAAAAACATCCAGTCCAGTCTGCACCTTTCATCTCCTACAGTCTCCTCCTCCCTTTCGCTTCATTTCCCTACCAGATCAATCGCCACCTCCTGCCTACCAGTCTCCGCTTGGGGAGGAGAGGAGGAGAGGAGGAAAGAGAGAGGGCAGGAAGAGGAGGAAGAGGAGGAGTGGAGGAAAGGGAGAGGACAGGAAGAGGAGGATGAGGAGGAGTTGAGGGAGTAAATCCCAGAAGATGATCGACACCATCTCCTCCGCCACACAAACCCTTAGGGGGCATGCTGTCTGTCTGACTTCCAGTTTGAGTCTCATGTGCCTCCTCCTCCACACAAACCCTTAGGGGGCATGCTGTCTGTCTGACTTCCAGTGTGAGTCTCCTGTGCCTCCCTCCACTCAGCTGGAATAGCCAGGAGTTTGGGATTGCATAACAAATGGCACTCTATTCCCCATGTAGCACACTACATTTGACCAGAGCCCATAGAGAATAGGGTGCCATTTGGGATGGAATCAGTGAGTTAAAGATACCATCCTCAAGAGACTACAAAGATTCCCTTCATACCTTTTCATTATCTTGGCCTTCAGCCCATCATATTAAAATCCCTAAATGATGTAGTCTAGTTGGGAACAGCTAAGTAGACAAAATTACAGCACACAGATCAAGCACTGTGACTATTTAATATCAAAGACCTCGCTGTTATTAAACTAAAGTGTAGTTGGTGGACTAATGTGTCATGGCAGTGAGGCCCAGCGGGAGAAGAGAGGGCTGCTGACTGACCAACCCAGCTGTCAACAGTTTCTCAAAGAAGGCTGTCCAGCCCCACCACAGCCCAGTGTGTGTGTGTGTGTGTGTGTGTGTGTGTGTGTGTGTGTGTGTGTGTGTGTGTGTGTGTGTGTGTGTGTGTGTGTGTGTGTGTGTGTGTGTGTGTGTGTGTGTGTGTGTGTGTGTGTGTGTGTGTGTGTGTGTGTGTGTGTGTGTGTGTGTGTGTGTGTGTGTGTTAGCAGTGTGCTGCCAGAGAGCCACCAAGCACCACTGCGGGGAGCCAGGGACCTAAACACATTATCCTTGCTGATTTACGGAGCCAAAGCTGCTGTGAAGACAGAAATGTCAGAGAGCACCAACCACACAGGACCCGCTAGAAATTGATCATCGCCCGTTTCAGTCGCAAACCATGATTCGAGGGTGTATGTCTGGGTCCTTCACAGAGGCTCTGAGAAACAGCCTGAGAGGGAGAGAGGGTCTGCGCCCCGAATGGCAGCCTGTTCCCTATTTAGTGCACTACTTTTGACAAGTAGTGCACTAAATAGGGAATAGGATGCCATTTGGGATGCAATCCTTGAGTTTCTATCAGTGTCTCTCTTTCTGCTGTTTTAATCCAAGGACAAAGGAATGCACAGCCTTCTCTGCCACAGAGCTTAACTGTGCAGTCTGAACAGTCCTGAACAGCCGGTGTTCTGCTAGAGTGACATCCTAAGGCTGGATGACGACACACGTCATCCTCCCCAGAACAGAACAGGCCTGGACTGGACCTTCCATCCACTGGGGAATTTAGGCTCCCTAAATGTGAACCCTAGCTGGCTCCAGTCCCTCTCTTCTCTCTCTCTATGTGCTCACACACACACACACACATTATGCACTCATAGAGTCACACATACACACACCCCTGACACACACACACATTCATATAAATACACAATCATGACACACACATACACACTGATGGGGTTGCACTCCCTAATAGAGGTACAGTGTTAGTACAGCCAGAGGACCTTGGCAGGTCTCAGCACTTGTCTCTCTGCTCTCCAGATAACTGGGTCAGATGAACACCATGGCTACATCCCAAATGGCACCCTACTCCCTATATTGTGCACTACGTTTCATCAAGGCCCATAGGGCTCTGATCAAAGGTAGTGCACCATACAGGGAACAAGGTGCCATTTGGGATGCAGAAACATGCCACCCAGGTTATAACAGAACATGCCAGTCTCCCTCTCTCACTTTAGTCCATATTCACACACTAATATCTCACTCTGCCTCTGTCCCTCGAGGCTCCATGATTGGCACTCTGGCAAGGGGAAGAGGGGAGGAGAAGGGTTGAGAGAAGAAAGGGGAGGGAAGGAGGGGGAGGAGGGGGGAGAGGAGGAAATGAGGAAAAATACAGTGCAGGGAAATAAATGTTTAATCTGATCTAACTCTCCCCAGCTTGGCATGGAGAGCCCCGTCGATGAACAGAGGACAAGAGGAGGAAAGAGGAGAAAAGAGGAGTGATGACCTGAGGAGGAACGAGAGCGAGAGAGAGAGAGAGAGAGAGAGAGAGAGAGAGAGAGAGAGAGAGAGAGAGCGAGAGAGAGAGAGAGAGAGAGAGAGAGAGAGAGAGAGAGAGAGAGAGAGAGAGAGAGAGAGAGAGAGAGAGAGAGAGAGAGAGAGAGAGAGAGAGAGAGAGAGAGAGAGAGAGAGAGAGAGAGAGAGAGAGAACAGACAGCCATGCCCTTGGTGCCAGATCAACTCTTTCTTATTGCCAGACACTACAGGTACAGCCAGCTCTAGAAGCCATCCAGAACGTTTCTCCCTGCTGAACTACTTACTATCATTCATCTGTCCTGGTCATTGACCTGTGTTTATGTTATAGTTGAAGAGAGGGTAGTGTTTAGGAAACAGTGGAAGCAGAGAAGACAAACGGGTTGAGTGTTTCACTGTACAGAAAGTATTGAATGTTTAGGAAACAGTGGAAGCAGAGAAGACAAACGGGTTGAGTGTTTCACTGTACAGAAAGTATTGAATGTTTAGGAAACAGTGGAAGCAGAGAAGACAAACGGGTTGAGTGTTTCACTGTACAGAAAGTATTGAATGTTTAGGAAACAGTGGAAGCAGAGAGAACAGATATTTAACTCTCAGAGAGCAACTCACCTCTAACTGAGGAGCTATGCTGAGCTACACATTAAATCAATTAGAGGCCTTTAAACTCTGCTGGGCTGGAGGAGAGTATGATCAGCATTAGCTCAGCATAGGGCCGTATCGTAGAGTAGACAGACATGCCAACACATTATGAATCACGTTGGTTCCTGGTGGGCAAGTGACAGACTCTACCACAAACAGACTATTTTCCAACAGAATATTTATTTATCTGCGTCTTAATCTGTGCCTTTGATAGTGAGAGAAGAGGAGAGGAAGTGGGGGGACTGAGAATCATGTTCCTGCTGGGACATAAAGGCAGGGTAAACTGTGTGGAGTGGAGCCACTGGTTCAGGAGCAGAGCAGCTGTTACTGTGAGCATCAGTCTGTAATCAACACACACGGTCCCACAACACAGGATCACTAACCAAACGGTTAAAGAGGGACAGACAGACAGATAAACAGCAGCACAGGTGGGGTGTGAGGGGAGACTGACATCTTCCACATCTTAAAACAATATCCTGGCTGGAACGTCGTAAAACATCTAGAACGATCCTTACTGTGTAATTTACTCCTTACTGTGAAGCCCAATAGCGATGTTTTATTTTCTGAGAACACATACACGCTCCATTAGTGTGTGTGTGTGTGTGTGTGTGTGTGTGTGTGTGTGTGTGTGTGTGTGTGTGTGTGTGTGTGTGTGTGTGTGTGTGTGTGTGTGTGTGTGTGTGTGTGTGTGTGTGTGTGTGTGTGTGTGTGTGTGTGTGTGTGTGTGTGTGTGTGTGGTGGTTTAATTAATTATGGAATAAAAAACATCAAGGGAATGTTGCAGAGTCATTGTTCTCCTGGGCTGAGGCGAGGGGAGTACACACACATACACAAAAACAACCCACCCCCCACACACACACACACACAGACACAAACACATACACATTCCTATTATTCCCCCATCCCACACACACTTCCTGACCTCCTGCTGGAGTGTGAGTGCTTGTTCCCTGTAACCTGCAGCATGGCATGCGACCAGATACAGACAAAATACCCTGAGATTACACAGCCAGAGACAGACAGAGACAGTGATTACCAGTGATCAGACAGTACCAATGACAGCCTCCAAAATGGTACCCAAATGGCACCCTGGTCAAAAGTAGTGCACTGTGTAGGGAATAGGGTGCCATTTAGGACATAAACAAGGTATTGGCAGACCTTGCAACAGACATCAGCTCCTGAACGGTTCTGAGAACCAGGGGAGGAACATCAAGGTGTTTGTGGTGGTGATCTGAACTTATCCAGTTTCACTAGGTAGAATTTAGGAACACCTAAAACTGTCCTGCTGGGACTGTCGTGCAGTGGTAACTGGATAGGAGAGACAGATCCTCTTTTTATCAGGTGCTGTGTGTACAGATCAATGGTCTAGTTTGGAATGTACTTTCTGCTTTACCCAGCAGCCCTACTCTATTAGACAACTCAAAATCCTTAGTTAAAGATTCAACACACTCGCTGTAACACTTGTATTCTCATAGCTCACCTTGAAGACTCTTAACTGTATTCTCATAGCTCACCTTGAAGACTCTTAACTGTATTCTCATAGCTCACCTTGAAGACTCTTAACTGTATTCTCATAGCTCACCTTGAAGACTCTTAACTGTATTCTCATAGCTCACCTTGAAGACTCTTAACTGTATTCTCATAGCTCACCTTGAAGACTCTTAACTGTATTCTCATAGTTCACCTTGAAGACTCTTAACTGTATTCTCATAGCTCACCTTGAAGACTCTTAACTGTATTCTCATAGCTCACCTTGAAGACTCTTAACTGTATTCTCATAGCTCACCTTGAAGACTCTTAACTGTATTCTCATAGCTCACCTTGAAGACTCTTAACTGTATTCTCATAGCTCACCTTGAAGACTCTTAACTGTATTCTCATAGCTCACCTTGAAGAACTGTATTCTCATAGCTCACCTTGAAGACTCTTAACTGTATTCTCATAGCTCACCTTGAAGACTCTTAACTGTATTCTCATAGCTCACCTTGAAGACTCTTAACTGTATTCTCATAGCTCACCTTGAAGACTCTTAACTGTATTCTCATAGCTCACCTTGAAGACTCTTAACTGTATTCTCATAGCTCACCTTGAAGACTCTTAACTGTATTCTCATAGCTCACCTTGAAGACTCTTAACTGTATTCTCATAGCTCACCTTGAAGACTCTTAACTGTATTCTCATAGCTCACCTTGAAGACTCTTAACTGTATTCTCATAGCTCACCTTGAAGACTCTTAACTGTATTCTCATAGCTCACCTTGAAGACTCTTAACTGTATTCTCATAGCTCACCTTGAAGACTCTTAACTGTATTCTCATAGCTCACCTTGAAGACTCTTAACTGTATTCTCATAGCTCACCTTGAAGACTCTTAACTGTATTCTCATAGCTCACCTTGAAGACTCTTAACTGTATTCTCATAGCTCACCTTGAAGACTCTTAATTGTATTCTCATAGCTCACCTTGAAGACTCTTAACTGTATTCTCATAGCTCACCTTGAAGACTCTTAACTGTATTCTCATAGCTCACCTTGAAGACTCTTAACTGTATTCTCATAGCTCACCTTGAAGACTCTTAGCTGCAACTGGGAGATGATGTGCATACAGTTGACTGTGACTTTTAAGGCAGGTACTGGTTATGAAGTCAGTGAAAAGTGTCAAAGACCTGTCAGCTGAGCCCAGGCTAAGAGGGAGGGAGAAGGAGAGAGTGTATGCTCTGAAGAGAGGGGGAGAAAGTATGCTCTGAAGAGAGGGGGAGAAAGTATGCTCTGAAGAGAGGGGGAGAAAGTATGCTCTGAAGAGAGGGGGAGAAAGTATGCTCTGAAGAGAGGGGGAGAAAGTATGCTCTGAAGAGAGGGGAGAAAGTATGCTCTGAAGAGAGGGGAGAAAGTATGCTCTGAAGAGAGGGGAGAAAGTATGCTCTAAAGAGAGGGGAGAAAGTATGCTCTGAAGAGAGGGGAGAAAGTATGCTCTGAAGAGAGGGGAGAAAGTATGCTCTGAAGACAGGGGGAGATAGTATGCTCTGAAGAGAGGGGGAGAAAGTATGCTCTGAAGACAGGGGGAGATAGTATGCTCTGAAGAGAGGGGGAGAAAGTATGCTCTGAAGAGAGGGGAGAAAGTATGCTCTGAAGAGAGGGGAGAAAGTATGCTCTGAAGACAGGAGGAGATAGTATGCTCTGAAGAGAGGGGGAGAAAGTATGCTCTGAAGAGAGGGGGAGAAAGTATGCTCTGAAGAGAGGGGGAGAAAGTATGCTCTGAAGAGAGGGGGAGAAAGTATGCTCTGAAGAGGGGGAGAAAGTATGCTCTGAAGAGGGGGAGAAAGTATGCTCTGAAGAGAGGGGGAGAAAGTATGCTCTGAAGAGAGGGGGAGGGGAAGAAAGTATGCTCTGAAGAGAGGGGGAGAAAGTATGCTCTGAAGAGAGGGGGAGAAAGTATGCTCTGAAGAGAGGGGGAGAAAGTATGCTCTGAAGAGAGGGGGAGAAAGTATGCTCTGAAGAGAGGGGGAGAAAGTATGCTCTGAAGAGAGGGGGGGAGAGAAGTATGCTCTGAAGAGAGGGGAGAAAGTATGCTCTGAAGAGAGGGGAGAAAGTATGCTCTGAAGAGGGGGAGAAAGTATGCTCTGAAGAGAGGGGAGAAAGTATGCTCTGAAAGAGGGGGAGAAAGTATGCTCTGGGAGGGGGAAGTATGCTCTGAAGAGAGGGGAGAAAGTATGCTCTGAAGAGAGGGGGAGAAAGTATGCTCTGAAGAGAGGGGAGAAAGTATGCTCTGAAGAGAGGGGAGAAAGTATGCTCTGAAGAGAGGGGAAGAGTATGCTCTGAAGAGAGGGGGAGAAAGTATGCTCTGAAGAGAGGGGGAGAAAGTATGCTCTGAAGAGAGGGGGAGAAAGTATGCTCTGATGGGGGAGAAAAGCTCTATGCTCTGAAGAGAGGGGAGAAAGTATGCTCTGAAGAGAGGGGGAGAAAGTATGCTCTGAAGAGAGGGGAGAAAGTATGCTCTGAAGAGAGGGGGAGAAAGTATGCTCTGAAGAGAGGGGGAGAAAGTATGCTCTGAAGAGGGGGAGGGGAAGAAAGTATGCTCTGAAGAGAGGGGGAGAAAGTATGCTCTGAAGAGAGGGGAGGGGAAGAAAGTATGCTCTGAAGAGAGAGGGGAGAAAGTATGCTCTGAAGAGAGGGGAGAAAGTATGCTCTGAAGAGAGGGGGAGAAAGTATGCTCTGAAGAGAGGGGGAGAAAGTATGCTCTGAAGAGAGGGGGAGAAAGTATGCTCTGAAGAGAGGGGGAGAAAGTATGCTCTGAAGAGAGGGGAGAAAGTATGCTCTGAAGACAGGGGGAGAAGTATGCTCTGAAGAGAGGGGAGAAAGTATGCTCTGAAGAGAGGGGAGAAAGTATGCTCTGAAGAGAGGGGAGAAAGTATGCTCTGAAGAGAGGGGAGAAAGTATGCTCTGAAGAGAGGGGGAGAAAGTATGCTCTGAAGAGAGGGGGAGAAAGTATGCTCTGAAGAGAGTATGGGGAGAAAGTATGCTCTGAAGAGAGGGGGAGAAAGTATGCTCTGAAGAGAGGGGGAGAAAGTATGCTCTGAAGACAGGGGGAGAAAGTATGCTCTGAAGACAGGGGGAGAAAGTATGCTCTGAAGAGAGGGGGAGAAAGTATGCTCTGAAGACAGGGGGAGAAAGTATGCTCTGAAGAGAGGGGGAGAAAGTATGCTCTGAAGAGAGGGGGAGAAAGTATGCTCTGAAGAGAGGGGGAGAAAGTATGCTCTGAAGACAGGGGGAGAAAGTATGCTCTGAAGAGAGGGGGAGAAAGTATGCTCTGAAGAGAGGGGAGAAAGTATGCTCTGAAGAGAGGGGGAGAAAGTATGCTCTGAAGAGAGGGGGAGAAAGTATGCTCTGAAGAGAGGGGGAGATAGTATGCTCTGAAGAGATGCTCTGAAGGGGGAGAAAGTATGCTCTGAAGAGGGGAGGGGAGGGGGAGAAAGTATGCTCTGAAGAGAGGGGGAGAAAGTATGCTCTGAAGAGAGGGGGAGAAAGTATGCTCTGAAGAGAGGGGGAGAAAGTATGCTCTGAAGAGAGGGGGAGAAAGTATGCTCTGAAGAGAGGGGGAGAAAGTATGCTCTGAAGACAGGGGAAGAAAGTATGCTCTGAAGAGAGGGGAGAAAGTATGCTCTGAAGAGAGGGGAAGAAAGTATGCTCTGAAGAGAGGGGGAGAAAGTATGCTCTGAAGAGTATGCTCTGGGGGAGATAGTATGCTCTGAAGAGAGGGGAGAAAGTATGCTCTGAAGAGAGGGGGATATAGTATGCTTTGAAGAGAGGGGAGATAGTATGCTCTGAAGAGAGGGGGAGAAAGTATGCTCTGAAGAGAGGGGGAGAAAGTATGCTCTGAAGAGAGGGGGAGAAAGTATGCTCTGAAGAGAGGGGGAGAAAGTATGCTCTGAAAGAGAGGGGGAGAAAGTATGCTCTGAAGAGAGGGGAAGAAAGTATGCTCTGAAGAGAGGGGGAGAAAGTATGCTCTGAAGAGAGGGGAGATAGTATGCTCTGAAGAGAGGGGGAGAAAGTATGCTCTGAAGAGAGGGGGATATAGTATGCTTTGAAGAGAGGGGGAGATAGTATGCTCTGAAGAGAGGGGGAGAAAGTATGCTCTGAAGAGAGGGGGAGAAAGTATGCTCTGAAGAGAGGGGGAGAAAGTATGCTCTGAAGAGAGGGGGAGAAAGTATGCTCTGAAGAGAGGGGGAGAAAGTATGCTCTGAAGAGAGGGGGAGAAAGTATGCTCTGAAGAGAGGGGAGAAAGTATGCTCTGAAGAGAGGGGGAGAAAGTATGCTCTGAAGAGAGGGGGAGAAAGTATGCTCTGAAGAGAGGGGAGAAAGTATGCTCTGAAGAGAGGGGGAGAAAGTATGCTCTGAAGAGAGGGGGAGAAAGTATGCTCTGAAGAGAGGGGGAGAAAGTATGCTCTGAAGAGAGGTGGAGAAAGTATGCTCTGAAGAGAGGGGGAGAAAGTATGCTCTGAAGAGAGGGGGAGAAAGTATTCTCTGAAGAGAGGGGGGAGTATGCTCTGAAGAGAGGGGAGAAAGTATGCTATGAAGAGAGGGGGGGAAAGGATGCTCTGAAGAGGGGGGGAAAGAGATAGAAAGAAAAAAATAATAAAGAAAGAAAAACAAAAGTCAGGGCAGGGTGTGTGTCTGGGACAGACAGGGACAAACAGGGAGCCAGTTCAGTTCAGTTCCACAAACCCTCCTGTCTGGGAATGAGAGATGCTGCCAGGGCCTGTGTGTCTGTGTGCTCAGGTAAGCCCACCTGAATGCCCTGACAGATGAAGAGGTGAAGGAACTCCAAAACACAACAATTAACCGGCTTAAACATGACAGGTGCTCATCCCCCTCTCTACCCCCGTCATGTCCTGGTCTAAAAACAGTTCTGATACTTCACAAGTAATTAAAAGTAGTTTCCTTTTGCTGGGCATCATCTCTCTCTCGCTGTGTGTGTGTGTGTGTGTGTGTGTGTGTGTGTGTGTGTGTGTGTGTGTGTGTGTGTGTGTGTGTGTGTGTGTGTGTGTGTGTGTGTGTGTGTGTGTGTGTGTGTGTGTGTGTGTGTGTGTGTGTGTGCGTGTGTGTGTGCGTGTGTGTGCGTGTGTGTGTGCGTGCGCGCGCCGCGCATGCATGTCTTTGAGAGGAGAGGAAAACAGCTGAGAAGTTTCTCCAAACAGAAAAAAACACAAAGCCACAAACAAATGTGTGTCACTTGAACCATCAGTGATTATTCAAAACCTTGACAAGCCTGACACCTCGGTGGCTGTGACCTCTGTCACCTCTTTTAGCTCAGGGTTCAGCCACTGCAGAAACAAGACCAAAGACGCTCTGTGCTTCCTTTATTTCATAATACTAAAGGAAAGGTTTTCAGATGGAAAGTTCAGACAATGAATGGTTAAGCTCCTATTCTATTCATTATGTTTCAATTATACGTCAAGCACAGCAACGAGGTGAAGGATGTGTTTGTAAACCTCTGAGGTTTGTTCTTGTCAATGGGGTTAAGAACACCAATAGATTATCCACACAGTCTCTCTGACAAACACACACAGATACATACAAACGCACACAGACACACACATGCAGAAGTTTATCAATGTAAAAGAGGTAAAAGAGGTAATAGTAACGATATGTTATTATCTTTATCAAGACCAAGGTTTATACAACCTTATAACGCATTTCAGCTGGGTGATATTTACATTCACCTTTTGTGCATTTAGCAGTGACTAACAGTCAACTAAGTTAGGTAAAACAACCATCTAAAGCCCCAATCCCACAAAATCTCCCCTGCAAGTTGGGCAGTGTTCATCCCCTTTCAGGATGACATCAATCACTCAGCAGGGACGGCATATGGCAGCGACCCAATTCTAACCGGTACAAAGGTTATGAGCAGCTTTACAAGTACAACCTTACCTGGATAAACACAGACACACTGCATCTTGCCATCTTGATGTAATACATGTATCACTAGCCACTTTAAACAATGCCACTTTTATATGTTTACATACCCTACATTACTCATCTCATATGTATATACTGTACTCTATACCATCTACTGCATCTTGCCTATGCCTTTCTGTACCATCACTCATTCATATATCTTTATGTACATATTCTCCATCCCTTTACACTTGTGTGTATGAGGAAGTTGTTGTGAAATTGTTAGGTTAGATTACTCGTTGGTAATTACTGCATTGTCGGAACGAGAAGCACAAGCATTTCGCTACACTCGCATTAACATCTGCTAACCATGTGTATGTGACAAATAAAATTATATATATATAATATATATTATATATATTTGACATATACTGTACACACAAATAGGCTAGTCCACGCACATACATGCACGCACACACACACACACACACACACACACACACACACACACACACACACACACACACACACACACACACACACACACACACACACACACACACACACACACACACACACACACACACACACACACACACACACACACACATACTCTCCCCACTGGATAGAATTAACTTCATAGTGCCAGCATACCTTGGCATGCATCTGACAAGAACTCCCTGTACATTATATATATCACACAACTCATCAATTGTCAGCTCATATCTGCCAGGTAAAATATGTAGTCAACTCCCAGCATAAAGTGGCATCATTTATCAATTGAATGCATTAATTTATGGAACTGAAGACTTCAACTTTACCACGATGAATAGCCCTGTGGCTTCATGCAAACAAGAACTAGCATCAGTCTTGTAATACAGCATTATGGAAAGCTCGGAATTTCACAAACATTCTACCACAGAGGGGAGAAAGGAATCGACGTGAAGCAAATGAGAGCACTAATGCCTTGTAATGAGTTCTGTGTGTGAGTGGGCTTCAGCTGCTGCATGCTTTCTGTGGAGGTTTACGTTGGCTGTGAAAGCAGTAACACACAAACACACACACAAACAAACACAAACACACACACAGGGGAGGCAGCCTCCAGCACTGCTCAGATCATTACTAAAACCACTCATGAAAGATAAGCAGCAAGTGAACAATTATTGACTGCATTTGACATTCACCTACTCCTTGTTGGTGCCTGTCTGACTGCCAAATGACTGATGAAACAAGCTCAGCTAATGAATGAGTCTGAAAGACAAGGAGCTGACAGAGAAACTCTTGCAGTGTTTAGAGGGGAATAGAGAAAATTGTTCATGGTTTATAAGACGAGATAGAGAACGAGAGATAAAGAGAGAGAGGGAGAGAGAGAGAGGGAGAGAGAGAGAGAGAGAGAGAGAGAGAGAGAGAGAGAGAGAGAGAGAGAGAGAGAGAGAGAGAGAGAGAGAGAGAGAGAGAGAGAGAGAGAGAGAGAGAGAGAGAGAGAGAGAGAGAGAGAGAGAGAGGGAGAGAGGGAGAGAGGGAGAGAGAGAGAAAGGGAGGGAGAGAGGGAGAGAGGGAGAGAGAGAGAGAGAGAGAGAGAGAGAGAGAGAGAGAGAGAGAGAGAGAGAGAGAGAGAGAGAGAGAGAGAAAATGGGAGCAAGAGAAGGCCCATATCCATGCCACTGGCGTGAAGAAAATACGGAGGAAAATGGGCCGCAGATCGGGCAGCCTTCTGAGAATCCGTAGGCGAGCGAGTAAACTCCCATTGCCATCCATTCCTCTTGCTAACGTGCAATCATTGGAAAATAAAATTGATGTCCTGTTGCTAGGGTAATCTTAATCATAGGTCATCAAAAACTGTAACTTCTTATGTTTCACCGAGATGTGTCTGAACGACGATACGGATAATATAGAGCAAGAGATATTTTCCATGCACCGGCAGAACAGAGACGTTACCTCTGGTAAGACGAGGGGTGGAGGTGTGTGTCTATTTGTCAATAACAGCTGGTGTGTTCTGTGATGTCTAAAAAAAAAAAAAAAAAAAAAAATGTCTAATATTAAAGAAGTCTCGAGGTATTGCTCGCCTGAGATAGAGTACCTTATGATAAGCTGTAGACCACACTATCTACCAAGAGAGTTCTAATCTATATTATCTATATATCTATATATTTACCAACACCTTTGCTGCCACAAAGACCGCTCTCAACCAACTCTATGAGGCCATAAGCAAAGAAGAAAATGCTCACCCAGAAGTGGCGCTCTTAGTGGCCGGGGACTTTAATGGAGGCAAACTTAAATCAGTTTTACCAAATTTTTACCAGAGAAAGAAAAATCCTAGACCACCTTTACTCCACACACAGAGATGCATACAAAGCTCTCTCCCTACCCTCCATTTGGCAAATCTGACCATAATTCTATCCTCCTGATTCCTGCTTACAAGCAAAAACTAAAGCAGGAAGAACCAGTGACTCGCTCAATATGGAAGTTGTCAGATGACACGGATGCTACACTACAGGACTGTTTTGCTACGACAGACTGGAATATCTTCACTGACAACTTCTCCCTGACCGAGTCTGTAATACCTACATGTTTCAAGCAGACCATCATAGTCCCTATGCCCAAGGAAGCGAAGGTAACCTGCCTAAATGATTACCGCCCCGTGGCACTCACATCGGTAGCCATAAAGTGCTTCGAAAGGCTGGTCATGGCTCACATCAACAGCATCCTCCCGGACACCCTAGACCCACTCCAATTCACATACTGCCCCAACAGATCCACAGATGACGCAATCTCAATCGCACTCCACACTGCCCTTTCTCACCTGGACAAAAGGAACACCTATGTGAGAATGCTGTTCATTGACTACAGCTTAGTGTTCAACACCATAGTGCACATGAAGCTCATCACTAAGCTAAGGACTCTGGGACTAAACACCTCCCTCTGCAACTGGATTCTGGACTTCCTGACGGGCCACCCTCAGGTGGTAAGAGTAGGCAACAACACGTCTGCCACTCCAATCCTTAACACGGGGCCCCTCAGGGGTGTGAACTTAGTCCCCTCCTGTATTCCCTGTTCACCCACGACTGTATGGCCAAACACGACTCCAACAACATCATTAATTAAGTTTGCTGACGATACAACAGTGGTAGGCCTGATCACCGACAACAATGAAAAGGCCTATAGGGAGGAGGTCAGAGAACTGGCAGTGTGGCGTCAGGACAACAACCTCTCCCTCAATGTGAGCAAGACAAAGGAGTTGATCGTGGGACTACAGGAAAAGGCGGTCCGAACAGGCCCCCATTAACATCGACGGGGCTGTAGTGGAGTGCGTCGAGAGTTTAAACTTCCTTGGTGTCCACATCACCAACGAACTATCATGGTCCAAACATACCAAGACAGTTGTGAAGAGGGCACGACAAAACCTTTCCCCCTTCAGGAGACTGAAAAGATTTGGCATGGGTCCCCAGATCCTTAAAAGGTCCTACAGCTGCACTATCGCGAGCATCCTGACCGTTTGCATCACCGCCTGGTATGGCAACTGCTCGGCATCCGACCATTACGCGCTACAGAGGGTAGTGCGACCAAACCAGTACATCACTGACGCCAAGCTTCCTGCCATCCAAGACCTATATACTAAGCGGTGTCAAAGGAAAGCCCATAAAATTGTCAGAGACTCCAGTCACCCAAGTCAGAGACTGTTTTCTCTGCCACCGCACGGGTAAGCGGTACCATCTAGGACCAAAAGGCTCCTCAACAGATTCTACTCCCAAGCCATAAGACTGCTGAACAATTCCTAAAATCGACACTGGACAATTCACATTGACACCCCCCCCCCCTTTGTACACTGCTGCTACTCGCTGTTTATTATCTATGTGCAGTCACTTCACGCCTTCCTACATGTACAAGTTACCTCAACTAATCTGTACCCCCGCACACTGACTCGGTACCGGTGCCCCTTGTATATAGCCTCCACACTGACTCGGTACCGGTGCCCCTTGTATATAGCCTCCACACTGACTCGGTACCGGTGCCCCTTGTATATAGCCTCCACACTGACTCGGTACCGGTGCCCCTTGTATATAGCCTCCACACTGACTCGGTACCGGTGCCCCTTGTATATAGCCTCCACACTGACTCGGTACCGGTGCCCCTTGTATATAGCCTCCACACTCCACACTGCCCCTTGTATATAGCCTCCACACTGACTCGGTACCGGTGCCCCTGTATATAGCCTCCACACTGACTCGGTACCGGTGCCCCTTGTATATAGCCTCCACACTGACTCGGTACCGGTGCCCCCTGTATATAGCCTCCACACTGACTCGGTACCGGTGCCCCCTGTATATAGCCTCCACACTGACTCGGTACCGGTGCCCCTTGTATATAGCCTCCACACTGACTCTGTACCGGTGCCCCTTGTATATAGCCTCCACACTGACTCGGTACCGGTGCCCCTTGTATATAGCCTCCACACTGACTCGGACCGGTGCCCCTTGTATATAGCCTCCACACTGACTCGGTACCGGTGCCCCTTGTATATAGCCTCCACACTGACTCGGTACCGGTGCCCCTTGTATATAGCCTCCACACTGACTCGGTACCGGTGCCCCTTGTATATAGCCTCCACACTGACTCGGTACCGGTGCCCCTTGTATATAGCCTCCACACTGACTCGGTACCGGTGCCCCTTGTATATAGCCTCCACACTGACTCGGTACCGGTGCCCCTGTATATAGCCTCCACACTGACTCGGTACCGGTGCCCCCTGTATATAGCCTCCACACTGACTCGGTACCGGTGCCCCTTGTATATAGCCTCCACACTGACTCGGTACCGGTGCCCCTTGTATATAGCCTCCACACTGACTCGGTACCGGTGCCCCTTGTATATAGCCTCCACACTGACTCGGTACGGTGCCCCTTGTATATAGCCTCCACACTGACTCGGTACCGGTGCCCCTTGTATATAGCCTCCACACTGACTGACGGTGCCCCTTGTATATAGCCTCCACACTGACTCGGTACCGGTGCCCCTTGTATATAGCCTCCACACTGACTCGGTACCGGTGCCCCTTGTATATAGCCTCCACACTGACTCGGTACCGGTGCCCCTTGTATATAGCCTCCACACTGACTCGGTACCGGTGCCCCTTGTATATAGCCTCCACACTGACTCGGTACCGGTGCCCCTTGTATATAGCCTCCACACTGACTCGGTACCGGTGCCCCTTGTATATAGCCTCCACACTGACTCGGTACCGGTGCCCCTTGTATATAGCCTCCACACTGACTCGGTACCGGTGCCCCTTGTATATAGCCTCCACACTGACTCGGTACCGGTGCCCCTTGTATATAGCCTCCACACTGACTCGGTACCGGTGCCCCTTGTATATAGCCTCCACACTGACTCGGTACCGGTGCCCCTTGTATATAGCCTCCACACTGACTCGGTACCGGTGCCCCTTGTATATAGCCTCCACACTGACTCGGTACCGGTGCCCCTTGTATATAGCCTCCACACTGACTCGGTACCGGTGCCCCTTGTATATAGCCTCCACACTGACTCGGTACCGGTGCCCCTTGTATATAGCCTCCACACTGACTCGGTACCGGTGCCCCTTGTATATAGCCTCCACACTGACTCGGTACCGGTGCCCCTTGTATATAGCCTCCACACTGACTCGGTACCGGTGCCCCTTGTATATAGCCTCCACACTGACTCGGTACCGGTGCCCCTTGTATATAGCCTCCACACTGACTCGGTACCGGTGCCCCTTGTATATAGCCTCCACACTGACTCGGTACCGTGCCCCTTGTGCCTCCACACCCCTTGTATATAGCCTCCACACTGACTCGGTACCGGTGCCCCTTGTATATAGCCTCCACACTGACTCGGTACCGGTGCCCTTGTATATAGCCTCCACACTGACTCGGTACCGGTGCCCCTTGTATATAGCCTCCACACTGACTCGGTACCGGTGCCCCTTGTATATAGCCTCCACACTGACTCGGTACCGGTGCCCCTTGTATATAGCCTCCACACTGACTCGGTACCGGTGCCCCTTGTATATAGCCTCCACACTGACTCGGTACCGGTGCCCCTTGTATATAGCCTCCACACTGACTCGGTACCGGTGCCCCTTGTATATAGCCTCCACACTGACTCGGTACCGGTGCCCCTTGTATATAGCCTCCACACTGACTCGGTACCGGTGCCCCTTGTATATAGCCTCCACACTGACTCGGTACCGGTGCCCCTTGTATATAGCCTCCACACTGACTCGGTACCGGTACCCCCTGTATATAGCCTCCACACTGACTCGGTACCGGTGCCCCCTGTATATAGCCTCCACACTGACTCGGTACCGGTGCCCCTTGTATATAGCCTCCACACTGACTCGGTACCGGTGCCCCTTGTATATAGCCTCCACACTGACTCGGTACCGGTGCCCCTTGTATATAGCCTCCACACTGACTCGGTACCGGTGCCCCTTGTATATAGCCTCCACACTGACTCGGTACCGGTGCCCCTTGTATATAGCCTCCACACTGACTCGGTACCGGTGCCCCTTGTATATAGCCTCCACACTGACTCCCGGTGCCCCTTGTATATAGCCTCCACACTGACTCGGTACCGGTGCCCCTTGTATATAGCCTCCACACTGACTCGGTACCGGTGCCCTTGTATATAGCCTCCACACTGACTCGGTACCGGTACCCCCTGTATATAGCCTCCACACTGACTCGGTACCGGTGCCCCTTGTATAAAGCCCCATTATTGTTATTCTTATTGTGTTACTTTGTATTATTACTTTTTATTTTAGTCTACTTAGTAAATATTTTCTTAACTCCTCTTGAACTGCACTGTTGGTTAAGGGTTTGTAAGTAAGCATTTCACAGTAAAGTCTACACTTGTTGTATTCGGCGTACGTGACAAATAAAGTTTGATTTGATAGAGAAGAGAAAGAGAGAGGTAGATCCACTGAGAGATCTAGATCAACTGACATTAAGTCAACTGAGATGATAATACAGGTATTGACTGAACTTGACTCCACAGCGACGGGAAGGACTCTGAATCGGCTTGACTTTCACCAGCATGATAAAAAGCCATTCAATCTTCTCTATGATAAAACCTAAAACGTATTGCACTTTATAGGGAATGGGGTGACATTTTGCGATGCCTAGCAGGTTTTATCAAAGAGAAGATTGAATGACTGTCACCAGTTAACACCCCCATAAGCGCCTCATGCAGCCACACACAGAGTAACAGATTGCTGTAATGACCTGTGTATTATCTCACTGAACCCCCTGATGTAATAGCCTGTGTATTACCTCACTGAACCCCCTGATGTAATAGCCTGTGTATTACCTCACTGAACCCCCTGATGTAATAACCTGTGTATTACCTCACTGACCCCCCTGATGTAATAGCCTGTGTATTACCTCACTGAACCCCCTGATGTAATAACCTGTGTATTACCTCACTGAACCCCCTGATGTAATAGCCTGTGTATTACCTCACTGAACCCCCTGATGTAATAGCCTGTGTATTACCTCACTGACCCCTCTGATGGAATAGCCTGTGTATTACCTCACTGACCCCTCTGATGGAATAGCCTGTGTATTACCTCAATGACCCCTCTGATGTAATAACCTGTGTATTACCTCACTAAACCCCCTAATGTAATAACCTGTGTATTACCTCACTGAACCCCCTGATGTAATAACCTGTGTATTACCTCACTGAACCCCCTGATGTAATAGCCTGTGTATTACCTCACTGAACGCCCTAATGTAATAACCTGTGTATTACCTCACTGAACCCCCTGATGTAACAGCCTGTGTATTACCTCACTGACCCCCCTGATGTAATAACCTGTGTATTACCTCACTGAACCCCCTGATGTAATGATCAATGTATTACCTCACTGAACCCCCTGATGTAATAGCCTGTGTATTACCTCACTGAACCCCCTGATGTAATAACCTGTGTATTACCTCACTGAACCCCCTGATGTAATAGCCTGTGTATTACCTCACTGACCCCCTGATGTAATAGCCTGTGTATTACCTCACTGACCCCCTGATGTAATAGCCTGTGTATTACCTCACTGAACCCCTGATGTAATGATCAATGTATTACCTCACTGAACCCCTGATGTAATAACCTGTGTATTACCTCACTGACCCCCTGATGTAATAGCCTGTGTATTACCTCACTGACCCCCTGATGTAATAGCCTGTGTATTACCTCACTGACCCCCTGATGTAATAGCCTGTGTATTACCTCACTGACCCCCCTGATGTAATAACCTGTGTATTACCTCACTGAGCCTCACTGAACCCCCTGATTACTCCCAGGTCGAGGGTAAGGGTGGGTGGGGTTGGGGGGGGGGGTGTACAGGAGGTGTTTAGAGGCCCAGAGAAGAGCCTGTGGGAAAAGAGGCCCTTGTCTGAGGTCCTCTTTGTATTCCATCAGACCGTCACGGCCGTAGAAGAGCAGAAGAAAGAACACACTGTCAGCCACTCTACTTAAACTAATCACGAAGCACCAGCCGCATCCAACACCATTTACACCGCCTCACACGGCACCCTATTCTCTATATAGTACTTTTCACCAGGGCCAAAAGTAGTGCCCTATGTGGGGAATAAGGTGCAATTTGGGACGTAACCACTATCTCTCATCGCAGACAATGCCTCTCATCGCAGACCGAGCTCAAGGTGAGATTATTTTTCGGCTAATTCAAGTGGCCCAATGAATGTTACTTTTATTACATTGCTGAGAGGTGTTCAACAGGTGTCCTGTGAACTGGACTTGTGCTACATAATTATCCAACATACTGTACGTATACAATTCCAGCCTGCTTCCACATCCCCCTTAGAGAAACCACACAGTGCTGTAGGCCTACATGCTAAACGTGATAAAATCATGCCCCAACAAGCTGCTGGAACAACTGAAGATTCCTTCCTGCCTCAAAGAACAGTTCCTGCCTTCAAGAAATTGTTGTCGACATGTTTTAAACAGATTTCTGGCCTCACTCAAACAGAACTTCAAGCGGGGGGGGACGTCAACATTGTTTTATATACTGCTGTTGTAGTTTAAAGGGATTACCTGCTGCTCGGTTCTATACCACTATCTAGAGCCTCATTCATGCCAATGCACTCATCTACTGCAGCTTAGATTTTCTCCTTCACTGAAAAGATTAAGGCTACAACTGGAAAATCCTCCATCCACAATGTTGGCTCAAAAAAAGCCACTCAACAATTAAAATAGTTAGATGTGGTATTATTTGATGTAAACAAGCACCATCAGTAAAACATTTATAGAATGACCTACCATTGTCCTCAATGGAGAAAAAGAAGATGTCGCTCGTAGCATTGTGACCATCTCTTAGCACGTAGCAAATCTTCATGTCATCAACTTCAGCTGAAAAAGAAAATCAGATTGATGTCATTTACTCTTCTACTCGTCTAGAAACATATTGCGCTTGAATGTATAGTTCATGCCTTGCATGTTGCCTAATAGACTTAAGAAAGATTGAGAAAAGGAATGACACTGATAAGGTAGGCAGGGTACATAATACAATACAACATTCCATTTGATTGAGAAAAGGAATGACACTGATAAGGTAGGCAGGGTAGATAATACAATACAACATTCCATTTGATTGAGAAAAGGAATGACACTGATAAGGTAGGCAGGGTAGATAATACAATACAACATTCCATTTGATTGAGAAAAGGAATGACACTGATAAGGTAGGCAGGGTACATAATACAATACAACATTCCATTTGATTGAGAAAAGGAATGACACTGATAAGGTAGGCAGGGTAGATAATACAATACAACATTCCATTTGATTGAGAAAAGGAATGACACTGATAAGGTAGGCAGGGTAGATAATACAATACAACATTCCATTTGATTGAGAAAAGGAATGACACTGATAAGGTAGGCAGGGTAGATAATACAATACAACATTCCATTTGATTGAGAAAAGGAATGACACTGATAAGGTAGGCAGGGTACATAATACAATACAACATTCCATTTGATTGAGAAAAGGAATGACACTGATAAGGTAGGCAGGGTACATAATACAATACAACATTCCATTTGATTGAGAAAAGGAATGACACTGATAAGGTAGGCAGGGTACATAATACAATACAACATTCCATTTGATTGAGAAAAGGAATGACACTGATAAGGTAGGCAGGGTACATAATACAATACAACATTCCATTTGATTGAGAAAAGGAATGACACTGATAAGGTAGGCAGGGTACATAATACAATACAACATTCCATTTGATATGCATATCTGTGATGGACAGTTGTTCTCTATTATAGCTTGTCTGATGTGGCTTAAGACCACTTCCACATATCATATCACTGAACTACTACAACCTACCTGCCTGGTGTGGCAACTGCTTGGCCTCAGACCGTAAGGCACTACAGAGGGTAGTGCGTACGGCCCAGTACATCACTGGAGCCAAGCTTCCTGCGAACCAGGGCCTCTAAACCAGGCGGCGTCAGAGGAAGGCCCTAACAATTGTCAAAGACTCCAGCTACACTAGTCATAGACTGTTCTCTCTGCTACTGCATGGCAAGCGGTACCGGAGTGCCAAGTCTAGGTCCAAAATGCTTCTTAATAACAGCTTCTACCCCCAAGCCATAAGACTCATGAAAAGCTAATCAAAGGGCTACCCAGACCCCGCTTTTACGTTGCTGCTACTCTCTGTTTATTATCTATGTATAGTGACTTTAACTCTACCTACATGAACATATTACCTCCATTAACTCAACAACCAGTGCCTCTGCACATTGACTCTGTACCGGTACCCCCTGTATATAGCCTCTGCACATTGACTCTGTACCGGTACCCCCTCTATATAGCCTCTGCACATTGACTCTGTAACGGTACCCCCTGTATATAGCCTCTGCACATTGACTCTGTACCGGTACCCCCTGTATATAGCCTCTGCACATTGACTCTGTACCGGTACCCCCTGTATATAGCCTCCACATTGACTCTGTACCGGTACCCCCTGTATATAGCCTCTGCACATTGACTCTGTACCGGTACCCCCTGTATATAGCCTCTGCACATTGACTCTGTACCGGTACCCCCTGTATATAGCCTCCACATTGACTCTGTACCGGTACCCCCTGTATGTAGCCTCTGCACATTGACTCTGTACCGGTACCCCCTGTATATAGCCTCTGCACATTGACTCTGTACCGGTACCCCCTGTATATAGCCTCTGCACATTGACTCTGTACCGGTACCCCCTGTATATAGCCTCTGTACATTGACTCTGTACCGGTACCCCCTGTATATAGCCTCTGCACATTGACTCTGTACCGGTACCTCCTGTATATAGCCTCTCCACATTGACTCTGTACCGGTACCCTCTGTATATAGCCTCTGTACATTGACTCTGTACCGGTACCCCCTGTATATAGCCTCTGCACATATTGACTCTGTACCGGTACCTCCTGTATATAGTCTTGCTATTGTTATTTTACTGCTGCTTTTTAATTTTTTTTTTCATTTGTTATATTTTACATTTTTTACTTAACACTTATTTTTCTTTAAACTTCTTAAAGCATTGATGGTTAAGGGCTTGTGAGTAAGCATTTCACCGTAAGGTCTACTGCTGTTGTATTCGGCGCATGTGACAAATAACATTGGATTTGATTTATACACTGTTGGACAACTTAAATGGATAAAGCCTCACCGGTAATAAAGAAGAAGAACACAGGAGAGGAGAGCTGAATTAACTCAGGCTGCTTAGTGTCTGTCGATCTATTAGTCTGCTGAAAGACAGGGGCCATAAAGAAGAGGCGGACTGCAGAAGCTACTCCACATCACATCACGTCTGTCTGCCGCATCCGCTAACAACGCTATGCTGGAGTGGGTTCTTAAGACTGATACTGTCTAGGAGGAGGGTTGGTTCTGGAGTGGCTTCTTGATAGGTCGGGAGGCTGCTATCAGGGAGGAGGGTTGGTTCTGGAGTGGCTTCTTGATAGGTCGGGAGGCTGCTATCAGGGAGGAGGGTTGGTTCTGGAGTGGCTTCTTGATAGGTCGGGAGGCTGCTATCAGGGAGGAGGGTGTGAGGTGTATTACTGCTGTCTTCTATATTTCATGTCAAACATTTCCCTTCAAAGCGGCCGGCTCATAAAAATGGAAAGCCAGTTTTGGGACACTGCCGCCGGCTATGCCGGATAAGCTAGAGTTATTTACTGTCTGTTTACCAGCGATGGATCTGCCTGAAATATTTAACAGGTCTGCAGAAGGAGAAAACAGTGGGAGGAGAATGGGGATGAATGGGGGTCAGTAAATAAAGGAGAGAATGGGTCTACCTCCAACCCAAATGGCACCCTATTTCCTATACTGAATAGTGCACTACTTCTTTACCAGAGCCCAGAGAAGTGCACTATATATGGAATAAATTCCATTTGGGATGCAGGCATATACAGTGCCTTGCGAAAGTATTCGGCCCCCTTGAACTTTGCGATCTTTTTCCACATTTCAGGCTTCAAAAATAAAGATATAAAACTGTATTTTTTTTGTGAAGAATCAACAACAAGTGGAACACAATTATGAAGTGGAACGACATTTATTGGATTTTTCAAACTTTTTTAAAATTGGGCGTGCAAAATTATTCAGCCACTTTACTTTCAGTGCAGCAACCTCTCTCCAGAAGTTCAGTGAGGATCTCTGAATGATCCAATGTTGACCTAAATGACTAATGATGATAAATACAATCCACCTGTGTGTAATCAAGTATCCGTATAAATGCACCTGCACTGTGATAGTCTCAGAGGTTCGTCTGTCCATAGGACAACAATCAGTGGTATATTGCACAAATCTGGCCTTTATGGAAGAGTGGCAAGAAGAAAGCCATTTCTTAAAGATATCCATAAAAAGTGTTGTTTAAAGTTTTCCACAAGCCACCTGGGAGACACACCAAACATGTGGAAGAAGGTGCTCTGGTCAGATGTTTGGCATAAAAGCAACACAGCTCATCACCCTGAACACACCATCCCCACTGTCAAACATGGTGGTGGCAGTATCATGGTTTGGCCTGCTTTTCTTCAGCAGGGACAGGGAAGATGGTTCAAATTGATGGGAAGATGTATGGAGCCAAATACAGGGCCATTCTGGGAGAAAACCTGATGGAGTCTGCAAAAGACCTGAGACTGGGACGGAGATTTGTCTTCCAACAAGACAATGATCCAAAACATAAAGCAAAATCTACAATGGAATGGTTCAAAAATAAACATATGCAGGTGTTAGAATGGCCAAGTCAAAGTCCAGACCTGAATCCAATCGAGAATCTGTGGAAAGAACTGAGAACTGCTGTTCACAAATGCTCTCCATCTAACCTCACTGAGCTCGAGCTGTTTTGCAAGGAGGAATGGGAAAAAAATTCAGTCTCTCGATGTGCAAAACTGATAGAGACATACCCCAAGCAACTTACAGCTGTAATCGCAGCAAAAGGTGGCGCTACAAAGTATTAACTTAAGGGGGCTGAATCATTTTCCACGCCCAATTTTTCAGTTTTTGCTTTGTTAAAAAAAGTTTGAAATATCCAATAAATGTCGTTCCACTTCATGATTGTGTCCCACTTGTTGTTGATTCTTCACAAAACAATACAGTTTTATATCTTTATGTTTGAAGCCTGAAATGTGGCAAAAGGTCGCAAAGTTCAAGGGGGCCGAATACTTTCGCAAGGCACTGTAGAGATCGATATAATTCATACATTCCTTACTGACTGTGTTACTATTTATTTACCCTACCTTTTCATTTGTACTGTAGACTGGGCTGTATGTATGTAGTTGTTCTATACTGTAGCTATATCTGCGGCTTAAACAAACATTGGCCTGCTGTCCCTGTGAGTGAAGTTAACACATCTCTCTCTCTCTCTGCCTCCCTCTCTCTCTCTGCCTCCCTCACTCTCTCTCTCTGCCTCCCTCTCTCTCTCTCTCTCTCTCTCTCTCTCTCTCTCTCTCTCTCTCTCTCTCTCTCTCTCTCTCTCTCTCTCTCTCTCTGCCTCTCTCTCTCTCTCTACCTCTCTCTCTCTCTCTGCCTCACTCTTTCTCTCTACCTCTCTCTAACTCTGCCTCACTCTCTCTCTCTGCCTCTCTCTCTCTCTCTGCCTCCCTCTCTCTCTCTGCCTCCCTCACTCTCTCTCTCTGCCTCCCTCTCTCTCAGACAGGGTATTCATGTTCTCACTCTCTATTATTCATGTCTGTGGCCCCCTACCTTCATGTAAGGTCAAATCTGCTGGTATTTACTCAAGAGCTATAATACCCTGTAGAAGATTACTAGATGAGGTTTGGGGTAGGAGAAACCACTGCCCTGTGAAAACCTATCTTTCTGTTTGAAGAAATTGTTTCTTCAAAAAAACGCCATTCAAAAACACCTCTAGAAAGACAAAAGATTTCTGTCAAATTAAGCTTAATTCCTGAACACCACTGTGCAGTTGCAGCCAATGACCATATTACAGTAGTTACATAGTACCATTTTACAGGTAAGTAAGCTCTTAATCCATTATAAGGGCAACAGCGCTACAGCTCTAAGTGAGAATTACTCAACAGCTTATGAAGAATGAAAAAAAAAACACATTGGACAATAAAGTTATATTGTACTTGTAAAAGACTAAAGTATAGTAGAGTATAACTTTTTATTTAAAGTAACGGTCGTCTTACCTTGAGTGAATGTGGTGACGGTAGCGTTGCCTGTACCCAAGTTGATGAGGTATCCATGTTCTGGTCCCACGGTGATCTTAAAGGTGACAGATAGCTGAAGGCTATCCCTGTCCTCGGCCTTAAGAGTCTTAGAGGTAATGAGGAACCCCAGGTGACCCGTCTCTAACACCCTCAGGGTGGGCCCCCCTTTATTCACCACGATCTGGGGCACCCCGTTATCCACCGACAGGACCGTGATCTTCATCATCTGGGGGCGCCGCGTCTCGAACACGGTGTCTGGGAACACGTAGAAGTCGGTGTGCGTCCCGTCAGTCACGGTAAAGGAGAAGGAATCCTTGGAGGACTCAGTACCGTCGTGTTTGTAGCTGATGAGGTTCTCGTTCAGGTCCTGTTTGGTGAAGGAGGTGACGGGGCGGGTGTTGTTGAAGAGGAGGCGACCGTGGACAGGGACCTGGGTGACTGTGAACTTCAGGAGGCGGTCAGCTGTGTCGCGGTCCTCTGCCGTCAGCTCGAAGGGTGTGATGAGTTTGTTCTCTCCCTCGTTAACCACCAGGCTGTGAACCGTTAGAACCGGTTTCTTGTTGTCCACGTCGGTGATGGAGACACGGAACGTGCGGAACACAGGGTTGTAACCGTCGGTGACCTCGAACTCAAAGCTGTCCATCTTCACCTCATCATCGGCAGTGTGGATGTAGTACACCTTTATTATTATAAATAAATTGCACACATGAAAAGACAAAACAATAAGCCATTGAAAATCTTTACAGAAAACAAATGATAAAATCATGAGTATTTAAAAAAATTGTTGAGAATAACATAAAGGGAAAAAAACATAAGATCGAAGTACCTTGCTCCCAGCTAGCTGGAGCTGGGTAAAGGAGGAGATGGGCATGCCAGGCCCGTCAGTACACTCCAGATGGCCTCTCTGTGGGGCTCTGGTGATGGTGAACACCAGGTGTTCGTCGGGACTGTTGAGGTCGCTGGTGCTGAGCAGGTCTGTGGTCAACGTTACTCTACCTCCTTCTTTCAGAGAGACCCCCTTACTGACCACGTCAGGGAACACCACGTCGATACCACCCACCGTCACGTAGAAGTACCTGTCAAAAGACAAAAAGAATATAACCAATAAACAAAACAAATAATTGCAAGACGATCCATTAGGAGGCACCCTGACAAACTGAAATGTCATACCTAGCAACAATCATCATCATTTTTTTCAAATGGTTTATTCTATTGTTGTAGCTGTAGTGTATTGTTTGTATTTTAGAAAACCTCAATAAACACATTTGTAAAAATGAAGTACCTGTCGATCAGAGGGTTGATCCCGTCCGTCACGTCAAACTTGATAAGGTCCCGGATTCCTTCCTGCCCGTTGTGGATATAGACGATGAGAGCCTGGTCCACCTGGTACTGGGTGAAGTTCATCCCCACTGTGATGTTCTCTAACGTCCCGTAAGGGGTTCTCCTCTGTAACAACCCCTGGCCCGGCCCGTAGCGAACAACGTACGTCAGAGTACTATCCTCAGAGTCCAGGTCGGTGGCTTTTAAAACATTGTTATCGATCACTTTAACGTCTCCTATCTCTAGCTCCAGACCGTCGTTGATGGCCATCCTGGGTGTCTCGTCATCTACAGGGATGATCATAACAATGATGGTCTTCTCCACGGTATATTTACCGTCCGTCAGGATTAAGTCAAAGCTGTCCTCGTTGGTCTCAGAGTCATCGTGTTCATACACTATACTGGAGGCTTCCCTGATCTGGTCCAGGGTGAAGTTGGTGACTGTGACGGTGCCGGTTGTCAGCTGGTTGAGGATGAAGCCGTGCTTTGGTGGTTTGGTGATGATGAAAGTGAGTTCGTCCGAGGGGATGTCCACGTCGGCTCCGTTCAGGATGGGTGTATCGATGACAATATTCATCCCTTCCATGACGACAAACTCCCTCATATAGATCTCTGGCTTCTCATCGTTGGACGGGATGATAGCGATGGGGAAGAAATGTCTCTCGGAGAAGTTAATGCCATCAGAGCATCTGAACGTGAACCTGTCCTCTACCGGCTCCACTCTTTTATGGATGCTTTGGACGTAGTAAATGTGGTTTTGTCTGATGTCCTTGATGGTGAATGCACTGATCGCAGTCCCAGACCTGGATTTCTCTGAGCCTGGGGCCGGGGAGATGTTCTCCACGTAGCCTGATGTGGGCTGGACGATGATGGTACAAAGCAGGTCATCATTAGGAGTGTCAATATCATCAGCGCTAATGTGAAGAATCTCAATCACATTCTTCTCTCCCTCTACGACAGTGAACTGTGGGCCTACAAACACCTCTGGAGCCTGGCTGTCCATGGGGAGGATGGTGATCTGAACCCTGACCCCCGTGACCCTGTTGCCCCCTACTGTCCACTCATCAGACATGTCTGTCAGCGTCAGATTAAAGTAGTCGTATTTAGTGTTGAGGCCGATCTCTCCACTGGTGTGGGCGTACACCACCAGTCCGTTGATGACGTCAGCCTGGGTGAAGCTTCCTGATTGGACCCCGTTCACCAGAATCTCCCCGAAAACCGGTGGGTCCTCCAGGATGAAGGTCAAACGGAGGTCGTCTGTGTCCTCGTCCTGCCCCTGGATGACTTTAGTCGTGATCTCAGTGGCTCCGTTCTCCAGGACGTCAATGTAGGAGCCGATGGTTCCGGCCGGCAGACTGATGGTCGGGGTCTCGTCATCAATGGGCTTCACGGTAACCCTGATGGTGATGGTCACAACATGGACGCCGTCACTGACATCCAGCTGGAAGAAGTCGCTGGTGGACTCGTCTCCGTTGTGGATGTAGGAGATCCTGCCGTTAGCGATGTCCAACAGGTTGAAAGCGTCTCCTTTGGTCAGGTCGGTGAAGGTGTACTGGACCGTGCCGTGCTGAGGGGGCTGAGTTAGAGTGAAGGAGATCTGGCTCCTGTCCGTGTCTAAGTCCACAGTATGCAGCTCAGCTCTGGTGATTATGTGTGTTCCCCGCTCGAATATAGTGAAGCCGGTGTTTGTTATCTGAGGCGGCTTGTTGTCGACAGGCTGCAGGAATATAGAGAACGTTCCGGTGACAGTGTTCCCTGACGTATCCTCCACTGTGTACTGGACCTGCAGAACGTGGGCTGTGATCCCCAGCTCCAGGTCAGGTGGGTTGTATGATATCTTATGGTGGTTGACCTGAGCCTGAGTAAACTCAGTCACTACAGTGTCTGGACTCTCTGTTAACACAATAGTGCCCAGTACCACGGGGCTGTTCTCGTCTGTGTCTGTCGGGGGCTGGGTGATGGTGTACTTCAGATCTCTGTCCTCCGAGTCCAGGTCAGTGTAGCGGAGAAACTTCTTCCGGAAGTAGGTGAGCTGGTACTCATGTACGGTCATCTGGAGGGTGGTACCAGGATACAGCTCAGGGGGGATGTCATCCACAGGCAGAATCTTGATGATAAACAAGCTCTGTTCTGATTGGTTAGGGGGGTCATTATCATCCTGGACCCGGAATACAAACTGGTCCATGACTGTGTCAGTGCTGTGAGGCCCTGTGTGTCTGTAGAACAGTTTCCCATCTGTGATATCCTGCTGCAGCCACTCTGTAACCTCCTTCTCATACAGCTCATCCTCAGCGTTGAATTTCCAGGTGGAGGGGTCCTCTGGGGCCTCTGACTGCCTCAGCAGCACCTCCCCTATAGGCGAGAACGGTGCCTCTATGGTGAACCTAATAGTGGAGTCCTCAGAGTCGATGTCTGCAGCGCTGAGTGTGAGTGGCGAAATGAGTATCATCTGGTTCTTGAAGAGGATTAACCCCGTGTTGGCATTGATAATGGGCGGCTCATCATCCGTGGGAACGATTGTCAGGGGAAACAGGAACTCCACCTCGTGCTTCCCATCCGTCATCCGGAATATAATGTTGTCGCTGTACGTGTCGCTGCCGTCGTGCTGGTAGATGACCACGCCCCTGTCCAGATCAGCCGGGGCGAAGAACTTCCTGCGTGTCCCGAGCACTGTCAGCTGGCCATGCCTCAGCCCGTCGACCACCGTGATCTTGACATCATCCAGGTTGTCCTCGTCACTGACTTCTAGGTTGTGAGAGCTGGACAGTGGTCTGGACTGACCCTCGTAGAGAAGCTGACCCGTATTTCTGGTGACTACTGGAGCAAGCGTGTTCATAGGTTTCACTACAATCATGAAGGCGAATGGGTCAGACACAGCCCCCTCAGTGTCCACCACCTCAAACTCTATCTGGAAGATACGTTCTGTCTCAGAGTCCACAGACGGAGGCTTGTAGGCTATCTTTAGTTCTTTGAGGTCTCCCTGGTAGAAAGAGGTGATGGGCAGGTTCCGGTCATCTGTACTGACTATGTACCCCTCCTCGAAGGAGAGGGGGGAGGTGATGTTGAAGATAAGGTTGTCAGGGTTAGACTCAATGTCCTCAGCAGCCAGCATGTCAGGGGTGATGGCTGTCATGACAAACTGATCCACCTCCATCATCATCATGGCCACGAAGCTGGGTTTAGGAGCCGTGTTCTCCTCTCCATCCTTTATACGCACCATCACCTGGAAAAACTCCTGCTTCAGCAGATTACCCTCTTTATCTTGTAATTCCACAATCATTGGGAAATAATCTCTATTGGGTGATTTGTGTGCAAAAGTGTGCTGATAGCGGGTATTCATTTTAATAAATGTGTCACAGTCCACCATTTTTCCAAGTTGTCCCTCATCCACAAGTTTTCCATACCTGGGTAATGCACTGCCACTGGAGAGAGACGTTATTTTACACGGATGTTCACTTCTATCATAGGTGAACTCCAGAATCTTACTGTCAATGGGGTTACTAGTGCCAAGCAGTTTGTCAACAGTCAGAGGCATGTTTCTGGTTAACACTTCCAACTGTGTGAAAATCACCTCCACTTCCATCATAAACGGGATGATTATGGTGTCGGTATGAGTGTCATATCTGAGCTGTAGCCTCACCCTATCCAGCGGGGGGCTCCTGGAGCCGAAGTGAGAATACTTTACGTCATTGGGACCAAATTCACAGGGAAACTTTTTGGGAGAGAGCTGCCCTGGCCTTTGTGAGAGCGGGTCGTTATCCAGAACCGTTATACTACATCTGTCTCCCGGTTGTACTTGAATTACCAGATCATTGATAGGATCAATGAACACTGCTCTCCCGAAAGGCACGCGTATTCCATTGTTGGCCACCAATATAGCATCCTCTGACAGCTCCGATCTCAACGCGTATGATAATCCATAACTGTCGAAAACCTGCGCAGCGGAGTCCTCTGTCACAATCACCGCGATCAAAGCAGAGAGCAAAACAACAGCGCCAGTACCAGTCCCTTGGCGTTGCAACAGCGGAGGAATAATCCAAGCCATTTGGAGAGAGAAGCCAATGCAAAGATGCGTAGAATTTTGCACATAAAATCCAGAAAGAAATACGAGCAGTTCAGCTAAAGTTATGAGAGTATAAAATGAGTGTTGATAAATATCTCACTCGCATCCGCGCTGAGGTGTACCATTCTCTCTCTCTCGGCTGCTCTCTTCGGTTCAGGATAAACTTCATGCACTTGGAGCCCCAGAGTGAGAGATACGCCCTCTCGTCCGCCGATTGGAGGATATTTAGGCTGGAATGCGTTTATTGATCTTTGAATGGAAGGGAAAGATGTCAATCAAAACCCGAAAACGCTCGTGCATGGGTTGGATTTGAAGAAGCAGGTTGAATAAGGTGCGAATAAGGTGCGAAATTCTACCGAAAAATATATTTAAACTTGAATAGAAATTATGTGTGCAGTCAGGTAGGCCTTAATAAACCACTTTACCTTAAATGACAAAGCAATCGGGCACCCCCGCCACTGATTTCGTAAATAGCTGCGTGATGGGGATGGAGACATTTAACCACTCACATTTCATAGACAGCTATGGGTACAAAGACTGACCATCCATGAGATCAAAATGATCGTTTTAACCATGTTTCCAGGCGATACAGTGTTTGTTTACAATTACTTTGTTTACAAACAAAGGAGTAAAACAATCTTATATTTTAAAACAATTTAACTAAGGTCGAGGCATGTATACATTGTTTTTTTCAAAGAATCAATGGGTATATAAATAGATAGGCATATGGGTATTTAAAAGTCCACAAATGGATATAGCCATCATAGATTGCCCCTTGAATCTCTTTCTTTTGTAATTAGTTGACAGTAGGCCTAAACACAAATGTCCAAAACATATTAGGCTTAATTGGACCTCTTCAACAGCAGTGGAAACGTTGTTGGAAAGTCGGTTTTATTGCAATAATAAGCCTATATATAACAAGTCAACACAGTATATCAATAAATAGGATTTAACTATGCTACATTAACATAACGAATCTCCATCAACATTCTATATATAACAAGTCAACACAGTATATCAATAAATAGGATTTAACTATGCTACATTAACATAACGAATCTCCATCAACATTCTATATATACCAAGTCAACACAGTATATCAATAAATAGGATTTAACTATGCTACATTAACATAACGAATCTCCATCAACATTCTATATATAACAAGTCAACACAGTATATCAATAAATAGGATTTAACTATGCTACATTAACATAACGAATCTCCATCAACATTCTATATATAACAAGTCAACACAGTATATCAATAAATAGGATTTAACTATGCTACATTAACATAACGAATCTCCATCAACATTCTATATATAACAAGTCAACACAGTATATCAATAAATAGGATTTAACTATGCTACATTAACATAACGAATCTCCATCAGCATTTCATTAATATATTTTTACAAAACATTTCGATTTGCATCAAATAGTTTACACATTATATCCTAAAATAGAGGATTATATCTGTATAAAAACCAATATAGGGTAGAGTTTAAGGAAACATGTTCGAGCTCCCTCTTGTGGTGTAATAGAATTGATCGTTTCGGGTAGCTCTGGTTCATGGATGGCAAAGCCATTTATGGTATACACTACGTTCAAAAGTTTGGGGTCGCTTAGACATTTTTGAAAGAAAAGCACATTTTTTTGTCCATTAAAATAACATGAAATTGATCAGAAATACAGTGTAGACATTGTTAATGTTGTAAATGACTATTGTAGCTGGAAATGGCAGATTTTTTATGGAATATCTACATCGGTGTACAGAGGACCATTATCAGCAATTATCACTCCTGTGTTCCAAAGGCACATTGTGTTACCTAACCCAAGTTGATCATTTTAAAAGGTTAATTGGTCATTAGAAAACCCTTATGTTAGCACAGCTGAAAAAAACGATTATTCTGATTAAAGAAGCAATAAAACTGGCCTTCTTTAGACTAGTTGAGTATCTGGAGCATCAACATTTGTGGGTTCAATTACAGGCTCAAAATGGCTTGAAACAAAGCACTTTCTTCTGAAACTTGTCAGTCTATTCTTGTTCTGAGAAATGAAGGCTATTCCATGCGAGAAATTGCCAAGAAACTGAAGATCTCGTACAATGCTGTGTACTACTCCTTTCACAGAACAGCACAAACTGTCTCTGACCAGAATAGAAAGAGGAGTGGGAGGCCCCGGTGCCAACTGAGTAAGAGGACTAGTACATTAGAGTGTCTAGTTTGAGAAACAGACGCCTCACAAGTCCTCAACTGGCAGCTTCATTAAATAGTACCCGTAAAACACCGGTCTCAACGTCAACAGTGAAGAGGCGACTCCGGGATGCTGGCCTTCTAGGCAGAGTTGCAAAGAAAAATACATATCTCAGACTGGCCAGTAAAAAGACAAGATTAAGACTGGCAAAAGAACACAGACACTGAACAGAGGAACTCTGCCTAGAATGCCAGCATCCCGAAGCTGCCAGTTGAGGACTTGTGAGGCGTCGATTTCTCAAACTAGACATTCTAATCTTAATCTGTCAATCACCGTATATATATATATATATATATATACCTTTTAAATACCTTAATTTTGTAAAATAAATGTTTAATCAAAATGGATTCACTTGTTTAAGTTAATAGATAAATATAACAGCAGAACATTGTTACTAACTAGCAGTGTTGGGGAAGCTATTCTGAAAATAAGTTTTACGCTACAGTACCAATAACTTCTCACTGGAATAAGTGAAGTTACACTAAAGCTACCCTTAACAAAAATATAGTTTACTTAACTAAAGTTACTTTGAGAAAGTAGTTCATAAAACTACTTCGTAAAAAATTATCATATCTAAATCTGAAATGTCAGACTACAAATTGCAAGAATAGATCCCTCTGGGGTCAGATGTTGTCAGAATGTGTGGTTTTGCCTATTAAAAACAAAACCATACTGTATGTTTTAAGTGAGAATTAGACAGGTCTGATGCCGAAAAAGAAAGGAAATCCTTGCCTACATCACCCATATTTTATTTTATTTTTTCAAAAAAAGTAGAGTGTAGTTCCAGTAGTTTACTACACAGCTACATGGAGAAACAATTATTAACTACTGAAACCACTACCTAGATTTCAATTTAGTTTAACTACCACCAAGCTACTGCAAAGTTCAACTACATGTAGTTCACTATTCCCCAACACTGCTAAATAGGCCTACTGTATAAGGACATATTACACATACAAATTCATAATACTAATAATTTCTTATACCAATACACATATATATTCCTCATTCTACATATTCTACATACTAGGCTTACATTATGACCCAATGGGTCTAACCCAGGACAATCATCTGAAATATGTGATATGGGATATGTGTCGTTGACTGACATGTAATGCATAGCATTGCATAGCTTTGTACAGCAAATCTGAGTGGAGAAGGCAGCTAGCTGAATGTGAGAGAGAACATGGACAACAGGCTGATGTCAACACCATCAGAAAGGGAAGTATTGAGTGTTCTAGTCTGCTGGCACACAGTTGATTAATGTCTCTATTCACGCGTCCCCAAATTGCACCTTATTCCCTAGTGCACTACTTTTGACCAGAGCCCAATATCATCAGTTGTTGTTGATTTACTCTATCCTGCAGATTTTAGCAGTGCTAAGAGCCATGCAGTTACTTCCTCAATCTGTGTCCTTCCTCCCTACCTCCCTCCATCCGTTTCTCTCATCACCCAGGTCTTCTAGCTGTCAGATGTTTCCTAAACAGAGCATTCTGCTCCGACAGCTGTCAGGCACGGTCAGGGTGCCTCTACCTCTCTCCACACCCCTGAACTTTCTCTCATCACCCAGGTCTTCTAGCTGTCAGATGTTTCCTAAACAGAGCATTCTGCTCCGACAGCTGTCAGGCACGGTCAGGGTGCCTCTACCTCTCTCCACACCCCTGAACTTTCTCTCATCACCCAGGTCTTCTAGCTGTCAGATGTTTCCTAAACAGAGCATTCTGCTCCGACAGCTGTCAGGCACGGTCAGGGTGCCTCTACCTCTCTCCACACCCCTGAACTTTCTCTCTTTCTCTGCTAATCTGATGCTCCACTCATCTCTCCCCATTCTCCCCCAGTCAGAATATCTCTCTCTCTCTACACCCCTCATCTCTCCCCATTCTCCCCCAGTCAGAATATCTCTCTCTCTCTACACCCCTCATCTCTCTCTCCACACCCATCGGCTGGTAGCTCAATATTGATTGAGAGGCTACAGTCAGTCAAAGACAATGGTATGATACTGGTATGATACTGGGATGAAAGTATGATATGATACTGGGCTGAAAGTATGATATGATACTGCCAGCTCATTTAAATGAGCTCATTAGCTCAGTGCATGCAGAGAGGAACCTGGTGGTTATAGATATAGATATTATAGATAGGCCCACAGTTGTTTTGGGTCATATTTACTATGCAGTTTAGTTTTAGTACGCAGTATAGCACATGGGTATAACTTTTATTCATTCAGCAAGTCAACAGTGAGCAATGCAAACACAAAATACATACAACACTCAAACAAAATGTGCATTCCTCTATGCTCTCTATCTTAATGTCTTAAATGTCAAAATGTTGTCATTTTAATGTCTTAAAATGACAACATTTTCAGAGCTTAAGTGTACCCTGAGGCTGGAGAAGTGTAGCCAACAGATACTGTTACATGTCCATTGACATGCTGGAGGGAGGCTTTTAGACATAATTGCACGGTATAACGAAGAAAAGGAGACTGAAGAATATTGATGTATATTGAAGGCTCTATCTGATGCTAAAAGTAATCGAGTTAAACAATGATATAGTGTTCCAGTCAGTTTGAGAGTATACTTACTGTATGAGTGTCAGCCAGGTTGTCATTCACCACCTCATCCACTGTGCTCTAACGTACATGTAGAGAGGGCACCACCCTGTCTATCTCCTATATAGTGCACTACTTTGACCAGGGCCCATAGGTAGTATACTTTATACAATAGTGGATAAGGTGCCATTTGGGATACAGGCTATCTACTTAGATGAATGGTTCTACCTGTCACCAGAGGGCAGCAGAGACCATCCTAAAGACATTGATGACACTCAGGTGTGTCCTATTTACTCATTATGATTTCCCTGTTAAAAGAGATATGTTTTCTGTTGTCCTTTGCTGAAGCTTGAATTATGTGCCGTGTGCGTTTGTTTCCTGCGTGAGGTTTTGAGACTTAGTGTTTGTTGTTTTTCCAGGGTTACTGTGATCCATCCGTTACCATATCTCAGTAAAGTATTATGTTTTTCCTCAACCGTTGATTCCTCGTCTGGTCTCTTCTCTGACTTCGCCAGAGAATTACAAAACCCCTGCATGAAATGTCCCATCCCTCTGCAGATTCAAGCCCTCCATGGATGCCCCATTGGCTCCAGGCCAGGTGGAATATCAGATCAAGCCCTCCATGGATGCCCCATTGGCTCCAGGCCAGGTGGAATATCAGATCAAGCCCTCCATGGATGCCCCATTGGCTCCAGGCCAGGTGGAATATCAGATCAAGCCCTTCATGGACGCCCCATTGGCTACAGACCAGGTGGAATATCAGATCAAGCTCTCCATATGGACGCCCCATTGGCTCCAGGCCAGGTGGAATATCAGATCAAGCCCTCCATGGACGCCCCATTGGCTCCAGGCCAGGTGGAATATCAGATCAAGCCCTCCATATGGACGCCCCATTGGCTCCAGGCCAGGTGAAATATCAGATCAAGCCCTCCATGGATGCCCCATTGGCTACAGGCCAGGTGGAATATCAGATCAAGCCCTCCATGGACGCCCCATTGGCTACTGGCCAGGTGGAATATCAGATCAAGCCTTCCATGGACGCCCCATTGGCTCCAGGCCAGGTGGAATATCAGATCAAGCCCTCCATATGGACGCCCCATTGGCTCCAGGCCAGGTGGAATATCAGATCAAGCCCTCCATGGACGCCCCATTGGCTACAGGCCAGGTGGAATATCAGATCAAGCCCTCCATGGACGCCCCATTGGCTACAGGCCAGGTGGAATATCAGATCAAGTCCTCCATGGACGCCCCATTGGCTCCAGGCCAGGTGGAATATCAGATCAAGCCCTCCATGGATGCCCCATTGGCTCCAGGCCAGGTGGAATATCAGATCAAGCCCTCCATGGACGCCCCATTGGCTCCAGCCCAGGTGGAATATCAGGCCCTCCATCCAGGCCAGGTGGAATATCAGATCAAGCCCTCCATGGACGCCCCATTGGCTACAGGCCAGGTGGAATATCAGATCAAGCCCTCCATGGACGCCCCATTGGCTACAGGCCAGGTGGAATATCAGATCAAGCCCTCCATGGACGCCCCATTGGCTCCAGGCCAGGTGGAATATCAGATCAAGCCCTCCATGGACGCCCCATTGGCTCCAGGCCAGGTGGAATATCAGATCAAGCCCTCCATGGACGCCCCATTGGCTCCAGGCCAGGTGGAATATCAGATCAAGCCCTCCATGGACGCCCCATTGGCTCCAGGCCAGGTGGAATATCAGATCAAGCCCTCCATGGACGCCCCATTGGCTACAGGCCAGGTGGAATATCAGATCAAGCCCTCCATGGATGCCCCATTGGCTACAGGCCAGGTGGAATATCAGATCAAGCCCTCCATGGACGCCCCATTGGCTCCAGGCCAGGTGGAATATCAGATCAAGCCCTCCATGGACGCCCCATTGGCTCCAGGCCAGGTGGAATATCAGATCAAGCCCTCCATGGACGCCCCATTGGCTACAGGCCAGGTGGAATATCAGATCAAGCCCTCCATGGATGCCCCATTGGCTACAGGCCAGGTGGAATATCAGAGACTCTTAGGTTTCTTTTGATCGTGGCAGGATGGAGGTCTGCGTCCCTGCATCAGCTACAGAGGGCTGAATAGGATCCCAATTAAGAACCGTTACCCCTGATGTCCGCTGCCTTGGAGCTGGCCCAGGGGGCCCAAATCTTCACCAAGCTGGACCTCCGCAACACTTACAATCTGGTGAAAATCAGGGAGGGAGATGAATGGAAAACTGCCTTTAACACCCCTAGTGGCCACTATGAGTATTTAGTCATGCTATTCGCATTATCGAACTCACCGGCAGTCTCCCAAGCATTGGTCAATGACACTCTTAGGTATATGTTGAATCGGTTCATCTTTCTTTACCTCGCCGGCATCCTGATCTTCTCCGAGACCCTTCCGGAACAAATCCTGCACATCCGCAAAGTCCTGAGAAGCCTCCTGCAGAGTCAACTATGTGTCAAGATTGAGAAGGGTGAGTGCCATGCATCCCAAGTCTCTTTCCTGGGCCTCATGATCTCTACCGCCGGCATCCAAATTAAACCTGTTAAGGTTAGGGCGGTCACTGACTGGCCTTGTCCTGCCTCACTCAAACAAGTCCAACAGTTCCTTTTACAGGCGTTTTATACTGAAATCTGGTACGTTGGCAGCACCTCTCACGGCCCTAACCCGCAAGTCCCAGACTTGTTTTTGTCTGGACCCCGGCTGACAGGACATTCATGGAGCTCAAGGGACGTTTCACCTCCAGACCCATCGTCGTTCATCCTGATCCTATTCGTCCCTTCATGGTAGAGGTGGATGCCTCGGAAACCAGAGCAGGGGCGGTCCTTCCACAGCGGAACGAGGGGGACAAGAGAATGCACCCATGTGCCCATCTTTTCAAGTGATTCTAGCCAGCGGAACGCAACTACGATGTTGGCAACTGGGAGCTCTTGGCAGTCAAGTGGGCCCTTGAGGGGTGGAGACACTGTTTAGAGGGGGCACCTCATCCTTTCGTGATCTGGATGGACCATAAGAACTTGGTCTCCATTCAAGAAGCCAGGCGGTTGAATGCTTGCCAGGCTAAGTGGGCTCTGTTTTTTAACAGGTCCAACTTCACTCTAGTCTATTGCCCGGGATCCAAGAATCACTGTACGACAAGCCCAGACCCGTGGGGGTCCCACTAGCAGACTTTATGTTCTGCTATCAGCCATCCTCCTTGCTCCGCTCATCTGCCCGACACCAACACCAGGCAAACTGGCACCGAAGGCCTCTTCGGCTACTCCGACTGGGTCAACGAGTGTGGTTGTCCACCCTCGCAGAAGCTCGCTCCACGCTACATATGACCATTCAAGATCCTGAGTCGCATCAACCCGGTCACCTATCATTTCCAGCTTCCCAGGTCTGAGGGTCCATCCTTCCATGTCTCCTGTCTCAAGCTGGTAAGGACCAGTCCCTTCTCTCCCCCCACACCTGCCCCTCCACCCCCTCGACTTGTCGATGGTCGCCCGGCCAACACTGTCCGGTGTCTGTTGGGGGCTGATTGCGTCCAAGGCACCCTGAGGTACCTGGTGGACTGGGAGGGCTATGGCCCCAATGAGCAGGCGTGGGTGCCTTCCCGGGACATCCTGGATCCGGGACTTGTTCGGGACTTCAACGAACCACGTGGTGGCTCCGCGGCTGGAGCTGCTGCAGGAAGGGAGGGGGATGATTGAGTTTTTGAGACTTAGTGTTTGTTGTTTTCCCAGTGTTACCGTGATCCTACCATTACCGTTCCTCAGTAAAGTATTAAGTTTATCCTTAACCGCTGATTACTTCTCTGGTCTCTTCTCTGTACCTGGGTCCAAACTCACTATGTCACACATACCTTATTCTTCCCTCCGGTTGGAATGTCCCTGCAGCTTTAGATGAGCTGAGAAAGTTTGGCATAACATATGCCACCACTGAAGGAGCTGTCACTGGGCTGTGGCTCCACTGTGGCTTCTTGGCTTCTATTTGGAGAACTGCCATCATTTCATCCACTGGCTCCAGGGTTCAGCCTCTCTGTCTGGCTGGCAGGAGAGATGGACATGGGATTGAACATATCTGACTGCTTTGCAAAAGAGACGTGCATGACAGGATGGCACCCTATCCTATCATGGAGAACCTACAACATTTATAAACCTATTTGACTGCTTTACAGAAAGCAGATAAACCCTCTCCCAACTAACACGTGTTGAATTGTATATATCAGAACACATTAGGATGTTAGGAAGGAACACACCATGGGGGCTTCAGGCCTTTCCATCAGGGCCCAATTAAAAACACATGAAAAGAGGTTGACTGCAGAGCGAAGCCCCCAGCCATACAGGGCCTGGAGGAAAAAAATAGACTGAGAGAGGGAGGGAAGGAAGGAAGAAGAGTAAATAACTGTATTGTACTATGTTGGGGAACTCACAGGTGCTAAAGATAGAGAAATTTGGACTGGTGCTGTGCAGATGTTGTACAGGAAGATTGTTCCATTTATGACATTTAAAAACATTACTGAAGCGCAGGTGACCTATTTGTTCACCAATATCCTGAATGGACAACACATACATGGGCTACATTTACAATAAGAAAATATTGTCTTTTATTTTTCGGTAATCTCCTTAAATAGACACGTTTGTGTTCAAAGTGGGTCATACATGACTACGCTACAGTACATCACTCTGTAATCACGCCACTAGTATGTTTGGAACCATTCGATGCTGTATACTATGTTTAAGCTATGTTTCTACACACACTATCTGTAGACTAAGTATACAGCTCTGTCTCTGAATGCAACTGTGATGGTTAGTGGAAAGCCCCATGAGGAAGAGGCATAACCAGTAACCAGGAGAGGGTGGGCATAATGCACCACACAACCCACCTACATACATGGGCACCTATTCATAAAGCGTCTCAGAGTATGAGTGCTGATCTTGGATTAGTTTGGCCTTTTAGATCATAACGGATGGACAGGGAGGAATCTGATCCTAGATCAGCATTCCTACTCTAAGAGGCTTTATGATTACGGGCCCTGGAGATAAACATGTTGGACTTGATAGTAACTAAAGTCATTATCTAGTCAACAGTTGAGGTGCAGTGGGTCACAGCAGACTGGTAGAGAACCACCGCCTGGCACCTCTTCTAGAATACCTCTAAAACATCAACTCTGTTACGGTCAAATTAAAGTGAGCCCTGTCATCCTTTTCATTTAACTTCAAGCACTGGTTAAAGTGTATCCACGATAATAACAGACAAACAGAAATGGGTGTGTTGTCTGTGGTACTGTTTAAAGCATGTGTGTTCTCCATCCCTGGTATTGTTGAATGTTTAATCTGGGTTGTCTGTGGTATTGTTAAAAGCGTGGGTCTGTGTGTTGTCCATCCATCCATGATTTATTGAAAGCTGTAGTAACATGACAGCAGTCTCCCCTCTCGTAGAACTGTATCCAAAATGGCACCCTATTCCTGATCTAGTGCACTAGGGTGGCATTTGGGACGGGGTCTAGATCTTCCTGCTGAAATCTATTCCTGTTAATTGTCCCCCCAGGCATCAGCCCCACATTGCCTTCAGTGTAAAAGTCATTCATGTTGATTCCAGTGGAATAATAGTTGGAGCTTATCAGATCTATTTTAGCTGCTGGGTTGTTAGAAAGACATGGCTGGCTGGGCCCCACTCTGCTCATTACGGCTATTTCACTTCTTTACTTCACAGCCAGGGACCAGGCTTTATCACTAATGCTGGTGGGGTTGACACACAAGCACGCGCACTCACACACAGGCATGCACACACACACACACAGGTAACATACAGCTGTACCATAACAAACAGGGGGGCAGAATCCAACGACCCCTGATGAGTTAGAGGGGTGTGCCATTTGGGACGCACACAGGGGTAGATAAGGAAAAGAGGTGCTATTGACCTGAACAGTGTACTACTTTGATATTGAGGCTTGGTCCTACATACGTTTCATTGTCCAGGGCAATGGTTTAGGCCATTCAGATACCCATTAGTACATCAGGACTGATATTTCTGAGTTCATACTGCCACACTATCCAACACGATGCAATACATGAAACACAAAATAGATAGTCTGTAGAATCATTTGTAGCAGAAAAAAAGAAAATGGAGTGGAGAGAGACAGATGTATACAGCTGTAGATCTGTCATAACACACCATGTAGTAACTTACTCTGATAGATTCCCTGCTAGCGGCAGTAAAAATGTGTGGATTAAAACTTGATTATTGATTATCTTTATCAACTGTTCAGAAAATGAGTTGCAGTAAAACAAAACCCTTAACAAGTTCTTCCCATCCAGCTAAAATGGTGGGGGTGTCACGCCCTGACCTGAGAGAGCCTTTTTATGCCTCTATTTTGGGTTGGTCATGGTGTGCTTTGGGTGGGCATTCTATGCGTCTTTATTTCTATGTTTTGGCCGGGTATGGTTCTCAATCAGGGACAGCTGTCTACCGTTGTCTCTGATTGGGAATCATACTTAGGTAGCCCTTCCCCTCCTTTCAGTGTGGGTAGTTTACTTTGTTAGTGGCATTATCGCCCAGTTAAGCTTCACGGTCGTTTCTTTGTTTTGTTGGCGTCATTCATTCAAATAAAAGGAATATGTGCGCACACCAAGCTGCACTTTGGTCCACTTCTTACGATGTCCTTGACAGGGGGAGTTGATATAAATGACAGATTCCCAGATTCTCTGGCAGAAAAATGTTACAAGATATACTTCTATAAGTGTTCTAGTTAAAGCTCAGAATGCCAGTAAAACTATACTAACGGTCACACCAAAAACCATTCATGAAGTCTTCACCCTTTTATGGTATACAGTACATACGTACAATGTTTGGGTGTGAGGCATGTAGTGGACAATTCATAAAAGAAAAGATGAGTCATGCAAGGAACAAGACAGCTGTTCTGTTGTGATGGAATTATCCATTTTACTGTCTCTTTACCCCACTGCTGGTATGTTTTATATGGATCTCACACAGACATTTTAAGACATAGGACTTTAAGTAAAGGCAGCCAGATCAAACAGACAGAGTAGGGTATAATGCCTATTATTATGAACCGAGGTGCCTCAACACAGACATTAGACATTTCCAGGACATGCAACACTAGTTCTTCTGATATCTTTAATAACAGGGGTAGGGGTAAATGATATGAGAGCTCCTCTTCCAAATCAGATCACTCCGTCGGTGGGTGTTTCCCAAATGGCACCCTATTCCCTATGCATGTAGTGCCCTACTTTTGACTGGGCCCTGTCGATTACTCACACATCTGAATCCATTATAGTGAACTATAGTGAACTATAAAGGGTATAGGGTGTCATTTTGGACTCAACCACATACACCTGTTTTTTCCTGAAAAAAAAAACTTGTTAGCTACATCCTAACTATTTCCACTGACTGGCTGCCCATCCCTATTCACCCCCAACCATCTATTAAATCAGAGTGATTTACTAGAAACACCAAGGACAGGGAATAGAGCTATTTCACAACTACCTTCCTCACATTCCGGTGTTTAACTAGTTGCTGAGAGGCTGGGGTTGCATCCCAAATGCTGTACACTACTTTTGACCAGGGCTCCAGGCCCGTAGGGCTCTGGTCAAATGTAGTGCACTATATAGGGAATAGGGTGCTATTTCGGATGTAGCCTGGGTTAGGGTAATAAAGATCCTGCAGGGTCTAAATGACTGACTGCATCAATAATGTCACTGCTGTGACTATTCAACCACAATAGAAAACTGACTCTTGCCCAGAGCTGTGAGCTTTTATAGAACTTATTCAAAAGTTCCTGAGGTTTTTCCTGCTGGGCTGTAGTCACCTAGAGTTCAGAGGTCACTGTGTTTAATCCGGTTTGTGCCAGTTCTGCTTAGATCCCACACAGGCTGCTGATGAGTTTTAAACCCGAAGCACTTAACCCACAGGCCCACTTTATGGCTGTACCAAGCCCAGACCATCCCTTTAACATACTACAGGATCCTAATTTGGTCACCTGTTGTTGCAGGAAATTTGCACAGCAGGATTTGTAGTGTATTCAAGGTTTAAAAAGGCTTATCAAGTTTGCAATTTCCAACTGAAAATTCCAGACTTGGTTTGCTCTAGCTGAAGATTCTCAACTCCACGATACTAAAATATATGCGGTTGTCACGACTTCCAACGAAGTCGGGTCCTCTCCTTGTTCGGGCGGCGCTCGGCGTCACCGGGTTTCTAGCCATCGTCGATCCACTTTTCATTTTCCATTTATTTTGTCTTGTTTTTCCACACACCTGGTTTCAATCCCCTCATTTACTTGTGTATTTAACCCTCTGTTCCCCCCCCCATGTCTTTGTGTGGGATTGTTTATTGTAGTGCTTGTGCTCCTTCGCCATTAACAAACAACAACTCCCTTGGCAGAGGCTGCGTAAAAAGCTATTTTTATCAAAAACTCTGGATTAAATCAAATAAACATTTTAAGTAACGACTGATACCGACTCGATGTAGTCGGAGATACACTCAGCCAAATCTCATCGCCACTCAACTCCATTGTGGGATTGAGAACTCTCAGCTAGATTTTCTGTAAATAAAAATTTATCAACCCCTACAAAAATGTCCATTAATTATAATCCACACAATAATTCACAATCCGTGTTGCTGCAGGATTCTTTTCCTGCTGTGAGAAACTGGTCAAATTAAGATCCCACACCTGTACGTCATACAATGAAAAGATAACACTGTCTTTGTCATTAAGAATCACACCTCTACTTGTGAAAGTAGAGTTTCATAATTCCTGGTGGGAGGACAGCAGTAGTCTGAGCAGCATTACATGGATCTGTGTTTGGTTCACAACCTGACACTTCTGTGTCACACACTATAACAATAACAACAGCCTTCTGGAAATTGTCAGAAGATTAATGGAATATTTGCATCCAAACTGTGGTGGTTTCTGGGTCTACAGAGAGAGCTGCTGGCTTTGAGATTCATATTGGTTAACAATGATTCTACTGCATAATGGCATGAGGTTTACTCTTCATTGCTCTCTCTCTCTGTGTCTGTCTCTGTGTGTCTGTCTGTCTCTGTGTGTCTGTCTGTCTCTGTGTGTGTGTCTCTTTCTTTGTCTCTCTTTCATTCTCTCTCTCTCTGTGTGTCTATCTGTCTGTCTGTCTGTGTGTGTGTGTCTCTTTCTTTGCCTCTCTTTCATTCTCTCTCTCTCTGTGTGTCTATCTGTCTGTCTGTCTCTGTGTGTGTGTCTCTTTCTTTGCCTCTCTTTCATTCTCTCTCTCTGTGTGTCTATCTGTCTCTGTCTTGTCTCTTTCTTTGCCTCTTTCATTCTCTCTCTCTCTGTGTGTCTATCTGTCTGTCTGTCTCTGTCTCTTTCTTTGTGTGTGTCTGTCTGTTCTTTGCTTTCTTTCTCTTTCATTCTCTCTCTCTGTGTGTCTATCTGTCTGTCTGTCTCTGTGTGTGTGTCTCTTTCTTTGCCTCTCTTTCATTATCTCTCTCTCTGTGTGTCTATCTGTCTGTCTGTCTCTGTGTGTGTGTCTCTTTCTTTGCCTCTCTTTCATTCTCTCTCTCTCTGTGTGTCTATCTGTCTGTCTGTCTCTGTGTGTGTGTCTCTTTCTTTGCCTCTCTTTCATTCTCTCTCTCTCTGTGTGTCTATCTGTCTGTCTGTCTCTGTGTGTGTGTCTCTTTCTTTGCCTCTCTTTCATTCTCTCTCTCTCTGTGTGTCTATCTGTCTGTCTGTCTCTGTGTGTGTGTCTCTTTCTTTGCCTCTCTTTCTATCTGTCTGTCTGTCTCTGTGTGTGTGTCTCTTTCTTTGCCTCTCTTTCATTCTCTCTCTCTCTCTCTGGGTTTATTCTATGACAATGCTGCTCTCATGGTGAATTGTTTTTCTCTGGATTGAAACCGTGGAATCATATGAACTGACAGTTAGTTCTACTGTTAAACCAGAGGGCAAACAGACATCAACCACGTAAAACATTATTTTTAGGAGGTTATTATCAGTTACTGTCTTATTCTCAGACTATCAGGATGAAATACACTGGCTGCCAGAATCAACCCCAAATAATGACAATGCCTGCTTCCAAAATGGGACTCTATTTCTTATATACTGCACTACTTTTGACCAGAACCATGTGTACTGCACTATTGTCCTAGACAGCAGCCACCTACTAAGGGCCCACTCAGGTCCCACTGGGGCAGGCAGTCAGTGGCTGTTTTTCAAATGGCACCCTGATTCCTATGTAGTGCATGAAGTTTCTATACAAACTGCTAATGTACTTGTACTTCATGCTCGATGCCAGAAGGTGGCAATGTAACATTTTATACCTTTATTGTATCATGTTTCTCCCTTCAATCTACTTTGCATTTCTAGATAGGAAGTGATGAGCCTGTGCCTTCATTACTATTTTACTCAAATGTATTTCCAGTAAAATCCAATATGAGATATCTGTTATTAGCAGAGGTCGACTAATGGAAAACTGAGTCAGAATGGAAAGCTATAGAGCACCAAGCTGTTCAAGTCTCTGAGAGACCATAAGACATGCCTTCAAGCGCCATTAGTATTTATATGTGTCCCAAATGGCACACTATTCCCTATATAGTGCACAACTTTTGACCCAAGGGCCTATGGGCCCGGGTCAAAAGTATTGCACTATAAAGGGAATAGGGTGCCATTTTGGAAGCAGTCCTTTATCACTGGTTGGTTTTACAGAGGAACCTAAAGGCATCTCAGAGAGTAGCGAAGGAGTAACAGTCTGAGTGTTACAGACTAGCTGATCCAGACTCTCTCTGAGCTCTGTGGTTTTCACTAATCAATGTCTGTTTGGTCAGAGTCCGACCGCTAATCAATGTCTACAGTCGAACAGGAGAGCGGAAGACATACAGGTAGTCAGAAGAGAGAATGAGGTAAAGAGAATGAGGTAAAGAGAGAGAGAGAGAGAGAGAGAGAGAGAGAGAGAGAGAGAGAGAGAGAGAGAGAGAGAGAGAGAGAGAGAGAGAGAGAGAGAGAGAGCTAAACAGAGTGAGATCATTTGGTTTGCTGGCTGTGTGGGTTTATATTAGCCGCTGGAAAGACATGGGCAATTTAAGAGTCACATGCACCACTTTTGACCGGAGTCTTATGCGTTCAAAAGTAGTGCACTATTAAAGGAATAGGGTGCCATTGAGACATGCCTCAGATCTATCCTGTAGTCCAGTGTCACCACTCTGCTTGTATCACCTTTCTGCCAGGAAGAACATGGTTCATACTGGCCTGCACTCCTCTGTGTTTCTACTCTGTGCACACAAGGAGATACTTTCACAGTAATGCAGTATGTCTGACAAACTATATTAAGTTTCATAACTCGGCTAAAAACGGTACCTTGTGAAGTCTGAAATGATGTTCTGAACTGGAGTATTGCGTCAGGGCACTTTGAGTGTTCAAACCTCTCCATGCTCCACAGTACATTTAAAACGTCTAAGCAGCCTCTGTGATATCTGAGAATAGATGGTTTTCATGGGGAATCTGGTGTGTTTACATTGACCTATACAATATTGTATTCCATTAGTTTTTTCCATAGAATTCCATACTCTATATCATTTATAGGATCTATGTGGTCTTTGAATCAACCATTATGGAGAGAATACAGAGAGAATATATTATAGACTGTATAAAGCGAAATAATATATACATTCAGTTCTAATACTGTAAATCTCAAACAGCAGGAAGTGGTAATGTGGCTGCAAAATGTATTTTATGCAAACTATACAGTATATTGATATTGATTACTGCATTGTTGAGAAAAGAGCACGCAATAAAGGAAGTCCACTGGGCACACAGTGGTTGAATCAACATTGTTTCCAGATCATTTCAATAAAATTACTTTGAACCAACGTGGAATAGACATTGACTTGACGTCTGTGCCCATTAGGATTTTACTGTACTAGTGCACGTGACAATAAAACTTGAAACTTGAAATCCACCAACTATTCCCAGTCATGATATATGATCAACCAAGATTCTTCCTAGAGCTGGCTGCCAGGCTAAACTGAGCAATCGGGGGAGAAGGGTCTTGGACAAGGAGGTGACCAAGAACCCGATGGTCACTCTGACAGAGCTCTAGAGTTTCTCTTTGGAGATGGGAGAACCTTCCAGAAGGACAACCATCTCTGCAGCACTCCACCAATCAGGCCTTCATGGTCGAGTGGCCAGTCGGAAGCCACTTCTCAGTAAAAGGCACATGCCAAAAAGGCACCTAAAGGACTCTCAGACCATGAGAAACAAGATTCTCTGGTCTGATGAAACCAGGATTCAACTCTTTGGCCTGAATGCCAAGAGTCACGTCTGGAGGAAAACTGGCACAATCCCTACGGTGAAGCATGGTGGTGGCAGCATCATGGTGTGGGGATGTTTTTCAGCGGCAGGGACTGGGAGACTAGTCAGGATCGAGGGAAAGATGAGTACAGAGAGATCCTTGATGAAAACCTGCTCCAGAGCGCTCAGGACTTTAGACTGGGCGGCGAAAATTCACCTTCGACCAGGACAACAACCCTAAGCACACAGCCAAAGACAACGCAGGACTGGCTTTTGGACAAGTCTCTTAATGTCCTTGAGTTGTCCAGCCAGAGCCCGGACTTAAACCCGATCTAACATTTCAGGAGAGACCTGAAAATAGCTGTGCAGCGAAGCTCCCCATCCAACCTGACAGAGCTTGAGACGATCTGCAGAGAAGAATGTGCCCAAATACAGGTGTGCCAAGCTTGTAGCGTCATACCCAAGAAGATTTGAGGCTGTAATCGCTGCCAAAGGTGCTTCAACAAAGTACTGAGTCAAGGGTCTGAATACTTATGTAAATGTTATATTTCAGTTTTCAAAATTGTTCCAAAAAACAGTTTTTGCTTTGTTATTGTGGGGTATTGTGTGTAGACCGATGAGGTGGAAAAAACAATTTAATCTATTTTAGAATAAGGCTGTAACCTAACAAAATGTGGAAAATGTCTAGGGGTCCGAAGGCATTATAAGTGATTGGGACACAGTTAGAGTCGGTGAGTTTAGTTTCCCTTGAAAAAGTTACTGCATATACAGTACTGTTAGCTGCAGACACAACTTCAGAGGAAGATGTAAATATTGATGACAAAGTCTTATGTAACTGTAGAAAACAGTAGGTATTCCCAAACTCACTAAATCAGCAAATCAAATATTCTGTTTGTCTTTTCTCTTTTTCTCTTTTCTCTCTCTCTCAAACATACCCTACTCTTTCACTTGTCAGATCCAAACACTATATGAAAATGGAAATCACCAAAAGCGAGAAAAGGATGTCAAATGGAACAAATACCATGTACTTTAAAGAAAATGTGTTTATTTTTTATTTTATTGAACCTTTATTTGACTAGGCAAGTCAATTAAGAACAAATTCTTATTTACAATGACTGCCTACGAAGAGAGACACCAAAACACTACATAAAGAGAGACCTAAGACAACAACACAACATGGCAACAACACATAACACAGCATGGTAGCAACACAACATGACACAGCATGGTAGCAACACAACATGACACAAACATGGTACAAACAGTGTTAGGCACAGACAACAGCACAAAGGGCAAAAAGGTAGAGACAACAACGCATCAAGCAAATCAGCCACAAGTGTCAGTAAGTGTCCATGATTGAGTTTTTTCATGTAGAGATGGAGATACAACTTAAAACTAAAGAAACTAAGATCAGCCTTCACTTCAGTTCAATGAAACACGCTGTCCTTACAGTACATTTACATTTACATTTAAGTCATTTAGCAGACGCTCTTAGTACACCTAGCAGCAGCAAACGCAACAGTTGTTAGTAACAAGCAATGTTCCCTAAAAAATATTTTGGAACTGAGCAAACTTCAGGTCGACAGAGCGCAAACTTGAATGTTGTGAAACTTCTGTGCAACTTCCTGCACGTGTTTACTGTGAACACTGAGGCTGTACCCACTTTAATTTAGTGTTTTATAACAGTGGCCAAGTAGGCTACTGTGACTATTTGATCATAATGTAGGCCTGCCAGAGTGTCCTACCATATAAAACAATGGAGAAAATGCATCACATAACATTTTTAACATGGAAATAGCGGTTCTATCATTCAGCCTACAATAGCAACCAATATGTGATATTCAATGTAGGCCTATATTCCATGAGACTTTTGGGGGGAAAAACATGCAGGGCATGTTGACATTAACCGGTTTATTCACTTGTCCTTCAGACAAGGAGGTGACTGAACATTTTGTTGTGTTCTTTGTTGCAAGAAACGACTTTACAAAATAAAATGCATTATTATTCCTCTACCATTATTACAGAGAATCAGACAAATTATCCTACCCTCTGCCTATTGGCTACTTAGCGTATTCAAGCCTATCTCAAAATACAACACTGCCCCCTTAAGAGATTAAAAATACAATTTAAAAAAAGCTCTTTACCTGACTCGCTTTTCAAAGCGGCAGGGTAGCCTAGTGGTTAGAGCGTGAATCCCCGAGCTGACAAGGTACAAATCTGTCGTTCTGCCCCTAAACAGGCAGTGAACCCACTGTTCCTAGGCCGGCATTGAAAATAAGAATTTGTTCTTAACTGACTTGCCTAGTAAAATAAAGGTAAAAAAATACAAATTAAATTTTAAAAAAGATGGCTAGAGATGTTCACGTTTTGTGCTCTTTACAGGAAGCAACCACTCCTACATTTCTGACTACAAATTAGTTATACCTGGGCTAATAACTCACTAACTAGAAAATAATATGAACAAATGTGCACAAGTGGCTAAATGCAGCTCTCTCTCTTTGATCTCAAAACAAGCAACGCATAATACTCGCAACCACTGTAAAACAGTCCAGTTCAACGTGAACGGCACAAATCCAAATATGGCCATGCTCTATTAGCATATAATCCTACTGCAGCTCTGATTGGTTATGACGCACAAGTCTGTGTAGGGTAAAGGTGGGCATTCCGGCTCCTTTCAGTGAGCCGGCTCATTCCGCTCAGCTCACCAAAAAGAGCCTTCTCTTTTGGCTCCCAAACGGCTCTTTAAAAAAATATGTTTTGTATTTTTTCAAGTCAAACAGTTTGCGATATTTCGACTATGATTGGTGTTAAAACAATTCTAATTAAATAATTAAATTAAATCATACTCTACCTCAACCACAATGTATTTAAAAATGCATTGGTTTGTTATGAAGAATAATACTATTAAAAATGTGCATTTAAAGTATAACTTTTTAATGTATATAAACAAAGTGCATATAAATATGACCATTCAAAACAAATACAATCTGAACAACATAATAATAGAATATTGCACCACACCAAAGAAAAATAAATAACAATGTGCAAAACTACAGCATCCCACTTAAAACATTAAACTGGTCCCTCTTTTCTCTCTCTTCTTTATTGCCATGTTATAACCAGCAGCACACAGAAATGCTGACCATATTTTGCTTTTATGAGAGATTTGCGTTCAGAAATGCAAGCTGCCTCACTTTCAAGGGGCTGACGTGGTTTCTTCTCTCAGTAATTATTTGTCCCGCTTTCGAGAAGAACCTCTCAGAGGAAACGGATGTGGCTCCTTGTCATGACTTTAGTAAGCCGTGGGTAGACAGAGGCCTTGTTCTTCCACCAGCTCAGAGGATCTGCAGATCTTTGACAGATGGGCTCCTCAAAATAGGATCAGACCTCCATTATGGCATCTGCTAGCTAAATTACTACCGCCCTGTAGCACTCACTTCCGTCATCATGAAGTGCTTTGAGAGACTAGTCAAGGACCATATCACCTCCTCCCTACCTGACACCCTAGACCCACTCAAATTGGCTTACCGCCCCAATAGGTCCACAGACGACGCAATCGCCATCACACTGCACACTGCCCGAACCCATCTGGACAGGAGGAATATCTATGTAAGAATGCTGTTCATCGATTACAGCTTAACATTTAACACCATAGTACCCTCCAAACTCGTCATTAAGCTCGAGACCCTGGGTCTCGACCCCACCCTGTGCAACTGGGTCCTGGACTTCCTGACGGGCCACCCCCAGGTGGTGAGGGTAGGTAACAACATCTCCACCCAGCTGATCCTCAACACTGGGTCCCCACAAGGGTGAGTTCTTAGCCCTGTCCTGTACTCCCTGTTCACCCACGACTGCGTAGCCATGCACGCCTCCAACTCAATCATTAAGTGTGCAGACGACACTACAGTGGTAGGCTTGATTACCAACAACGACGAGACGAGATGATTGAGTTGGACTTCAGGAAACAGCAGAGGGAGCAGCCCCCTATCTACATTGACGGGACAGTAGTGGAGAGGTTGGAGAGTTTTAAGTTCCTCTGTGTACACATCACGGACAAACTGAAATGGTCCACCCACACAGACAGCGTGGTGAAGAAGGCGCAGCAGCGCCTCTTCAACCTCAGGAGGCTGAAGAAATTTGGCTTGTCACCAAAAGCACTCACAAACTTCTACAGATGCACAATCGACAGCATCCTGTCGGGCTGTATTACCGCCTGGGACGGCAACTGCTCCGCCCACAACCATAAGGCTCTCCAGAGGGTAGTGAGGTCTGCACAACGCATCACCGGGGGCAAACTACCTGCCCTCCAGGACACCTACACCACCCGATGTCACAGGAAAGCCATAAAAATCATCAAGGACAACAACCACCCGAGTCACTGCCTGTTCACCCCACTATCATCCAGAAGGCGAGGTCACTACAGGTGCATCAAAGCAGGGACCGAGAGACTGAAAAACAGCTTCTATCTCAAGGCCATCAGACTGTTAAACAGCCACCACTAACATTGAGTGGCTGCTGCCAACATACTGACTCCAGCCACATTAATAATGGAAAAATTTCTGTAATCAATTTATCACTAGCCACTATATTATATAATGTTTACTTAACCTACATTACTCATCTCATATGTTTATACTGTACACTATACCATCTACTGCATCTTGCCATCTTGATATAATTAAATGTATCACTAGCCACTTTAAACAATGCCACTTTATATAATGTTCTCATACCCTACATTACTCATCTCATATGTATATACTGTACTCTATACCATCTACTGCATCTTGCCTATGCCGTTCGGCCATCACTCATTCATATATTTTTATATAAATTTGTATGTACATTTGTATTCGTTCCTTTACACTTGTGTGTATAAGGTAGTTGTTTTGAAGTTGTTAGGTTATATTACTTGTTAGATATTACCGGGAACTAGAAGCACAAGCATTTCGCTACACTTGCATTAACACCTGCTAACCATGTGTATGTGACAAATAAATGTGATTTGATTTGATTTGCCAGTGACTCAGCCCCTGTAATAGGGTTAGAGGCAGAGAATCCCAGTGGAGAGAGGGGAACTGGCCAGGCAGAGACATCAAGGGTGGTTCGTTGCTCCAGTGTCTTTCCGTTCACCTTCACACTCCTGGGCCAGACTACACTCAATCATAGGACCTACTGAAGAGATTAGTCTTTAATAAAGACTTAAAGGTTTCAATTAAGACTTAAATACACTGTTCTCTCTGCTACTGCAGCGGCAAGTCTGTGACCAAAAGGCTTCTGAACAGCTTCTACCCCCAAGCCATAAGACTGCTGAACAGCTTCTACCCCCAAGCCATAAGACTGCTGAACAGCTTCTACCCCCAAGCCATAAGACTGCTGAACAGCTTCTACCCCAAGCCATAAGACTGCTGAACAGCTTCTACCCCCAAGCCATAAGACTGCTGAACAGCTTCTACCCCCAAGCCATAAGACTGCTGAACAGCTTCTACCCCCAAGCCATAAGACTGCTGAACAGCTTCTAACCTCAAGCCATAAGACTGCTGAACAGCTTCTACCCCAAGCCATACGACTGCTGAACAGCTTCTAACCCCAAGCCATAAGACTGCTAAACAGCATAAGACTGCTGAACAGCTTCCCCCAAGCCATAAGACTGCTGAACAGCTTCTAACCCCAAGCCATAAGACTGCTGAACAGCTTCTACCCCCAAGCCATAAGACTGCTGAACAGCTTCTACCCCCAAGCCATAAGACTGCTGAACAGCTTCTACCCCAAGCCATAAGACTGCTGAACAGCTTCTACCCCCAAGCCATAAGACTGCTGAACAGCTTCTACCCCCAAGCCATAAGACTGCTGAACAGCTTCTAACCCCAAGCCATAAGACTGCTGAACAACAGCCATAAGACTGCTGAACAGCTTCCCCAAGCCATAAGACTGCTGAACAGCCATAAGACTGCTGAACAGCCCCCAAGCCATAAGACTGCTGAACAGCTTCTACCCCCAAGCCATAAGACTGCTGAACAGCTTCTACCCCCAAGCCATAAGACTGCTGAACAGTTAATCAAATAGCTACACAGACTATTTACATTGACCTCTTATTTTATTATTGTTTTTTATGTTGTTTTGCACCGACTGTCTTGCACAGGCTCAATGTACACTCACTGTACTCCAACCACACACACACACACACACACACACACACACACACACACACACACACACACACACACACACACACACACACACACACACACACACACACACACACACACACACACACACACACACACACACACACACACACACACACACACACACACATGCATATTCATGAGACACACACACACACACTCATTCATTTTATTTCACACTCTTCACATGAGCTGCTGCTACTCTCACTTTACCCCTACCTACATGTACTTATTACCGCAATTACCTCGACTAACCCGTAGCCCTGCACATTGATTTGGTACTGGTACCCCTTCTATATAGTCTCATTGTTGTTATTCTATTGTGTTACTATTTTTCCTTTAATTTATTTAGTAAATTCTTATTGTTGGTTAGGGGCTTATAAGTAAGCATTTCAAGGTAAGGTCTACAACTGTTGTTTTCTGTGCAAGTGATAAATCAAATGTTATTTTATTTGACTCATTTTCTGGCTTGCAGAGAGGACCTTTTCCAAACAATTCTATGTCTTTGTGTCAGATAGTGAATGGTGCTACCTGTCACCAGATGACTAGCAGGCATAGAAATTGGGTGTTATTCTGCTGTGAGGTCTATCCTATGATTCTGTCTGCCATCTGTACTGACAGATGCTTTGCGTCATGCCTAAGAACAACTCTTAGCTGTGGTATATTGGCCATATATCACAACCCCTCGGGCCTTGTTGCATAAATATTGCATTGCCGGTAAAGCCTATCTGGGTACAGAGTGGTTCTGAAACCACTAAAAGCTGCCATGATATTATGATACTAATGTGGTTGTAGCACTAGAAGATAGAAGATAATATACCACGGAGTGAAATCTGACTGAGAATACAGAGTGAAAGTGTGTAGAAATGGCCTGGGTGCCATTTGGGATGCAGAGATGGAAACATTGCAGCAATCTAAATCTGATCACCTGGTCATAGTGTAAGAGTACCTCTGGAGTCGTTGTGTGTTTCGATTTGGTATACCCTACCTTCACAGAGCTTAGTAACACAAGGCCCAAACAACTGTCATTCTGCTCACATACACACACGGCTTCCAATGCTGTGGAGGAAAGACTGGTTCAAAACTGGGCTGAGTAGATGTACTATAGGCCTCTAATATTCCCTAGAAATAAAATAATAAAATATGCAAAACTGTTTTGTGCTTTTAACATTCTGGGCAATGGGTATATCAAGGCCACACTACTGCAGTGAATGCCCTGATCCTCTATATCAATCTATGTCAATTTGATTGGAGAACCTAATAGACATTATTTGTGGTAGATCACAAGGTCTTATACATTGTGTTTAGGCTAGTTCCATGGTTTTAGATGCATAGGAAGAACAGATGTCGGAAGGCTGTTTTAAGGACCGCTGTTCTTTCAAACATAAGGTCAATTACAGTCGCGTCCCAACTGGGAACTTATTCCCTATGTAGTGCAATACTTTTGACGATACTATTCCCCATTATGTAGGGAATAGGATGCCATATGGGACGCAGCCTAAGAATGACGTTGTGGGGTGGTAATGGACATGAAGAAAACAAGTTCACATCAGTTCCGGCTGATCAAATTATCATTTGATCAAATTATGTGTAAGAACGACAATTATATAAAGAAGACTCCAACTCATCATTGCAACTGCTCCTTGGCCGCTATTCAATCTGTGGAGCACTGTGGACAATGCACCGCTTAAAGGCAATGCTCATGCTTTCACAGATTAAAGATGCAGTCCGGGATCTTAAGGACAACAAATTTGTGACATAATGTACAAATTGGATTCGTAAAACACACACGCGCATGCACACACAATCGCACTACACACAAACACACACCTCATGTTCTCCTCTCCTCATTACAGTACCAGAGATGTCTTCTTTAGAGTTATTTGACATCAGCTCGTGCCTGTGTTATAAAGTATTGTTATACTTAAAGCCTTAACAGAGAAGAAGCCTATTATAAATATAGATTGACATGAAGCACACAGGGTGGCACTTTGTTTCAATCTGGAGAGTGCCATGTTATAGTCAATGCAGAAGAAGTGAGATGCTGGAGACCTACAGTACATCAGCATTTGTAATGATGCTGGAAATATACGGTAGCCTGGTCCCAGATCTGTTTGTGCTATCACGTCAAGGAGTGTGGCAAGGAGTGGTATGATGGGACAAACAGACTGGTGCCCAGGCTAAATATACCAACACATCACCATTTATTATAATCATATAATTAGAATACAAGATGATGGGCCCCCCGAGTGTTGCAGCGGTCTAAGGCACTGCATCGCGATGTTGAGGCATCACTACAGCCTGGGGTTCGATCCCAAGCTGTGTCACAGCCGGCATTGACTGGGAGTCCCATACGGCGGTGCACAACTGGCCCAGCGTCGTCCGGGTTAGGGGAGGGTTTGGCCGGGGGGGGGGGGGGGGGGGGGGGCTTTCCTTGGCTCATTAAACTCTAGCGACTTCTTGTGGCGGGCCGAGCGCAAGCTGACTTCAATCATCAATTGAACGGTGTTTCTTCCAACACATTGACGCAGCTGGCGTCTGGGTTAAGCGAGCAGCAATGAGACAACATTTGATCGCAACTGGATGTCACAAAAAAGGGGAGAGGACTGTCATGTGGCTGAGAGAGAGAGAGAGAGAGAGAGAGAGAGAGAGAGAGAGAGAGAGAGAGAGAGAGAGAGAGAGAGAGAGAGAGAGAGAGAGAGAGAGAGAGAGAGAGAGAGAGAGAGAGAGAGAGAGAGAGAGACAAAGGACACTGTCATGCCTTAGTACCCATATCAAGCTTCAGAACATAATACAACCCTAACCTAAGCCAATCCGTCATACCCAGTTGGTGTTCTTGACCGTTACGAACGACGTCAATGGATCAAACTCCTCATTCTGTCTCCTACTGCCTCTGACAGAGCTGTGGGAGAGGGACTCCTGACTCTGTCTCCTACTGCCTCTGACAGAGCTGTGGGAGAGGGACTCCTGACTCTGTCTCCTACTGCCTCTGACAGAGCTGTGGGAGAGGGACTCCTGACTCTGTCTCCTACTGCCTCTGACAGAGCTGTAGGAGAGGGACTCCTGACTCTGTCTCCTACTGCCTCTGACAGGGCTGTGGGAGAGGGACTCCTGACTCTGTCTCCTACTGCCTCTGACAGGTCTGTGGGAGAGGGACTCCTGACTCTGTCTCCTACTGCCTCTGACAGAGCTGTGGGAGAGGGACTCCTGACTCTGTCTCCTACTGCCTCTGACAGGTCTGTGGGAGAGGGACTCCTGACTCTGTCTCCTACTGCCTCTGACAGGGCTGTGGGAGAGGGACTCCTGACTCTGTCTCCTACTGCCTCTGACAGAGCTGTGGGAGAGGGACTCCTGACTCTGTCTCCTACTGCCTCTGACAGAGCTGTAGGAGAGGGACTCCTGACTCTGTCTCCTACTGCCTCTGACAGAGCTGTAGGAGAGGGACTCCTGACTCTGTCTCCTACTGCCTCTGACAGAGCTGTGGGAGAGGGACTCCTGACTCTGTCTCCTACTGCCTCTGACAGGGCTGTGGGAGAGGGACTCCTGACTCTGTCTCCTACTGCCTCTGACAGGGCTGTGGGAGAGGGACTCCTGACTCTGTCTCCTACTGCCTCTGACAGAGCTGTGGGAGAGGGACTCCTGACTCTGTCTCCTACTGCCTCTGACAGGGCTGTGGGAGAGGGACTCCTGACTCTGTCTCCTACTGCCTCTGTCACGGCTGTGGGAGAGGGACTCCTGACTCTGTCTCCTACTGCCTTTGACAGGGCTGTGGGAGAGGGACTCCTGACTGTCTCCTACTGCCTCTGACAGGGCTGTGGGAGAGGAATTTATAAAGGAGGCAGTCTAAGAGATGGCGCATGTGCCACATCAACTTCCCTCTCCTGTCCCCTCCTATCCTCTCTTGACTCTCAGCTTGTTTAAAGATGTGGTGCATCGTGTTGACGATGGGAAATATTCACCAGAGTCTCCTCTGCCCTCCTGACTGCCCTTAGTTTTTGAAGCTGTGCAGTGTGCAGAATCATGGCCCTGCTGCCGGGCTGATGGGAAACATTCACAACTCATGCATCTGCTTTGTCTCACTGTCAATGTTACAACTGATAGTGAGGAGAACAAAACCTAATGTTGCCGTATGTTTACATGAGCTTGTAAAACAAAGTAGGTTACCAATTATGTTGGACCAAACTGTATACTGTAAGGATTGGTTGTACAGTGTTTAATCTTATATAAGTTTTTCTACAGAAAAGCTTCTCCAATGTTAATCTTGTGGGGACTTGAGTTGCTCTTAGATGTTCACTAAGATTGTCAACACATCTACATGCGGATGGTAAATGCTGTAAGGATGATAAAAACGGACGAATAGTAATGAAGATTTTAGGACACACCTCACACACATACATGTCCTCAACTGAAAGCTCCACTATCAGGAAGTTCATTAATCCTTCTGTTGCTCAGAACTCCTAACTAAACTAATTGAATGTAACTCAATCGTATGATTATTATTAATTCAACTAAAGTCAACTACCCCTCTTCAGTTCTTCTCTAATGTGATACAGACAACAACTGTTCAGCAGGAAAGTATGATAAACTGTCAGACGCATGGCAAATGTAAAACTATGTTCAGTCCCTGTCCTCATGCACTGAAGTGAGTGTCTGTCTCTGTTTGTTTCAGGATGAACATCACCTTGGAATTCACAATATTATTTACAATATTAAGTTCCCTCAGGAATGTTCTTCAGTCCCCTCTTCATCCTCTCTGTTGAGTCTTCCTAACTCTACCCAGAGGCTCATCACAATTCTCTTAGTTCTACTTTATTCAGATGGAGCCTAATGAAGATATTGAAGTGTCTGTCTGGTGCAGCATAATGTTGTTCACAACGTCAGCTAAATCAACCTCTTATTACAAAGTCAATGCCACGTGTTACACCTCACGAGATATTTCAACCTTGTGTTTTCCTCCTCTAAATGTATTGTAAAAGGTTTGCTTAAACGAGAAAAGGATCGTTGAGTTTAATTTGCAGTGGTTTGTGTATTCCTTGCGATGTTGCCATGTGCAATGTTGTCTCTGGCTGGAACAACCTTTTACGTTAAATAATAAAATCAATTAAACCAATCAATCAATTCACATGGACATGCATCTCAAAGGAAGATAGCGGATGGCGCTTCTGTATTATCCCTGCATGTTTTTCTTCTGCGAGCATACACACTCCTACTGAGTCACGAGAAGCTCCTGCAGTCTATCAACGGAAGAGCGCGCGAAGCTGGAGGCAGCCAAGAGGATGCGTGCGTCTCCGGTGGACTTGATTGCTTGCTTGGGGGTGTTTTTAACGAGGTTGGATTTCCAACTCTTGAACAAATAATTGTTTCCCAAGATCACACCTCCTGAATTGTTGGAAATTCTGTTTGATCGCGACCAGAGAGGAAGATAGTATCAGCTTGCTCTAATTATAACGCTGTTGCTTTAGGTTACATATTCAGTATAGGCTACTTCTGTCAACTGGAATACCCAAAGGAACAAGGTGGAATAATTTTTATTAGTCCTATTTCTGTTCTGCAACCCACAGAAGCCCTGCTGTAGTAGGCCTATGTGTTTCAAGCAATGAAACAGAAGTGCATAATTGTTTGACAGTCAAATGTCATAGTCAAAACGTACTGGACTGACACGGTAAGTTTAGCTGTGTATTTTTGTTTGCTTGTCAAATGTGTGTGTATAGTATATTGACATTGATGGGATGATCTGCAAACAACCACATTCAACGTTTGTGGATATGAATGGTTTCACCAAATTCAGTTATTACCAGCAGTTGTTGTTATCGTATTCATTTAAAAAATAAAACTAAGAAATATTTATATTATCCAGAAAATGTATGTAAATGCTTTGCTGACTTTGTTGTTAGCCTTTGGATTTTTGTTGATTTAGATTCCGCTGGACTTTTTCTTTACTGTCAAGAACGTTGGAATGAGTCAACCTGCCCTCGGGGCAATTAATACGATTTGGTATGTAAATCTGATCCACTCCATTGAGCATGACACATTACAAATCTGATTCCCCCTGTCTCTGTCCACTGCCTCCCCAAAATGTAGATTACGGGTAATCAATGTTATCCAATCTAACCTGTCTAGGTGAGTGAGATTGCCTAGCAGTAGCAGCGATGTCTCGACTGTACTACAGGAGGACAGACAACTCCTCCTACAGGGACCGGATCGCTCTGAGGATTGTCAGGGCCGAGTCTGAACTGTCTGTCCTGGAGAAGAACTACCTGGGAGCAGTGGACAAAGGAGACTATGCCTCAGTCAAACAGGCTCTAGAGGTAGGGATGAAGGGAGGAGAGGACAGGAGGAGGGAGGAAGGAAGGGAGGGGATGGAGGAGAAAGGAGACTATGCACCTCAGTCAAACAGGCTCTAGAGGTAGGGATGAAGGGAGGAGAGGAAAGGAGGAGGGAGGAAGGAAGGGAGGGGATGGAGGAGAAAGGAGACTATGCACCTCAGTCAAACAGGCTCTAGAGGTAGGGATGAAGGGAGGAGAGGAAAGGAGGAGGGAGGAAGGAAGGGAGGGGATGGAGGAGAAAGGAGACTATGCACCTCAGTCAAACAGGCTCTAGAGGTAGGGATGAAGGGAGGAGAGGAAAGGAGGAGGGAGGAAGGAAGGGAGGGGATGGAGGAGAAAGGAGGCTATGCACCTCAGTCAAACAGGCTCTAGAGGTAGGGATGAAGGGAGGAGAGGAAAGGAGGAGGGAGGAAGGAAGGGAGGGGATGGAGGAGAAAGGAGGCTATGCACCTCAGTCAAACAGGCTCTAGAGGTAGGGATGAAGGGAGGAGAGAAAAGGAGGAGGGAGGAAGGAAGGGAGGGGATGGAGGAGAAAGGAGGCTATGCACCTCAGTCAAACAGGCTCTAGAGGTAGGGATGAAGGGAGGAGAGGAAAGGAGGAGGGAGGAAGGAAGGGAGGGGATGGAGGAGAAAGGAGGCTATGCACCTCAGTCAAACAGGCTCTAGAGGTAGGGATGAAGGGAGGAGAGGAAAGGAGGGAGGAAGGAAGGGAGGGGATGGAGGAGAAAGGAGACTATGCACCTCAGTCAAACAGGCTCTAGAGGTATGGATGAAGGGAGGAGAGGAAAGGAGGAGGGAGGAAGGAAGGGAGGGGATGGAGGAGAAAGGAGACTATGCACCTCAGTCAGACGGGCTCTGGAAGTAGGGAAGAAGGAAGGAGAGGGAGGGTTGAAGGAGTAAGGGGGAAGGGAGGGATAAAGATGTGGAGAGAGGGTGGAAGGGAGGAAGGGGGAGAGAAGGGAGAGAGGGAAAGTATACTACACCTCCCTCCAACAAGCTTTAGAGGTAGGGATGGAGGGAGGAGTGGGAGAAGAGATGGAGGGAGGAATGGAGAGAGATGGAAGGGAGGGAGAGAGAGAGGAAGAGGGAAGGGTGGGAGGGAGGGATAAATAAGTCTCAGTTCAAGTACAACATCAATAAACATGATACAATTTGCTATCCCAATACCATATAACTAAGTAAACATCCGTTGTAATTCCCTCTCCCGCCTGTAGGAGGCAGAGATCTACTTCCGGATCAACATTAACTGTATAGACCCGTTGGGCCGCACAGCTCTGCTGATCGCTATTGAGAATGAGAACCTGGAGATTATAGAGCTGCTGCTCAGCTTTAACGTGTATGTCGGTGACGCTCTGCTACACGCCATCCGTAAAGAGGTGGTGGGAGCCGTGGAAATGCTGCTCAACCACAAGAAGCCCAGCGGGGAGAAACAGGTAGAACAGTCACAGAGTGCTTCCCAAATTGCACCCTTTTCTTGAGTGTTGGCATACAGCACGATACACTGTCCTTGTGTTATCACCTACATACCAATAGGCCACCTGCTTTACAATCAGATTGGTCTTGAGAAAGGCCTTAGACCAGACATGTCGATATATAGAAGAGTCTCTACTATATGCCCTCTTCTTGTTTTCCTGTGTTTTACACTACCCCATCCCCTCCCAGGCACATACTCATTCCTATAAGGATTACTTCAACCCTATTTTATTTTTCATGGAATAGATCAGCTATGAAATTAGCAGATTTGTGTCTATTAAATAACATTACTTGCATCACTTCTAATCCCGTCCCCTTCTTATATTTAGTGCACACAACCCTATATAAGCCCTTATCAAAATGAGTGCACTTATATAGGGAATATGGTGCCGTTGAGACTTAGCCATGAACAGGTGAACAGAGGTATGATAAACCAGACAGGGGGAGGCTTTACTCTGCTCATCACTTTATTTAAATCACTGCTGATCCACTATACTAGATCCTCCTCATCACATCTCCTAGCCCTCCCGTGATTCCTCTGTTTGCTGTCTGTTTACTTATACACTCGCTTCGTGATATGTTAATCATCTGCTTTACATGTCTGTTGATCACTATAGCAAACGGGTCAATAGGCAGGTACTGTCTTTCATTTGTATAGGCTACTGTATTTGTCTGATTTGTGTGTACAGTGATCCATCTGTAGCCTATTGACGACATCTTGTAATGTGAAACTGTGACAAGGTTACATGGTCTCCCAGTACTAAGGGCAGGCAGGCAGGCAGGCAGTAGGAAAAGGATAAGGTGCAAAAATAGATTTGTCTAAATTACGGGCGTGATGGTAGAATAAATAAATATGTTGGCAAAATGACCTACAAAAACAAACGAACTAGGAGGAAAAATGTATTTCCCCGGTGCGCCAGGTAACCTAGTGGTTAAGAGCCTTGGCACGGTAACTGAAAGGTTGCTGGTTCACTGTCCTGTATGCTCTGAAGGGGAGAGTAAACATATGTGGGTGGGGAGCGAGGGAGCTCCAAGAAGCAACACACAAGGACACGGTTAAACTATTAAAAATACATGCTCAAACTGAAGGAAAATAACTTCACTAGAATCACATAGATAATTGGACACTTGCAAACAAGTATTTAACAGCGGTGCACATGTTAAAAACAGTAACAATAAAAACAGTAACATAATTAGGCCTAACTCAAGGGTGCACAAGTGTGACCGGGGCTATGGCCATGGCAGGCAAAACTCTTCCTAACAAAGGATACAATATCTTGAATTATGATATTAGGCTATTTAAACTGAACCATATATCTTGAAAAAATATATTTTAGTGTGACTATTACTCTTGTTTGCAGAGGGCCAAAAATAGAATGTGAAATGTAACCGGAAGACACAGTCCTGAAATGCATACAACTTTATAAAATACACTGCATTATCAAGTATATTATTTAGCTAGTTTTAAAACATGTAACATAACAGAATACAGTAGGTCTGACACACACACACACACACACACACACACACACACACACACACACACACACACACACACACACACACACACACACACACACACACACACACACACACACACACACACACACACACACACACACACACACACACACACACACACACACACACACATCTCTACATCTCCAGTCTTTCTCCACTTTCTCCACTCTTTCTCTATCTCTACTGCATCTTCCATCTCCACCTCTCTTTCTCCACTTCTCTTTCTCTTCTCCATCTTCCCTCTCTTTCTCCACCTCTCTTTCTCTATCTCTACTGCATCTCCACTCTCTTTCTCCACCTCTCTTTCTCCACCTCTCTTTCTCTATCTCTACTGCATCTCCCACTCTCTTTCTCCACCTCTCTTTCTCCATCTCTCTTTCTCTATCTCTACTTTATCTCCACCTCTCTTTCTCCATCTCTCTTTCTCCACCTCTCTTTCTCTATCTCTACTACATCTCCACCTCTCTTTCTCCACCTCTGTTTCTCCACCTCTCTTTCTCTATCTCTACTGTATCTCCACCTCTCTTTCTCCATCTCTTCTGAGGGAGATTAGAAATAATGATAATAAGGTCAGACTCCATCTCAACAGCATGACCTAACTGCCAGCGATGCTAGTCATTATTTCAACATCACATCGTTAATGCATGGTCCTCTGGACCATACGCATGCACGCACACATACCATCAGGAGCATCAGGAATCAATGACAAGAAGACATGTGGTTTACGGGAACATCACTTAAATCTGAGTTGTTGTGATAAGGGGAACAGTAATGTAATCCTGTTAGCTAGTATTTCCTCGTACTTTAAGTGAAGTGGTCACTCAAGTGCCTCTTTCCTTATTATCTCCTCCCAGAGGGAGACCAATCAGACTGTGGTTGTGTCCCAGATGGCCCCCAATACCCTATATAGTGCACTACTTTTGACCAGAGCCTTATGATGGTGCCATTTGGGATGCACACTAAATGATTAGACCCTGTCAATCAATCAATCAAACTGATTTATAAGGCAGACGTCACAAAGTGCTTTTACAGAAACCTAGCCTAAAACCCCAAAGAGCAAGCAATGCAGATGTAGAAGCATAGTGGCTGGCTAGGAAAAACTCCCTAGAAAGGCAGGAACCTATGAAGAAAACGAGAGAGGAATCAGGCTATGAGGGGTGGCCAGTCTTCTTCTGGCTGTGCCCGGTGGAGATTATAAGAGTACATGGTCATTAAGGCAAGATCATTCTTCAAGATGATCAAACATTCATAGATGACAAGCAGGGACAAATAACAATCATAGTGATTACAGAGATATCCCAGGACAGGGCTAACCAGGCAGGATATAGCCGCACCCACATTGCTAATGCACAGCCCCCACACTACCAGAGGGATATCAACAGACCACCAACTATTTTCCCTGAGTCAAGGTGGAGTATAGCCAACGAAGATCTCCCCACCGCAAGAGCTCGAGGGTGCCCAAAACCAGACAGGAAGATCACTTCAGTGACTCAACCCACTCAATTAGAGTATAGCGATACTCAAAAGTTATGCACCCCTCCTAGGGACGGCTTGGGAGAGCACTAGCAAGCAAGTGACTCATACGGTCAGAGGCAGAGAATCCCAGTGGAGAGAGGGGAGCCGGCCAGGTAGACACAGCAAGGGTGGATCGTCACTCTAGTGCCTTGGCGTTCACGTCCCCCCCGGGCCAGACTTTTGAGACCATTCCATAAAAAGTAACCTCTATAGGAGAAAGCCCTGCCTCCAGCTGTTTGCTTAGAAATTCTAGGAAAGTCCATGCAATGCTTTGTAGGTCTTCAGTAAAACCTTTGAAATCAGCCCTAGCCTTAACAGGAAGCCAGAGGCTAGCACTGGAATAATATGATACAAATGTTGGGTTCTAGTCAAGATTCTAGCAGGCGTATTTAGCACTAACTGAAATGTATTTATTGCTTTATCCTGGGTAGCCAGAGAGTAGAACGTTGCTGTAGTCTAATCTTGAAGTGACAAAATCATGGATCAGCATTTCTGCATAATGTTTTGACAAAAAAGTTTCAGATGTTTGCAATGATAAGAAGATTATAACAATATGCTCTTTAAACATGTTTTATATGTTTGTCAAAAGAGAGATCAGGGTACGGAGTAACACCGAGATCCTTTCATAGTTTTATATGTGATGAGATGAATTGTCAGATCAAACAGCAGATCTCTTTGTTTCTTGGGACCTCTGTTTTGTCCGAGTTTAAAAGTAACAAATGTGCCACCATCCACTTCCTTTTGTCTGAAACACAGTCTTCCATGGTAGGCAATTTTGGGGCTTCGCCATGTTTCATCGAAATGTAGAGTTGTGTGTTGGTATGGTGTTTCCGAATGACCTCACCAGGAGGTAGCACGTACAGCACATTCAGAAAGTATTCAGACCCCTTCCCTTTTCCACATTTTGCTACGTTACAGCCTTATTCTAAAATATCTTACATTTAAAATGTTCCTCATCAATCTATACACAATTCCCCATAATATCCAAGCAAAACAGTACATTTTTTATTTTTGCAAATGTATATATATATAAACCCGATCTAACATCTCTGGAGAGACCTGAAAATATCTGTGTGGCGACGCTCCTCATCCAACCTGACAGAGCTTGAGAGGATCTGCAGAGAAGAATGGGAGAAACTCCCCACAAACAGGTGTGCCAAGCTTGTAGTGTCATACCCAAGGAGACATGAGGCTGTAATTGCTGCCAAAAGGTGCTTCAACAAAGTACTGAGTAATGGTTTGAATACTTGTGTAAATCTGATATCAATTTTTTTTTTTCTCTAACATATTTGCAAAAATGTCTAAAATAAACATTATGGTATTGATATTGATAATACTACAATGTTGTTATTAATTCAGTTTTGTCTAATTCAGTTTTCTTCTTCAATCAATATCTGGATTGAACACATATCTTCTCTCTTGCCCATCATCATCCCTATCTGACTATAACCCTTATTTATCTCTGCCCCGCCCTCCCTCCAGGTTCCTCCCATCCTATTGGACAAGCAGTTCTCTAACTTTACTCCTGACATCACACCCATCATCCTGGCAGCTCACACCAACAACTATGAGATCATCAAACTGCTGGTGCAGAAGGGGGTGTCCATGCCCCAGCCACATGAGGTGGGTCTGAACCAGGATATATGCTACACTATGGTGTAGTACTATGGTAAATGATTAAGTACTACATGCTACAGTATGATATAGTATGTAATGTAGTAGAGTACAATAGTCACAGCAGGCTACACTACACTATACAGTATGATACAATAGCAGAGTGCAGTCTGATAGTTACAGTACTGCCATCCGTCCCCTAACTCTCCACTACTGGTGTGTGTTCCAGGTGCGCTGTAACTGCATGGAGTGCGTGTCCAGCTCTGATGTGGATAGTCTGCGTCACTCCCGCTCACGTCTCAACATCTACAAGGCCCTGGCCAGCCCATCACTCCTGGCCCTCTCCAGTGAAGACCCTTTCCTCACAGCCTTCCAGCTCTCCTGGGAACTACAGGAACTCAGCAAGGTGGGGGTTTTAGCAGATATTTGCTACGTTTATTTAATTTAATTCAATTGAGGTGGAGAATGAGTCAAAGAAGAGTGAGGAGTTGTCTCAGCAGTGTAAGTACTTTATAAGCAGTTTATGGACTATGAATTGACTTTATCCTCTTCATTCTTATGTGGAACATAAGGCCTCCACAAGAGAGTGCACAGACTTCTGCCTATTAGGAGATGGACCGTGTTGTATGACAGTGTTTTTTTGTGCTTGACTTTTAACTAACAGTTTATTCCTGTTTCAGGTGGAGAAAGAGTTTATGTCGGAGTATGAGGAGTTGTCCTGGCCGTATAAAGGTTTTATAAAGAGTTATTAACTAGTTTATTGACTGTTAACTAACCGTTTCTGTCTGTTTCAGGTAGAGAATGAGTTTATGTCGGAGTATGAGGAGTTTTCCTGGCCGTATAAAGGTTTTATAAAGAGTTATTAACTAGTTTATTGACTGTTAACTAACCGTTTCTGTCTGTTTCAGGTAGAGAATGAGTTTATGTCGGAGTATGAGGAGTTGTCCTGGCCGTATAAAGGTTTTATAAAGAGTTATTAACTAGTTTATTGACTGTTAACTAACCGTTTCTGTCTGTTTCAGGTGGAGAAAGAGTTTATGTCGGAGTATGAGGAGTTGTCCTGGCCGTATAAAGGTTTTATAAAGAGTTATTAACTAGTTTATTGACTGTTAACTAACCGTTTCTGTCTGTTTCAGGTAGAGAATGAGTTTATGTCGGAGTATGAGGAGTTGTCCTGGCCGTATAAAGGTTTTATAAAGAGTTATTAACTAGTTTATTGACTGTTAACTAACCGTTTCTGTCTGTTTCAGGTAGAGAATGAGTTTAAGTCGGAGTATGAGGAGTTATCTCAGCAGTGTAAACAGTTTGCCAAGGACCTGTTGGACCAAACAAGAAGTTCCAGAGAACTAGTGCTGATCCTGAACTACAGAGATGACATCAACCCTCTACTGGATGAGAACACCAACGATCTGGCCAGACTCAAACTGGCCATCAAATACACACAGAAAGAGGTAAGACAACCCATGTTTCCTCAGGAAGGTGTGTTTATTCTTATTTTACTGCATGTTGAAGCTCAGCCAGGTGACTCTACCTCCCAATGTCTTTAGTACAGCTGAGGGTTTTACATGTTGTATTTCAGCGGATAAAGCATGAAGCTAATGTCTGCTGTTATCTCTAAGATAGGATTTAGAAGTAGTAGATGGCCAGATTGGGGTGGAGACTTCCTATGGGAGTTGTGATTTTGTGGTAATCACCAGGTTGTGTCTGAAAATGGCATCCTTCCTTAGTGAAACAACACATTACTGGAGCTATGTCTCAGTCTGCTGTCCAGTCCCTTGATGGGAACGTAATGAAACATAATGATAAAGTAATAAGGATGCTACTAATAGGATAACGTTTGCTCGGATTACTGACTCGCAATACATCTAAATGACACAGAAAGCAGCATGTTGCACAGGAAAACAACAACCTTGGCCATGTCCTATATGGCACCCTATTCCCTAGTACAGTTATGACATGGAAGTTGTGAAATGTTGCCCCCTACTGAGTAGAAGGGGACACGACATCTGTACTCGCGTAGAGAGTGAAGATGACAGAGGACTGCAGAAACAACACACACACTCATTGCATAATACTTTTAACCCTTTCCATGAGACGGACATTTACAGTATGACACTGCTGAAAATACACAACATGCTATATCCCTTTAGGGTTAGGGAGAGACATTTATAAGAACTCCATGTTCCTGTTTGAAAGAGTGCCTGTCTGTCAAATCTGTTCCTCATGAAACATTGTTATGTTTTTCTCTCTGGGAGATTTGATTGAACCATCTGCGCTGCTCTGTGTGACGGTGAGGTTAATCTCAGTCTAACCGAATTACGAACAAATTACAACCAAATGGATCCCCGTCACTTAGAGCAGGGCATTGTGGGGTATGAGGTCATCAGTGATGTCATCAGTCAGAGAGCGACTGAGACAGAGAGTGTTTTAGATGGTCCCTGAGACAGTCAGAGTGTTCCTTATCAAACCTTGTGAGCAGAGGCAGATCTGAAAGAAATGCCCCTTTCACAGTACTGAGCCTAGTTGAGCGAAGCTGTAATGGTCTTGTTACACATCCACTGCAGTTCCTGGAACTGTGCTGACAAGGACAATATGAAGAGAAAGCATCCTGCGCAGCGCAGTACAGTGTGTGAGGAGGATATTAGAGAGGAACAAAGATGCCAAGGAGGGACACTTGGGACCAGGGCAGGGACAGCTGGCAACACTCACCAGAATGATCAGGATGATTAGGGTCTGGAGGTGCTGCTGGACTAAACCAGACTAAACAGTCATTGACTGCAGCCCAAATGGCACATAGGGTGTAATTTGGACCTCCTCCATTAGCTGAGTGTGTTTACTGCTGTACCCAACTGTCCAACTCTCAGTATGATCTATGCTGCACTCAACTGCCCAGGCTTGCTTAAGATGTGCCTGTTTTCGTGTCAGTTGTTTGTCAATGTGGAGTGGAAAGTAAATGAGAAAGAAATGTAAACATTGTGAAGTTGCATTAGACACACGTCTCCACTAACAACGAATTTGTAATGTATCATAAAGGCTGACTCCCTCCCTCCCCCCTACTCTTTGCCCTCTCCTTTCTCCCTCTCCTCTCTCAATCGCTCCTCCCTCTCCTTTCTCCTCCTCCCCTCCTTCCTTCAATCTCCCTCCTCCAGTTTGTAGCCCAGCCTAACTGTCAGCAGCTGCTTGCGTCTCGTTGGTACGATGAGTTCCCTGGGTGGAGGCGTCGTCACTGGGCAGGGAAGTTCCTAACCTGTGTCTTCATCGGCCTCCTCTTCCCCCTCTTATCCCTCTGCTACCTGGTCTCTCCTAAGAGCCGCTATGGACTCTTCATCAGGCAAGTAGCCTAGAGGTTAGATAGGCAGGCCAGCAACCGAAGGGTTGCCAGTTTGAATCCCTGGTCTGATGGGAAAAATCTGTCAGGAAGCTGAATTTCTGTTGGACCTATTGGTCAATTAGTTTTTTTTATTGCTTAAGCACGATTTTCAAAACAGGGCCCGTGTTTTCAAAACACCTCACTCTCAATTAGCACAACCACACACCCAATTAGCACAACCACACACCCACAACCACACACCCAATTAGCACAACCACACACCCGATTAGCAAAACACTACAGATCCTTTGCAAAATTAAACACTTGTAAAAACTATACACTTCTTTTTAAAAACCACACTTTTGTTACCATGTGAAACACACACGTTTCACATTACTATACTCTGTTTGCACGAGTTACACTCTGCTGTGATAAACCTAAAACCCTTATAGCACTTCAACTTCCCTATGATTAGAGTAGGCTACTATCAACAAAGTACAAATATAATGTAAATTCACCAAACACTACACAAGACCAATGTTGCAGACTGAAGAAACTCATTTATTTCTGCCCAAAATGTTGACATGGAGATTCATAATACTGTAACCAAACGTCACTTTACGTATTGTAAGTTTAAAAAACAACAACTAGACATTGTCTCTTCACCTAGCTGGATCTGGCCAGAGAATTTCATCAACATCGCAGGCAATGTTGTCATTAGCAAGACACCTTGGAAAGAAACGTCTTGAATGACGAATCCATGCTTGCATTGCTGCTACCTCCATCTGGTCACAGGCCTCCATTGCTTGGATGAGGGGTACCTCAGCCTGGAGACGGAGATCATATACCTTCCACCGCCATCCTGAGAAAAACTTCTATAGGGTTGAGGAATGGAGAGTATGGTGGAAGATATAGGACAGTGAAATGTGGATGTTGCTGAAACCAGATCTGAACCAGAGCAGAGCGGTGGAAAGACACGTTGTCCCAGACAACAATGTATTGCATATGATCGATTTGATTTGCTGCTGTTATGTTGTGCAATTGGTCCAAGAATGTAAGTATGAGTGCTGTGTTGTAAGGGCCCATATGGGCATGGCAGTGGAGGACCCCATTCTGTGTAATGGCTGCACAGTGTTATATTACCCCCACGTTGCCCTGGGACATTGACTATAGCCCTGTGGCCAATGATGTTTCTTCCCCTCCTTTGTGTTCTCATCAGGTTGAACCCAGCCTCATCTACGTAAATGAACTCATGCTGGATCTCCTCTCCATCCATTCGTAAAACTCTGAAAAACAGTGTCAGGCAAAATTGTGTAATTCAGTGTAGATCTAGTATACATATTACAGTACAGTAAAAGATTATGAGACAGTATGCAAGATCACACTGCTAAAGTGAATACATACCTCTGCATAATCATGCCGCAGTCGTTTCACCCTTTCGGAATTGCGCTCGAAATGCACTCGATAAATTTGCTTCATTTGAATAGGTTCTCTTTTTTTCATTTGAATAGGTTCTCTTTTTTTCATTTGAATAGGTTCTCTTTTTTTCATTTGAATAGGTTCTCTTTTAGGATGTGTGCCAGTGTTGATGTTGAGACCTGATGGATATCGTTGAAAATGGCGTGGTTATTGACAATGTTAGCTTGGAGCTACTTGAGTGTTATAGCATTGTTGGTCAAAACCATGTTTACTATCTCCCTCTCTTGCTGTTCTGTGAACATAGGCCTTCCCCCTTGTCCACTGGCTTCAATACAAGACCCTCAATCCTATTATGATCAGGCCCTACACCCAAAAAAAACAGTATACAATAGTACAGTAATTTCACAGGAAAAGGTAACAGAAGTGCTGATGTTTTGCTTCTTGAGTGTAAGGTTTTGCTAATAGTGTACTACTTTTAATTTTAGTGTGTAAGCAATCCAAAAAAACTGTAAGTAATCTTCTTCTTCCTCATTAGGAAGCCCTTCATCAAGTTTATCTGCCACACAACGTCTTATCTCACCTTCCTGTTCCTCCTGCTGCTGGCCTCCCAGCACATCGTCTCTACAGACCCCAACAGACAGGGGCCGCCTCCTACTGTGGTGGAATGGATGATACTACCCTGGGTACTGGGTAAGAAAGTGTGTGTGTGTGTGTTGCGTGTGCGTGTGCGTGCGTGTGTGTGCGTGTGTGTTTTACGTGCGCAGAGTTGCACGACATGGTTGATCAAGAAAGGAAAGACTTGGACACGTGCTTCATTGATACAAACAACATGTCAACTGCACAGAAGGTCAGCTGACAATAGAGTCATTTGAGACATACCAAGTAGACTGCTATTGATGTTAATGATAGTTGATGACAATTCTGACAGGAAATGGAGGAAACCAAGCTTGTGTTTCAGCCAAATACTCTATCAACCGTTTACACCTGGTTTTCATGCATTGAACGCACACTGCATTGTCAGACAACCCAGCACATGGGCGTCCTATGTAACTTCCATTATGGTGTTCTGTAGGATCTTCATTTGAGCCAGTTTGCTACAGCAGGAAACAAATCCTGCAGTCCAGGAAATGTGAATTATTATGTGGATGTAACGGCGTTCTTCGTTTGTGGAAAGAGAGTCGGACCGAAATGCAGCGTAGTGGTTACTCATGTCTTTAATGAAGAGATTGCGATACATGAAATAACTATACAACAACCTGAACGAAAACCTATTACAGCCTATCTGGTGAAACTACACAGAGACAGGAACAATCACCCACCAAATACACAGTGAAACCCAGGCTACCTAAATACGGTTCCCCATCAGAGACAACAAGAATCACCTGACTCTGATTGAGAACCGCCTCAGGCAGCCAAGCCTATACTAGACACACCCCTAATCAACCACAATCCCAATGCCTACAAAAACCCCAATAAGACAATACAATAACCCCATGTCACACCCTGGCCTGAACAAATAATTAAAGAAAACACAAAATACTAAGACCAAGGCGTGACAGTGGATTATAATTCATGGACATTTTGATAGGGGTTGATACATTTTTCATTAGGGCAAACTTTAGAAGCCTTGTTAAAACTCAAATACACTACAAGTTTGCATTTCCTGCTATGCAGGAACATCCTCAGAAAACAAAAAAGTGATACAATGAAGATCCTACATCTGTACACACACATGCATACTGAGTCACTTTACCCTGCCTTGTACATATCTCCCTGAAATACTGGTATGATCTGGTACTGGTACTCCCTGTATATAGCTCCATTCAGTGTATTTTGTTCCGCTTGTGTTACTAATCATTATCATAGTTTAACTCTGCATCATTGGGAGGGGCTCGTAAGCAAGCATTTCAAGATTAAGTCTTGTATTTGGCGCATGTGACAAATACAATTTGATTTGATTTTAACACTCCCTCTTCACCTGAGGAATGTGGCTGTAGATCGGAGAAGTGAGACGGACATGATAAATTAGCTCTGTCGGGCATCAGACAGGCATGACAACCCTAACCCTAGGACTGCGTCCCAAATGGCACCATTTTCCCAATTTAGATCACTACTTTTGACCAGGCCCCCACAGGCCCTCTTCAAAAGTAGTGCACTATGTAGGGGATAGGGTGAGTTACATAGGGCTCAGGTCAAAGTAATGCACATTGTAAGAGACAAGGTGCTATTTGGGACATTATCATACTCTGCTGGTCTGTTCTCTGTCCTGTAGGCTTCATCTGGACAGAGATTAAACAGATGTGGGATGGAGGGTTCCAGGACTACATCCATGACTGGTGGAACCTCATGGACTTTGTTATGAACTCTCTGTACCTGGCTACCATCTCTTTGAAGTTCGTTGCCTACGTCAAGGTATGATGGTTGTTGTGTACGAGATAATATGAAATACGCTTGAAATACCCTCTCTCCCACAGTAGACTCTGACCTGTCCCCTCTGTGTCTCACTCTCTCCCACAGTAGACTCTGACCTGTCCCCTCTGTGTCTCACTCTCTCCCACAGTAGACTCTGACTATCCCCTCTGTGTCTCCCTCTCTCACACAGTAGACTCTGACCTGTCCCCTCTGTGTCTCCCTCTCTCCCACAGTAGACTCTGACCTGTCCCCTCTGTGTCTCACTCTCTCCCACAGTAGACTCTGACCTGTCCCCTCTGTGTCTCCCTCTCTCCCACAGTAGACTCTGACCTGTCCCCTCTGTCTCCCTCTCTCCCACAGTAGACTCTGACCTGTCCCCTCTGTCTCCCTCTCTCCCACAGTAGACTCTGACCTGTCCCCTCTGTGTCTCCCTCTCTCCCACAGTAGACTCTGACCTGTCCCCTCTGTGACTCCCTCTCTCCCACAGTAGACTCTGACCTGTCCCCTCTGTCTCCCTCTCTCCCACAGTAGACTCTGACCTGTCCCCTCTGTGTCTCCCTCTCTCCCACTGTAGACTCTGACTATCCCCTCTGTGTCTCCCTCTCTCCCACAGTAGACTCTGACCTGTCCCCTCTGTGTCTCCCTCTCTCCCACAGTAGACTCTGACCTGTCCCCTCTGTGTCTCCCTCTCTCCCACAGTAGACTCTGACCTGTCCCCTCTGTCTCCCTCTCTCCCACAGTAGACTCTGACCTGTCCCCTCTGTGTCTCCCTCTCTCCCACAGTAGACTCTGACCTGTCCCCTCTGTGTCTCCCTCTCTCCCACTGTAGACTCTGACCTGTCCCCTCTGTGACTCCCTCTCTCCCACAGTAGACTCTGACTATCCCCTCTGTGTCTCCCTCTCTCACACAGTAGACTCTGACCTGTCCCCTCTGTCTCCCTCTCTCCCACCGTAGACTCTGACCTGTCCCCTCTGTGTCCCCCTCTCTCCCACTGTAGACTCTGACCTGTCCCCTCTGTGTCTCCCTCTCTCCCACAGTAGACTCTGACCTGTCCCCTCTGTCTCCCTCTCTCCCACAGTAGACTCTGACCTGTCCCCTCTGTGTCTCCCTCTCTCCCACAGTAGACTCTGACCTGTCCCCTCTGTCTCCCTCTCTCCCACAGTAGACTCTGACCTGTACCCTCTGTGTCTCCCTCTCTCCCACAGTAGACTCTGACCTGTCCCCTCTGTCTCCCTCTCTCCCACAGTAGACTCTGACCTGTCCCCTCTGTGTCCCCCTCTCTCCCACTGTAGACTCTGACCTGTCCCCTCTGTGTCTCCCTCTCTCCCACAGTAGACTCTGACCTGTCCCCTCTGTCTCCCTCTCTCCCACAGTAGACTCTGACCTGTCCCCTCTGTGTCTCCCTCTCTCCCACAGTAGACTCTGACCTGTCCCCTCTGTCTCCCTCTCTCCCACAGTAGACTCTGACCTGTCCCCTCTGTGTCTCCCTCTCTCCCACAGTAGACTCTGACCTGTCCCCTCTGTGTCTCCCTCTCTCACACAGTAGACTCTGACCTGTCCCCTCTGTGTCTCCCTCTCTCCCACAGTAGACTCTGACCTGTCCCCTCTGTGTCTCCCTCTCTCACACAGTAGACTCTGACCTGTCCCCTCTGTGTCTCCCTCTCTCCCACAGTAGACTCTGACCTGTCCCCTCTGTGTCTCCCTCTCTCACACAGTAGACTCTGACCTGTCCCCTCTGTGTCTCCCTCTCTCCCACAGTAGACTCTGACCTGTCCCCTCTGTCTCCCTCTCTCCCACAGTACAGTGGCTTCAGGGCCAGGAACGAATGGCAGATGTGGCATCCTACCTTGGTAGCAGAGGCTGTGTTTGCCATCGCTAACATCTTCAGCTCCATCCGCCTCATCTCTCTGTTTACAGCTAACTCCCACCTGGGACCTCTACAGGTCAGGATTATCATACAACTGTGTTTCTGTCATTATGTCCAGGAGTATATGTATTAAACATCTTAGAGTAGGATTGCTGATTGAGGATCAGTTTTTCCTTTTAATTCGCAATGAATAATGTTACATGGTCAGGGGAGGACCTGATCCTATATCAGCAATCATACTCTGATAAGATTGGTACATATGGCCCCTGATCTGTAAAGCACTTTGAGCTGCAATTTATTGTATGAAAGGTTCAAGTTTATGATGATGATGACTATCATGATGAATATGATGATAATCCTCATTATTCCAGATCTCTCTGGGCAGGATGCTGCTGGACATCCTTAAGTTCCTGTTCATCTACTGCCTGGTTCTCCTGGCCTTCGCTAACGGGCTCAACCAGCTCTACTTCTACTACGAGACAGACGAGGGACTGAAGGGATGCAAGGGCATCCGCTGCGCAACACAGAACAACGCTTTCTCAACGTTAGTAAAGACCATTTCATTATAATGTGTTTGTTTGTAAAGTTTTGGTTGGGCTGCAAAATTCTGGTAACTTTCCCAATATTCTCAGAATCAGGAGGCAATTATCATTTTTGTAATTTAGGCGGATATGTATGTTGTGGCAAAAGTAGAATGGTAGCCTGTTATGATAAATGGACTATTCTTGTAAATCCTGCTTACCTTATATATTTAAAAATATAACCCTTCCTCTCTCATCCCTTTCTACTCTCTCTCTCTCTCTCTCTCTCTCTCTCTCTCTCTCTCTCTCTCTCTCTCTCTCTCTCTCTCTCTCTCTCTCTCTCTCTCTATATATATATATATATATATATATATATATATATATATATATCATCCCTTTCTACTCTCTCCCTCTCTCTCTCTCATCCCTTTCTACTCTCTCTCTCTCCTCCATTTTCTTCTCTCTCTCTCTCACTCACTCACTCACTCACTCACTCACTCACTCACTCACTCACTCACTCACTCACTCACTCACTCACTCACTCACTCACTCACTCACTCACTCACTCACTCACTCACTCCTTTAGGTTGTTTGAGACACTCCAGTCTTTGTTCTGGTCTATCTTTGGGTTGATCAGTCTGTATGTGACCAACGTGGAGGCAGACCACCAGTTCACAGAGTTTGTAGGGGCCACCATGTTTGGAACCTATAATGTCATCTCTCTGGTGGTTCTACTCAACATGCTGATCGCCATGATGAACAACTCCTACCAACACATCGCTGTGAGTGTAACCCTAACCTTAACCCTAACACTAACCCCAGCCATGATGGACAACTTAACACATCATTGTGAGTGTAACCCTAACCTTAACCCTAACACTAACCCCAGCCATGATGGACAACTTAACACATCACTGTGAGTGTAACCCTAACCTTAACCCTAACCTTAACCCTAACACTAACCCCAGCCATGATGAACAACTTAACACATCACTGTGAGTGTAACCCTAACCTTAACCCTAACCTTAACCCTAACACTAACCCCAGCCATGATGAACAACTTAATACATCACTGTGAGTGTAACCCTAACCTTAACCCTAACCTTAACCCTAACACTAACCCCAGCCATGATGAACAACTTAACACATCACTGTGAGTGTAACCCTAACCTTAACCCTAACCTTAACCCTAACACTAACCCCAGCCATGATGAACAACTTAATACATCACTGTGAGTGTAACCCTAACCTTAACCCTAACCTTAACCCTAACACTAACCCCAGCCATGATGAACAACTTAACACATCACTGTGAGTGTAACCCTAACCTTAACCCTAACCTTAACCCTAACACTAACCCCAGCCATGATGAACAACTTAATACATCACTGTGAGTGTAACCCTAACCTTAACCCTAACCTTAACCCTAACACTAACCCCAGCCATGATGAACAACTTAATACATCACTGTGAGTGTAACCCTAACCTTAACCCTAACCTTAACCCTAACACTAACCCCAGCCATGATGAACAACTTAACACATCGCTGTGAGTGTAACCCTAACCTTAACCCTAACACTAACCCCAGCCATGATGGACAACTTAACACATCACTGTGAGTGTAACCTTAACCTTAACCCTAACACTAACCCCAGCCATGATGAACAACTTAACACATCATTGTGAGTGTAACCCTAACCTTAACCCTAACCCTAACCTTAACCCTAACACTAACCCCAGCCATGATGAACAACTTAACACATCATTGTGAGTGTAACCCTAACCTTAACCCTAACACTAACCCCAGCCATGATGAACAACTTAACACATCACTGTGAGTGTAACCCTAACCTTAACCCTAACACTAACCCCAGCCATGATGAACAACTTAATACATCACTGTGAGTGTAACCCTAACCTTAACCCTAACACTAACCCCAGCCATGATGAACAACTTAACACATCATTGTGAGTGTAACCCTAACCTTAACTCTAACACTAACCCCAGCCATGATGAACAACTTAACACATCACTGTGAGTGTAACCCTAACCTTAACCCTAACACTAACCCCAGCCATGATGGACAACTTAACACATCACTGTGAGTGTAACCCTAACCTTAACCCTAACCCTAACCTTAACTCTAACACTAACCCCAGCCATGATGAACAACTTAACACATCACTGTGAGTGTAACCCTAACCTTAACCCTAACACTAACCCTAGCCATGATGAACAACTTAATACATCACTGTGAGTGTAACCCTAACCTTAACCTTAACCCTAACACTAACCCTAGCCATGATGAACAACTTAACACATCATTGTGAGTGTAACCCTAACCTTAACCCTAACACTAACCCCAGCCATGATGAACAACTTAACACATCACTGTGAGTGTAACCCTAACCTTAACCCTAACACTAACCCTAGCCATGATGAACAACTTAATACATCACTGTGAGTGTAACCCTAACCTTAACCTTAACCCTAACACTAACCCTAGCCATGATGAACAACTTAACACATCATTGTGAGTGTAACCCTAACCTTAACCCTAACACTAACCCCAGCCATGATGAACAACTTAACACATCATTGTGAGTGTAACCCTAACCTTAACCCTAACACTAACCCCAGCCATGATGAACAACTTAACACATCATTGTGAGTGTAACCCTAACCTTAACCCTAACACTAACCCCAGCCATGATGGACAACTTAACACATCACTGTGAGTGTAACCCTAACCTTAACCCTAACCCTAACCTTAACTCTAACACTAACCCCAGCCATGATGAACAACTTAACACATCACTGTGAGTGTAACCCTAACCTTAACCCTAACCTTAACCCTAACACTAACCCCAGCCATGATGAACAACTTAACACATAATTGTGAGTGTAACCCTAACCTTAACCCTAACACTAACCCCAGCCATGATGAACAACTTAACACATCACTGTGAGTGTAACCCTAACCTTAACCCTAACACTAACCCCAGCCATGATGAACAACTTATCACATCATTGTGAGTGTAACCCTAACCTTAACCCTACCACTAACCCCAGCCATGATGAACAACTTAACACATCACTGTGAGTGTAACCCTAACCTTAACCCTAACACTAACCCCAGCCATGATGGACAACTTAACACATCACTGTGAGTGTAACCCTAACCTTAACCCTATCCCTAACCTTAACTCTAACACTAACCCCAGCCATGATGGACAACTTAACACATCATTGTGAGTGTAACCCTAACTCTAACCTTAACCCTAACACTAACACTAACCCCAGCCATGATGAACAACTTAACACATCATTGTGAGTGTAACCCTAACCTTAACTCTAACACTAACCCCAGCCATGATGAACAACTTAACACATCACTGTGAGTGTAACCCTAACCTTAACCTTAACCCTAACACTAACCCCAGCCATGATGAACAACTTAACACATCACTGTGAGTGTAACCCTAACCCTAACTTTAACCCTAACACTAAACCCAGCCATGATGAACAACTTAACACATCACTGTGAGTGTAACCCTAACCCTAACCTTAACTCTAACACTAACCCCAGCCATGATGAACAACTTAATAAATCATTGTGAGTGTAACCCTAACCTTAACCCTAACACTAACCCCAGCCATGATGAACAACTTAACACATCACTGTGAGTGTAACCCTAACCTTAACCCTAACCTTAACCCTAACACTAACCCCAGCCATGATGAACAACTTAACACATCACTGTGAGTGTAACCCTAACCTTAACCCTAACACTAACCCCAGCCATGATGAACAACTTAACACATCATTGTGAGTGTAACCCTAACCTTAACCCTAACACTAACCCCAGCCATGATGGACAACTTAACACATCACTGTGAGTGTAACCCTAACCTTAACCTTAACCTTAACTCTAACACTAACCCCAGCCATGATGAACAACTTAACACATCACTGTGAGTGTAACCCTAACCTTAACCCTAACACTAACCCCAGCCATGATGAACAACTTAACACATCACTGTGAGTGTAACCCTAACCTTAACCCTAACACTAACCCTAGCCATGATGAACAACTTAACACATCATTGTGAGTGTAACCCTAACCTTAACCCTAACACTAACCCCAGCCATGATGGACAACTTAACACATCACTGTGAGTGTAACCCTAACCTTAACCCTAACCCTAACCCTAACACTAACACTAACCCCAGCCATGATGAACAACTTAACACATCATTGTGAGTGTAACCCTAACCTTAACCCTAACACTAACCCCAGCCATGATGAACAACTTAACACATCACTGTGAGTGTAACCCTAACCTTAACCCTAACCTTAACTCTAACACTAACCCCAGCCATGATGAACAACTTAACACATCACTGTGAGTGTAACCCTAACCTTAACCTTAACTCTAACACTAACCCCAGCCATGATGAACAACTTAATAAATCATTGTGAGTGTAACCCTAACCTTAACCCTAACACTAACCCCAGCCATGATGGACAACTTAACACATCACTGTGAGTGTAACCCTAACCTTAACCTTAACCTTAACTCTAACACTAACCCCAGCCATGATGAACAACTTAACACATCACTGTGAGTGTAACCCTAACCTTAACCCTAACACTAACCCCAGCCATGATGAACAACTTAACACATCACTGTGAGTGTAACCCTAACCTTAACCCTAACACTAACCCCAGCCATGATGAACAACTTAACACATCACTGTGAGTGTAACCCTAACCTTAACCCTAACACTAACCCCAGCCATGATGAACAACTTAACACATCATTGTGAGTGTAACCCTAACCTTAACCCTAACACTAACCCCAGCCATGATGAACAACTTAACACATCATTGTGAGTGTAACCCTAACCCTAACCTTTAACCCTAACACTAACCCCAGCCATGATGAACAACTTAACACGTCATTGTGAGTGTAACCCTAACCCTAACCTTAACCCTAACACTAACCCCAGCCATGATTAACAACTTAACACATCATTGTGAGTGTAACCCTAACCCTAACCTTAACTCTAACACTAACCCCAGCCATGATGAACAACTTAACACATCACTGTGAGTGTAACCCTAACCTTAACTCTAACACTAACCCCAGCCATGATGAACAACTTAACACATCACTGTGAGTGTAACCCTAACCTTAACCCTAACACTAACCCCAGCCATGATGAACAACTTAATACATCACTGTGAGTGTAACCCTAACCTTAACCCTAACACTAACCCCAGCCATGATGAACAACTTAATACATCACTGTGAGTGTAACCCTAACCCTAACCTTAACCCTAACACTAACCCCAGCCATGATGAACAACTTAACACGTCATTGTGAGTGTAACCCTAACCCTAACCTTAACCCTAACACTAACCCCAGCCATGATGAACAACTTAATACATCATTGTGAGTGTAACCCTAACCCTAACCTTAACCCTAACACTAACACTAACCCCAGCCATGATGAACAACTTAACACATCATTGTGAGTGTAACCCTAACCCTAACCTTAACCCTAACACTAACCCCAGCGATGATGGACAACTTAACACATCACTGTGAGTGTAACCCTAACCCTAACCCTAACTCTACCACTAACCCTAGCCATGATGGACAACTTAACACATCACTGTGAGTGTAACCCTAACCTTAACTCTAACACTAACCCTAGCCATGATGGACAACTGCTACCAACACATTGCTGCGAGTCTTACTCTATCACTGGAATGCAAAATCATTCATTCATTCACTTGTTTGTTTATGAGTCCAACAACCTGTCTGCTGTCATTTAATATCACACAGTTTTGTTCATATCACTTGTTCAGTTGCTTAGCATGTGTTGTTTCTGTTCAGGATCATGCAGACATTGAGTGGAAGTTTGCAAGAACCAAGTTGTGGATGAGTTACTTTGAAGAGGGGGGGACTCTGCCTTCTCCATTCAACATCATCCCGAGCCCCAAGTCAATCTGGTACTTCATCTGCTGGATCAGGAAACATATCTTCAAGATCACCAGGGCCAAGAAAACAGAAACATTTGGAACCATAGGGGTGAGGATGTGGTCTCTAGTCTACATCAACAGTACTCTTACTGAACAGTAGGGTTGCAAAATTCTAGTGAAGTTACTGGAGTTCTGCAACTCCCCTGACCAACCTCCAGTTGAAACTCCTTCTCTTCTCTGGTCTCAGTGGGTTGTTCACAACGAATTATCATGAATGAAGTGACCTGTTCTTCCCAGAATGGTTAGACGTGCATCATGAGACATAACTGTTCTGATAGCATCAGCAGTTAGAAGTTAAAGGGATAGTTTGGGATTTTGGCAATGAACCATTTTTATGTCTCTGCGTCCAGTATGAAGGAAGTTAGAGGTAGTTTCACAATCCAATACTAACTAGCATACGCGCTAGCTTAGCGAAAAAGACGTAGCCCAAAGACGGGAAGTCTTCTCATACAGCTAGTTAGCATTGGCTCACAAAACCACCTCTACCTTCCTTCATTACATTACATTACAATGGGATCCACGAGTTCATCTGACTCTGGAGAAGAAGATAAAGGGCTTCATTGCCCAAATCCCAAACTATCCCTTTAACAGAGAATGGGCAGGTGATGACAGCGCTAACTGGCCAACTCTCTACCAAGCAGGAAATCACATGAACTGATTCGTCATGCTGCGTGGTGTGCTTTTGGAGTAAATTAATGTTCCTCTTTTGTAGAGACGGGCTGCCTTAAACGTAAGAACAAACCATCAGTATCAGGTATTTATGTGTTTCTTTTTTCAATATAAAATTCATTATGTTTCAGTTTTCAATGTGTTTATTCTGTAGATGCACATATTTTGACCTTGGTTTTTCCCCAAATGTGGCCATGATCAAAAGTTATGCACTACAGTATATAGGGAATAGGATGCCATTTGGAACACATCCCTGTACCTGTCCACTCTCAGGATGATGTTTTCCATATTATCGCCAGAAGTTGTTAGTAACCCAGCAGTGGATGTATTTGATAGGATTTTATCAACCTGTGGACTGTGTTGTTTTCAGGAGGTTTTGAGGAACCTGGTGAAGAGATATGTAGCAGCCATGATCAGAGATGCCAAGACAGAGGAAGGACTGACTGAGGAGAACTTTAAGGTAAGGTTTGGTTTCCTCTGACATTACACATGTATTTACATTTGTTTCTCTATCCAGCACCAGACAGGGACTACAGAAGAACAATAAGAATTGTTTCTAACTCCAGCATTGAATGTTGATTAATGTGCACTGTCCACTGTAAATGTCATAAATAGATAAACAAGTTGTATGTGTGTATGTTTCTTTCCCCAGGAGCTGAAGCAGGACATCTCCAGCTTTAGGTATGAGGTCCTGGGGATGATGAAGGGGAAGGTGGGGCCCGGGGGTGGGGGCGTGGCAGAAAGTAAACCCAGTGAAGAGGCAGGGGCCTCCATTCTGGTCTACCCTGACCACTCCTTCAAGTACTCCCCCAAGTTCTCCCTAGCCACGCCTAAGACCAACATGTTTCCCGACACCACATCCATACTCCAGCAGAGAGCAGCCCTCTCCTCCACCTCCTCCACATCCCCTTCCACCTCTCAAGGCTTGAACCGACTGGTCAACGGCTCTGTGGTACCCTCTTGGGCCTCCACTGACACCTCCTCCAGCCCCACCTCCTCCACTCCCATCTCCTCTTCCTCCTCCACTCCCATCTCCTATTCCTCCTCCACTCCCATCCAATGCTCCACCAAAGACAGGCTGGCCAGGAAAGACTTTCCCAAAGACATCTGTGACTTTGGGCTCTACTCTGTGTCTGAGGAGATGGGAGAAGTTGACCTGGAGGAGCTGGACTGTGATGGAGAGAATGAGGAGCAGGGTGGAGCGAGGGAGAGGACGTGTACAGAGAAGGAAGAGAACGAAGGGAGGGGAGAGTGAAGAGAGAAGGAGGAGCAGGGTGGAGCGAGGGAGAGGACGTGTACAGAGAAGGAAGAGAACGAAGGGAGGGGAGAGTGAAGAGAGAAGGAGGAGCAGGGTGGAGCGAGGGAGAGGACGTGTACAGAGAAGGAAGAGAACAAAGGGAGGGGAGAGTGAAGAGAGAAGGAGGAGCAGGGTGGAGCGAGGGAGAGGACGTGTACAGAGAAGGAAGAGAACGAAGGGAGGGGAGAGTGAAGAGAGAAGGAGGAGCAGGGTGGAGCGAGGGAGAGGACGTGTACAGAGAAGGAAGAGAAGGAACAGAGGGGAGAGTGAAGAGAGAAGGAGGAGCAATGTAGTAGCTCGCCTTGCTTCTCCAGAACCAATTCGACTCTCAGACTAATATATTCTGGTCTATAAGACAGAATGTATAAGCTGGAGAACAGGAGACAAGAAGTCTGTTTCTTGTCTGTGTCCCAAATAGCACCCTATTCTCTATATAGTGCACTGCATTTGACCAGGGGACAAAAGGGCTCTGGCCAAAAGTTGTGCACTGTGTAGGGAATAGGATGTCATGTGGAACAAGCAGATAAGACGTCATTCTCCGACCAGGATTTCTGGAAAACCTGGGAATTTGGGGAAAGTTACTGGAGTTTTGCCAACCTATACTGTACGTGATAGACCTATCAGTATTTTATTAACAGACCCTGTCTCTGCTGCTTCTCCCAGTCAGCCCCCTGCTATTTGCAAAACAATCCTTTGCCATAATGTATAATGGAAAACGCGAATAAATCTTGCAGGTAGATCTATACAATGTCACACATTGGCAAATAACTAGTTGGATGATGCTGACTAGTCTATTATCTCGGGTGTTTCCCAAAAGGCACCTTATTCCCTATATAGTGCACTACTTTTGACCAGAGCCCTATGGAGCAACACCTGGAGAAGTATGCAGGTGCTCGCGAGGCTACTCCTGATGCTCGCAGGGCTACTCCTGATGCTTGCAGCGCTACTCCTGCCCCCCTCCAACCAAGCCTTCACATGCCCTGTCTGCCACTGCAGCTGGAAATCCAGGATTGGGCTCCACTACCACCAGAAGACCAGAAGTAGGGCCTACAGAAGATTGGTTTTCTATGCAAGCCAGTAAGACCTTTAGAAGCAATGTTTTCTTTCAAGTGAAATCCCACAAGAGATGCTATACTGTACATGTAGGGGAGAGTGGGGTAAGTTGAGCCCCCCTTGTTTCTGGGGAACCATACACCAAATGAATAATTGGACCAAATGTTTAGGAAGAGGTCATTTTATGGATTCTGTGAAGATGCATGGGAAAATTAGTGAGCAAAAATGGATTTTCACCAAGTCAAATAAATGTATTGTGTTAGAGGTTTCATGATGCTTGTATCTAAACCAAAGTAGATCATTTTAAGATTGTTCTATACATCAGTTGAGGTTATAGGCTGCAATATGAAGTCCTAAACCTAGCATGAAAGTATATCCTAGTAGCTGTGTTGGCTAATATGTCAAAATGTTTGCCTTGGTGTAGGTTGAGACAATGGCAAGTTGAGCAAATTGAAATGTTTTCTTCCCAGGCCTATTGCAAGGCATTATCGCTGGGATAGGAGGTAACAACAGAGGCTGGCCTATGTTAAATAGTGCTTTAAAATGTACATTGTTTTTTAGGTGTTAAGCCTGTGTTAAAAGATGCTTAAACGTATTTAAAGACAAAAAAAGTGATTTTAATTGTGTTAAAGATAGACATGGTTTTAAAAAGTTAAGTGGTAATATTTAATTCAGTACAGAAATGTGTAGGCATCTTAACTTACCCTGTCCTGTAGCACAACTTACCCCATACCCAAGGTAAGTTGTGCCAAGAGACCACTTTTTTTGGACAAGCTATGTTTTTAAAACTGTAATGTTTACTGGAATTCTGATTATTTCCAGGGATACACAACATCCTGAAATATATGTAGATACCTTTGTTAGAAATAATACTATATTTCCCTTGATGGAGTGATACTGAATGTAACAAAATGGCTCAACTTACCCCACTCTCCCCTACAACTGAATGTTGACCTGGCTTAGCTTGTGAAATCCAATTCCTTAGCAGTTAGCTTTTGTGAGAAATTCCCCACGTTCTTACCATATGATGCTATACTCAGTACTGACATTAACACTGCACACTAACTCAGCTCCCAGCATCCCATTGTTAACCTTAAAGGGGAAACCTGAGATTGGTACATTAATAATAATAATAATAATATATGCCATTTAGCAGACGCTTTTATCCAAAGCGACTTACAGTCATTCATTTGTGCATATTTTTATAGCTCTGTTTATGAATGTAAGTATTTCTTTCTTTAGGCCCATCCCTCAGCTTTTTATTACAACAAGTAGCAGGGTTGCCACTGTTGTTTTTGGAATCACAGATTTGCCCTTTAAATTACTATACTTGGACTCTCAGCATCCCATTGTTAACCTTAATGACATAATACTGCATTCACATATGAAATCTGAAATTGTATTCTGTTATTCTGATATGCGAGTTGGTTAGATATGTATCATTTCTGAGGGAGTGCTAATGTTGCCAGTATTTTTATTGTATTTTATTTCTGGCATTCATTCAAGCTCCAGAGGGCGATACAACATGAATCAATGAACATAATGTGTTTTTAACATAAATGATTTGAAGTCAGCATCACTATCCTTTCAATAGACAGTGAGAGTTTCTCACATACATATCACCATTCCTCATTCAGCTTTTTGCACTTCCATGGATAAGATCTGCTGGAGTGTCCCATCTACTCATTAGATCTCTGTCTCCATGGTAACATGAATTGGAAGAATCCTTTTCTATTATTTGAATGCATTGAGCCTTTATTTAACTAGGCAAGTCTATAATGAAGGTACTTCACTGCTACTTCGGACTAGTTAAGGTCACACAGAGGAACCCTGTCTTGGATGATACTATTTTCCCCCGATCGTCTGACATTTTTAAAATATTTATTTTTATGATAGGATAGATATGTACAGTTTGGGAGATATACATAAAGGATTTAAGGGCACAGACAGACAGCTGAGCTGGGACTCAAACCCCCGTTGCCCTGTCGCACTATGGGCTGTGGTCAACATTTGTGCACTTTATAGGGAATAGGTTACCATTTCAGAGTCAGACATAGCCCGTCTTCCCTGCTCCTCTTCTCCCCAGTCACTCAGTGTTCCAGCAGTCTGCTGGCCTTTACAGGGAAAAGTCACACTGCATGTGTTAAATGAGTTGACCAGTCTGGGTGTAAAAACACTGTCATTACTCTCTCATCTAACAGGGACATGCTGCTCCGGGAGATTGCCTGGTAACTCTGGCTAATGGAAATACTTAATTATGGATTGTAGAGTGAATTGATTGTAGATTGTTTAATAGGATTCTAAACTGTATCAAATCACCATGGATGTGGTGGATGTTTGGCTTGACAATGACAGAGATTGGAGTCAGGAAACCCTGATTTAGCACTATGGGCTGTAAACAACTGCCTGCATTCTCCACCGTATGCATCATAAACTGTGAGTGTTAGGGTTCAGGGGACGTGTACTGTGTAGTTTCTGGTGTGTATACTGTCTACTGTGTAGTTTCCTCTGTTTGTGCAGAATCTAGTGAACAGTAGGCGTGTTCTGTTCATCTAACCAGATGGAGAGAGAGACTGCCCTCTCCGACGGTAGGGTTATCTCTATGGTCCTGCCAACCTCACATATAGCTGTCTCTCATAGTGCATGTGAGGCAACTCAAAACAATGGTTGACTTGTTAGTTGGTTTTGTTTGGTGCAGACTCAACTCTTCAAGTAGCTCTGAGAAAGAATTTGATTCGATTGCCCCATTTCCAAAGGTACAGTAAAGTTGCACAGCTCATTTTAAAAATGTCATTTCAAACACATGCAAACAATCAACAGATAATATATATAATTGATCTTGTTCCTTTCTGTTAGAAGTTAAGTGATAACAGACCCATATCACCAACAAACACTGTTATGAGGGCTCTCTTACACAAACACTGTTATGATGGCTCTATTACACAAACACTGGTATCAGGGCTCTCTTACACAAACACTGGTATCAGGGCTCTCTTACACAAACACTGTTATGAGGGCTCTCTTCCACAAACACTGTTATGAGGGCTCTCTTACACAAACACTGGTATGAGGGCTCTCTTACACAAACACTGTTATGAGGGCTCTCTTACACAAACACTTATGAGGGCTCTCTTACACAAACACTGTTATGATGGCTCTATTACACAAACACTGGTATGAGGGCTCTCTTACACAAACACTGGTATGAGGGCTCTATTACACAAACACTGGTATGAGGGCTCTCTTACACAAACACTGGTATGAGGGCTCTCTTACACAAACACTGGTATGAGGGCTCTCTTACACAAAAACTGTTATGAGGGCTCTCTTACACAAACACTGGTATGAGGGCTCTCTTACACAAACACTGGTATGAGGGCTCTCTTACACAAAAACTGTTATGAGGGCTCTCTTACACAAACACTGGTATGAGGGCTCTCTTAAACAAACACTGGTATGAGGGCTCTCTTACACAAACACTGGTTTGAGGGCTCTCTTACACAAACACTGGTATGAGGGCTCTCTTACACAAACACTGTTATGAGGGCTCTCTTACACAAACACTGGTATGAGGGCTCTCTTATACAAACACTGGTATGAGGGCTCTCTTACACAAACACTGTTATGAGGGCTCTCTTACACAAACACTGTTATGAGGGCTCTCTTACACAAACACTGTTATGAGGGCTCTCTTACACAAACACTGGTATGAGGGCTCTCTTACACAAACACTGGTTTGAGGGCTCTCTTACACAAACACTGGTATGAGGGCTCTCTTACACAAACACTGGTATGAGGGCTCTCTTACACAAACACTGGTATGAGGGCTCTCTTATACAAACACTGGTATGAGGGCTCTCTTACACAAACACTGGTATGAGGGCTCTCTTACACAAACACTGTTATGAGGGCTCTCTTACACAAACACTGGTATGAGGGCTCTCTTACACAAACACTGTTATGAGGGCTCTCTTACACAAACACTGGTATGAGGGCTCTCTTACACAAACACTGTTATGAGGGCTCTCTTACACAAACACTGGTTTTGGTATGAGGGCTCTCTTACACAAACACTGGTATGAGGGCTCTCTTACACAAAAACGTTTTTAGAAGGGTGTTATGTTTTCTGGATTTTTTTATGCCCATAATGCATCACTGGGAATTTCGCTAATTTCCTCCCACAACAATTGAGTTTGTTAAATTCTGAATTAAATTTTTTAAAGGCTCTTGGATGTATGAGACACTGGCTTGTGTTTGTGGCATTGTTTGTTCCTCTGACGTGTAGACAGACATGCTGAGCGAGGCCTCCCTCCCTAACATCTCTAGTGTATTAAAGAGTTCATATGGCTCTGGTATTTACAGCCACACTCTGAACCGCCTCTCCTCTACACACTCTTATCCTCTCCAATAGTCATAGGCTCCTCTATGTCACACTCCCCTGAGTCCCCTAGGTGGGGCTAAACACAAACTTACTTCTGACAGAATCCATTTTTCACTCCTACCTCAGTGTGAGTTTTGTTTGTGTGGTTTAATAATTAGGAGTTGATATACAGATCAGTGACTGGCACTGGAGGACTTAGCTCCTTTAAGTCCATCTGGAGTGTGTTTGTGGCTTTTTAAATCTGGAGGCCAGCTTTGTTCTGAATAAAATGACTTACAGCCTCCAGTGGTGCCTGCCTGTTCACAGAGGTGACTAATGCTGCAATATGAAACCATGTCTGTCTGGACCTTGTCTGACTAGAACAAGATAACTCTCTGTCTAGCTACTTGTTTTCAGACAGGAACGTTGGATCTATGTTCTGGCTTCTACATGCCAGTGTGGTTTCCACAGGCATGTGTTTTCCATAGCATAAGTGAATACCATATGTATGATCTTGTCTTGGTTTTTCCTTTCATTTTAAAATAATCTTAATTTAAACGTAATCTCAATTTAAAAGTAATCTCAATTTAAACGTAATCTCAATTTAAATGTAATCTTAATTTAAACGTAATCTCTATTTAAATGTAATCTCAATTTAAACGTAATCTCTATTTAAACGTAATCTCTATTTAAACGTAATCTCTATTTAAACGTAATCTTAATTTAAACGTAATCTCTATTTAAACGTAATCTCAATTTAAACGTAATCTCAATTTAAACGTAATCTCAACAGAGTCTGAAGTACAAAATCTGAAGTGAGAGCAAATTATCAGTATGAAAATGATTACTAAATAACAATCTCAAGGATGACAACACCTTCCGTTAATCCTACAACTATTTCCCTGTACAGTAGCATGTCCACCACACAGTATTAGTGTAGAGTGAGTAACATGGTTTTGGAGGGGGGCTGGGTGGTCCAGGCGTGGCTCTGACTTTGATGTGTTGCATTTCTCCCTCTTAGTTCCTCAACCAGCCAGCCTAGTGAGTCTCTCCTACTATATAAGTTACCTCTCCCCAGCCAGATCCCATTTCTCAGTGTTCCTGTGTACCTGGAGGAGCTTCCTGGGATATCATCATGAAGATCCTGTTTGCAGCTCTCCTTGCTGTGTTTGTCCTGTCTAACTTTGACATGGTGGACTCTTCTTATGATAAGATAGTCTACCACAGTAAAGTCAGAGCAAGGAAAGAGGGGTAAGTTTATTATTTTGGTTATTATTGTTATTAATATTGGTAATAGAAGTAGTTGAAGTAGCAGTATTGTTATTATTATTGCTATTATTATTTGTATTATTATTGTTGTTATTATTACTATTATTATCTGAAGGGCTTGCTCTGAAGTCACTGATTTATGCTGATCCATACACAGTCTCTACAAATGTGTCATGCAAAAGTCATTTTTAATGTAAACTTTTGCTGAGTTGAAACAATACTCTTTTTCTGCTTTTATAATAATTTACAAAGACTTTCATTCTGAATATTATTATTTCATAAATTATCAATTGATCACGCTTTAAAGTTCACTAAATGACATTTAAGAGCTAATGTCAAATCAAGTCAAACATTATTGGTCACATACACACGATTAGCAGATGTTAAGGCGAGTGTAACAAAATGATTGTGCTTCTAGTTCCGACAGTGCAGTAATATCTAACAAGTAACCTAACAAATTCACAACGACTACCTAACACACACAAATTTAAAAGGATGAATAAGAATATGTACATATAAATATATGGATGAGCGATGGCCGTGCGGCATAGGCAAGATGCAGTAGATGGTATAGAGTACAGTATATACATATGCGATGAGTAATGTAGGATATGTAGACATGATTGAAGTTGTGTTATTTAAAGTGACTAGTAATACATTTATTACATCCATTTATATATTTTTAAAGTGGCCAGAGATTTGAGTCTGTTGGCAGCAGTCACTCTATGTTAGTGATGGCTGTTTAACAGTCTGATGGCCTTGAGATAGAAGCTGTTTTTCACTCTCTCGGTCCCCGCTTTGATGCACCTGTACTGACCTCGCCTTCTGAATGGTGCGGATTAATGTAAAGAACTTGCTATGTCAGATAAATTTTTATGAAAGAAAATATTACCAAATTGACAAATTGACAAAAGTGAAATAACAAAAGTGAAATGTACTGTGAAAGTGAAATAACAAAAGTGAAATGTACTGTGAAAGTGAATTAACAAAAGTGAAATATACTGTGAAAGTGAAATAAGGATAAGAAATCGAACAGACATATACTGTAGTATTTACTACATGGTATGCTGCATGCGGAACACTTTAGCTATTCCAACTGTGTTCATTCAACATTCTGTCTCCTCCGTTTCCCTGGCGACCGTTAGACCCAACGTGTGCGCTCTGCAGCAGGTCATGGGGACCAAGAAGAAGTACTTCAGCACGTGTCGTAACTGGTATCAAGGGGCCATCTGTGGAAAGAAAGCGTAAGTGACTTTTAATTCTTTTTTAGGCTCCTCCTGGACACATTCTTTACTCTGGGTTCAAAGATGAATAATATGACACTGCTAGGTTTAGCTTCAGGGCTTTGATAGGGACCACTGTGTGGACCACAGAGGATGTGTTCCAAATGGCATCGTGTTACTTATATAGTGCACTACTTTTGACCAGAGTCCGTAGGCTTCTGGTCAAAATTAGTGCACTATACAAAGAATAGGGTGCCATTAGGGACAGACATGAACCCACGAATGATGTAGTCTCATGTACCACACAGAAATGTCCTCATGAACACTGGATGCTCCCTAGTGCCATGGAAACCACAGAACCTCAGAGCAGAGCTTAATAATAGCAATAATAATAATACTAATAACAATAATTATTAAGTGGGTGCTTATATTTGTCCTTTTTCACATATGTACAAGTAAGTGTGTATTAATACACGTGTGAATTGGATTTCATTTTGCATATCCCAACTCCCCCGTTGGTATACAGCCAGGGGTCACATTCCTTCACTTGGAAGTCAATGTAACAGATTTATGTGCCTTTCGTGAGGCTTTGAATCAGTTCCAGAGCCGAATATGGTACGGATTATACGGGTTATGTGTTATGGTACGGTTTATACGGGTTATGTGTTATGGTACGGATTATACGGGTTATGTGTTATGGTACGGGTTATACGGGGTATGTGTTATGGTACGGGTTATACGGGGTATGTGTTATGGTACGGGTTATGTGTTATGGTACAGATTATACGGGTTATGTGTTATGGTACAGATTATATGGGTTATGTGTTCTGGTACGGTTTATACGGGTTATGTGTTATGGTACGGATTATACGGGTTATGTGTTATGGTACAGATTATATGGGTTATGTGTTCTGGTACGGTTTATACGGGTTATGTGTTATGGTACGGATTATACGGGTTATGTGTTATGGTACGGTTTATACGGGTTATGTGTTATGGTACAGATTATACGGTTTATACGGGTTATGTGTTATGGTACGGGTTATACGGGGTATGTGTTATGGTACGGGTTATACGGGGTATGTGTTATGGTACGGGTTATGTGTTATGGTACAGATTATACGGGTTATGTGTTATGGTACAGATTATATGGGTTATGTGTTCTGGTACGGTTTATACGGGGTATGTGTTATGGTACGGATTATACGGGTTATGTGTTATGGTACGGGTTATACGGGGTATGTGTTATGGTACGGGTTATACGGGGTATGTGTTATGGTACGGGTTATGTGTTGTGGTACAGATTATATGGGTTATGTGTTATGGTACAGATTATATGGGTTATGTGTTCTGGTACGGTTTATACGGGTTATGTGTTATGGTACGGATTATACGGGTTATGTGTTATGGTACGGTTTATACGGGTTATGTGTTATGGTACAGATTATACGGTTTATACGGGTTATGTGTTATGGTACGGATTATACGGGGTATGTGTTATGGTACGGATTATACGGGGTATGTGTTATGGTACGGGTTATGTGTTATGGTACAGATTATACGCGTTATGTGTTATGGTACAGATTATATGGGTTATGTGTTCTGGTACGGTTTATACGGGGTATGTGTTATGGTACAGATTATACGGGTTATGTGTTATGGTACGGATTATACGGGGTATGTGTTATGGTACGGATTATACGGGGTATGTGTTATGGTACGGGTTATACGGGGTATGTGTTATGGTACGGTTTATACGGGGTATGTGTTATGGTACGGTTTATACGGGGTATGTGTTATGGTACGGGTTATACGGGGTATGTGTTATGGTACGGTTTATACGGGGTATGTGTTATGGTACGGTTTATACAGGGTATGTGTTATGGTACGGATTATACGGGGTATGTGTTATGGTACGGATTATACGGGGTATGTGTTATGGTACGGGTTATACGGGGTATGTGTTATGGTACGGTTTATACGGGGTATGTGTTATGGTACGGTTTATACGTGGTATGTGTTATGGTACGGGTTAAACGTGGCACAGTGGTATAAGGCACTGCATCTCAGTGCATGAGGTGTCACTATAGTCCCTGGTTCGAATCCAGGCTGTATCACATTCGGCTGTGATTGTTAGTCCCATAGGGCAGCGCACAATTGGCCCAGCGTTGTCCGGGTTTGGCCGGGGTAGGCCGTCATTGTCAATAAGAATTGACTTGCATAGTTAAAAATATATTTGTAAAAATAACTGGGTATGTGTTATGTCACGGGTTATACAGGGTATGTGATATGGTACGGGGTATGTGTTATGGTACAGGTTATACGGGGTACGTGTTAAACGGGTATGTGTGTAGATTTACGATCACCCTTTAAAACCAGTCAGGAATTTTGAGGGTATGTCCCAAATGGCACCCTATTCCCTATATAGTGCACTACATTTGACCAGAACCAAAAGTAGTACACAATATAGGGAATAGGGTGCCATTTGGAAAGAAGCAGGGAGTTTTAGGGAAGATAACAAAGGTCTGTGTTATCTTTGACTTATTTTGTCACCAACATCAGAGGATGTAGGAGGATGTTGAGAAACAAAGAGACCTTTAACGGAACTATGCCTGAATTTGAATTTGAGAGTGAGAGCAGTTAAGAAGGATAGGTTAAATTAACATAAAAATGAACAGCACTCAAGATTAATCTAGGAGGATGACGGACCATCAAATACCCTCTCTTCATCCAGTGTATGTTGGGAAACAAAGACTAGTCTGAAGCAGAGGAGTTCAGAGGATTTTTATGCCCAAGCAAGCCTTCAACTCTCAATGCACAACCACATGCATTATAAAGGTCCTAGTTACTATGGTTATGATGGTTATTATGGTATGGTGAGCGTGGACGCCGTAGGGGCGCCACTGTGGTTCACTGCTGGATCCTGGCTCTGATAGGGCAGTAATGTGTCAGCCATATTTACTGGTTGGAGGTTGAAACATTGGAAACTCTGTGAGTACAGACAGAGAGGACAGTGCCCACATAGTACAGAGAGGTTTCCCACATAGTGCTGCTCACATAGTGCTGCTGCTCACATAGTGCTGCTCACATAGCACTGCTGCTGCTCACATAGTGCTGCTCACATCGTGCTGCTGCTCACATAGTGCTGCTACTCACATAGTGCTGCTGCTCACGTAGTGCTGCTCACATAGTGCTGACCACATAGTGCTGCTGCTCACATAGTGCTGCTGCTGCTCACATAGTGCTGCTGCTGCTCACATAGTGCTGCTGTCCACATAGTGCTGCTGCCCACATAGTGCTGCTGCCCACATAGTGCTGCTCACATAGTGCTGCTCACATAGTGCTGCTAATCACATAGTGCTGCTGTCCACATAGTGCTGCTGCTCACATAGTGCTGCTGCTGCTCACATAGTGCTGCTGCTGCTCACATAGTGCTGCTGTCCACATAGTGCTGCTGCTCACATAGTGCTGCTGCCCACATAGTGCTGCTCACATAGTGCTGCTGCTCATATAGTGCTGCTACTCACATAGTGCTGCTGCTCACGTAGTGCTGCTCACATAGTGCTGCTACTCACATAGTCCTGCTGCTCACGTAGTGCTGCTCACATAGTGCTGCCCACATAGTGCTGCTGCTCACATAGTGCTGCTGCCCACATAGTGCTGCTGCCCACATAGTGCTACTCACATAGTGCTGCTGCTCACATAGTGCTGCTGCTGCTCACATAGTGCTGCTGCTCACATAGTGCTGCTCACATAGTGCTGCTGCTCACATAGTGCTGCTGCTCACATAGTGCTGCTCACATAGTGCTGCTGCTCACATAGTGCTGCTCACATAGTGCTGCTGCTTTAATAGTGCTGCTGCTCTAATAGTGCTGCTGCTAATCACATAGTGCTGCTGTCCACATAGTGCTGCTCACATAGTGCTGCTGCTGCTCACATAGTGCTGCTGCTTTAATAGTGCTGCTGCTCTAATAGTGCTGCTGCTAATCACATAGTGCTGCTGTCCACATAGTGCTGCTGCTCACATAGTGCTGCTGCCCACATAGTGCTGCTGCCCACATAGTGCTGCTCACGTAGTGCTGCTCACATAGTGCTGCCCACATAGTGCTGCTGCTCACATAGTGCTGCTGCCCACATAGTGCTGCTGCCCACATAGTGCTACTCACATAGTGCTGCTGCTCACATAGTGCTGCTGCTGCTCACATAGTGCTGCTGCTCACATAGTGCTGCTCACATAGTGCTGCTGCTCACATAGTGCTGCTGCTCACATAGTGCTGCTCACACAGTGCTGCTGCTCACATAGTGCTGCTCACATAGTGCTGCTGCTTTAATAGTGCTGCTGCTCTAATAGTGCTGCTGCTAATCACATAGTGCTGCTGTCCACATAGTGCTGCTGCTCACATAGTGCTGCTGCTGCTCACATAGTGCTGCTGCTTTAATAGTGCTGCTGCTCTAATAGTGCTGCTGCTAATCACATAGTGCTGCTGTCCACATAGTGCTGCTGCTCACATAGTGCTGCTGCCCACATAGTGCTGCTGCCCACATAGTGCTGCTGCTCACATAGTGCTGCTGCCCACATAGTGCTGCTGCCCACATAGTGCTGCTCACATAGTGCTGCTGCTCATATAGTGCTGCTGCTAATCACATAGTGCTGCTGTCCACATAGTGCTGCTGCTCACATAGTGCTGCTGCTGCTCACATAGTGCTGCTGCTGCTCACATAGTGCTGCTGTCCACATAGTGCTGCTGCTCACATAGTGCTGCTGCCCACATAGTGCTGCTCACATAGTGCTGCTGCTCATATAGTGCTGCTACTCACATAGTGCTGCTGCTCACGTAGTGCTGCTCACATAGTGCTGCTACTCACATAGTCCTGCTGCTCACGTAGTGCTGCTCACATAGTGCTGCCCACATAGTGCTGCTCACGTAGTGCTGCTGCTCACATAGTGCTGCTGCTCACATAGTGCTGCTGCCCACATAGTGCTGCTGCCCACATAGTGCTACTCACATAGTGCTGCTGCTCACATAGTGCTGCTGCTGCTCACATAGTGCTGCTGTCCACATAGTGCTGCTGCTCACATAGTGCTGCTGTCCACATAGTGCTGCTGCTCACATAGTGCTGCTGCTCACATAGTGCTGCTGCTCACATAGTGCTACTGCTCACATAGTGCTGCTGCTCACGTAGTGCTGCTGTCCACATAGTGCTGCTGCTCTCATAGTGCTGCTGTCCACATAGTGCTGCTGCTCACATAGTGCTGCTGCTGCTCTCATAGTGCTGCTGTCCACATAGTGCTGCTGTCCACATAGTGCTGCTGCTCACATAGTGCTGCTGCTGCTCACATAGTGCTGCTGCCCACATAGTGCTGCCCACATAGTGCTGCTCACGTAGTGCTGCTGCTCACGTAGTGCTGCTCACATAGTGCTGCCCATATAGTGCTGCTCATATAGTGCTGCTGCTCACATAGTGCTGCTGTTCTATGCTCCTGGATCCTGAGTAGTGTTCTATGCTCCTGGATCCTGAGTAGTGTTCTATGCTCCTGGATCCTGAGTTGTGTTCTATGCTCCTGGATCCTGAGTAGTGTTCTATGCTCCTGGATCCTGAGTTGTGTTCTATGCTCCTGGATCCTGAGTAGTGTTCTATGCTCCTGGATCCTGAGTAGTGTTCTATGCTCCTGGATCCTGAGTAGTGTTCTATGCTCCTGGATCCTGAGTAGTGTTCTATGCTCCTGGATCCTGAGTAGTGTTCTATGCTCCTGGATCCTGAGTAGTGTTCTATGCTCCTGGATCCTGAGTAGTGTTCTATGCTCCTGGATCCTGAGTAGTGTTCTATGCTCCTGGATCCTGAGTAGTGTTCTATGCTCCTGGATCCTGAGTAGTGTTCTATGCTCCTGGATCCTGAGTAGTGTTCTATGCTCCTGGATCCTGAGTAGTGTTCTATGCTCCTGGATCCTGAGTAGTGTTCTATGCTCCTGAATCCTGAGTAGTGTTCTATGCTCCTGGATCCTGAGTAGTGTTCTATGCTCATGGATCCTGAGTTGTGTTCTATGCTCCTGGATCCTGAGTAGTGTTCTGGATCCTGGACTTCCTGGATCCTGAGTAGTGTTCTATGCTCCTGGATCCTGAGTAGTGTTCTATGGACTTCCTGGATCCTGAGTAGTGTTCTATGCTCCTGGATCCTGAGTAGTGTTCTATGCTCCTGAATCCTGAGTAGTGTTCTATGCTCCTGGATCCTGAGTAGTGTTCTATGCTCATGGATCCTGAGTTGTGTTCTATGCTCCTGGATCCTGAGTAGTGTTCTATGGACTTCCTGGATCCTGAGTAGTGTTCTATGCTCCTGGATCCTGAGTAGTGTTCTATGGACTTCCTGGATCCTGAGTAGTGTTCTATGCTCCTGGATCCTGAGTAGTGTTCTATGCTCCTGGATCCTGAGTAGTGTTCTATGCTCATGGATCCTGAGTTGTGTTCTATGCTCCTGGATCCTGAGTAGTGTTCTATGGACTTCCTGGATCCTGAGTAGTGTTCTATGCTCCTGGATCCTGAGTAGTGTTCTATGGACTTCCTGGATCCTGAGTAGTGTTCTATGCTCCTGGATCCTGAGTTGTGTTCTATGCTCCTGGATCCTGAGTAGTGTTCTATGCTCTTGGATCATGAGTAGTGTTCTATGCTCCAGACTTCTGAGTCTGTTGGAGACAATCAGCTTGAGCTGGACCAGGGTTGTCCAACCCTGGTCCAGCGACTGTCAAGCCAACACCTTAAGTGTTACACTAACAGGTCCAAACATCGTGGTGGAATGGTTAATGTTTTTTGGATTCCATGGTTGGTTCCATTGACTGTCCCCTTAAACTGCTCCATAATTGACCCATTTTAAGCTGTAATTTCTGAGTCTGTTGGAGAGGATCAGCTCGAGCAAATTGAGGTGTTGAATCACTGATCTAAAAATAGTATTGCCTGTCAAATAACAGACTTTGTGCAATTAAGATTCGTAGAGCTACGCTTCCCTGGCTTAGGCGATCCCCCCACCAAACACTCACGCACAATCAGACATTTATTGAGTAATTGATTGATTGGAGACAGCTTGTTTCAATTAAATAACATGTCCTAACATTTTCTATCTGCAGCAAACCTAATGGATAATGCTGGATAGATAACACCCAGAAAAAAACTACCAAAACAACTGGCCCTGCTCATTAGTAATGATATGTGTTTTGGAAACAGAACAGTTTTCTCCTGTGACCACATGCCAGTACTACAGTAGTATTGGTTTGGCTGGCTGACATACAGAGATCTCCAGCATAAAGTAGAGCTGCTGACCAGACAGAGGGAAATTTCCAACCCCGAGGCCAGGCCAGAGGGAGTCTTGGTTCTCCTGTATGTGCGTGGGAGAGTGGAGATGGTTTTGCTGACTGTGCCTCATCAGGGCATGTGTGATCTCATGCCTGGCTCGTCTCCCCACTCCTCTTCTTCTCTGTGTTTCCAGGGGCTAAGTTCAAAAGAAGACAACTATGGCAGCCATGAGCCATGCTCTCTTCTCTCCCATCTGCATCCCTATTGGCACCTGAGTCCCTCAAACTCAACTCTGGGCCTCAAAGCCAGTTACTCTGCGTTTTTTCATAGTTGCCCTCTAATCAGGAAGTGATTTAGAGTTGGGACACCAGGTGGATGCAATTAATAATCAGGGTAAGAGTTGAATACCTCTGTTCTATATAGTGCAATACTTTTGACCAGAGCCCTATGGGCCCCTATGGGCCCTGGTCAAAATGGTGCATTATATAGAAAATAGGGTGCCATTTGGGATGTAGCCCTTCTCATTGTACAGCAGGCCTTGATCTGCTCTGTTTCTGTCAGCTCTGTGTGTGTGCGTTTGCATGCATGTGTATCTGAGGGATGAGCCGTGGATGACAGCCCTGAACACCCAACCACACTGTAGCCTCATCGTCTGTCTCTCTGAAGGAAACAAGCCACTGTAAACCTCACTCCATCCTGCCCTCGACCCCTCTCTCTCCAGTCAAACTCTGTTGATTTAGACAATACTGTCTTGTCCTAGTATGGACCCAGCTACCACTGGAACATGGAGAACATGTGGAAATGTTTTTCTGGTTTGCAGACGTCCCAGGGGGGACCACTGATGAAGAAGCACAGCTGGACTTAAGTTCCAAGCCACCACAGACTGAACAACCAGCAACCATTACTCATAAACCATTACTCTGAAGAAAAGAAACTAAATCCCCTTCCATCATCCAGACATGTGTTAGTGAGTTACCTAGGTTCAGCATCATGCAGGGTGAGCTCACTGGGCACAAAGGTCAATTCAACGTCAAATTTTGTTAAAATAACTTGATTCAATGTTGATTCAACCGGTGTGTGACCAGTGGAAGGGTTCAGAAAGCATAAAGCTTTCTTCAGAGAAGTGGGTTTCACCACGCTAGACATTTCAGTTTCACAACCACGTAAGGTCTGGTCCATATTGAACTGGACATGTGTCTCCTACTCTAGCCTACTTAATATATTCATCTATCGTTATTATTTGTATATTCAGCATTTGCTGATTTGTTGTCGTGGTTTGGAATTTCTACAGCCGAAAACAGTGGAATAGTTTGCTGTCCAGGAGTGTATTTGTACATCAAGCTGCCTCACGTTTGTCTCTAGCTCAGAAAAGGCTTACTTACATTTTACATTTTAGTCATTTCTTCTTATTAAACAGTAGAATACACCCTGGGGTATTTACTGGCATATCATAAAGCAAGGTCTGTGAGTTCCCCTCTCTCAACAGTAACTCTGGCTCTGCACAAATTGAAGCATCATTGTTCTGCTTTAACAAGTCATGTCATGGTTCATGAGGTGTGGGATTATGAAATTGTCTAGCTAGCCTGCGTCCCAAATAGCACCCTTTTGCCTTTATAGTGCACTACTTTGATCAATGCCCATAGGGTTCTGGTCATAAGTAGTGCAATATATAAAGAGTAGGGTGCAATTCAGGAGTCAGATAGTGTCATTCTATGGTTTTTGTCTATTAAACCCAACAGAGCTGGAAGGGCTCTGCTTATAATTAATTAATTAAACTCTGATGACAACTTTGTGCCCATGTGTTAGTGTTTACAGTTTAAATACCTATGTACCGCTAAAAACAGAGATGAAGAGTAGTGGCGCGGTTTCTCTGAGTGGATAAATCAGACTTTTACTGTACGCTCAAAAACGTGCACACACAGACTCTCACACACACACACACACACACACACACACACACACACACACACACACACACACACACACACACACACACACACACACACACACACACACACACACACACACACACACACACACACACACACACACACACACACACACACACACACACACACACACACACTCAGAGAAGTCCCTTTATAACAGCTGCAGGTTGGATTTCCCCGTCTTTATATCTTATAATTCTTTGTAGTAATTTATAGCTATGGTGTCCTGTCCTGTTCCCATTCAATTAGATTAAACAGGACTTCACGTCGCATGTTGATACAAGTCACAAAACATCTAACCTTGTCCCCAGGCTCAATTGTTAGAGAGACGGCTGGCTGGGTGGACGAGATATAGGGTGCCAAATGGGACACAACCCAAGTCTGAAAGCATCCGTCTTTGATACAGGGAGAGAAAAGGGTTTTGTAATGTTACACGTAATGTTGCCATAATGTTTGAGTGTCCAGTTTTCCATTAGTTAGGGGAACACTGGGGGCGGCAGGGTAACCTAGTGGTTAGTGTTGGACAAGTAACCGGAAGGTTGCAAGTTCAAACCCCCGAGCTGACAAGGTACAAATCTGTTGTTCTGCCCCTGAACAGGCAGTTAACCCACTGTTCCTAGGCTGTCATTGAAAATACGAATTTGTTCTTAACTGACTTGTCTAGTTAAATAAAGGTACAATTAAAAAAAATCTATGTTAGCAAAAACCTTCTGAGAACATGTTTTGGCATTAGTTAGGAGACAGAAAATGCCCATAACGTGGTTACCATGTTCTCAGAATGCACAATATTAATGTTCTAAACACGAGTCATTGGATGTGGCAAGAACATTCATGTGTCCAGTTTTTTTAGGGTTCGGAGAATGTTCCATCAACGTCCTACCAAACATACACAGAGCATGGTTGCCATGTGCTCAGAATATAGGATATTCATGTTCTAGACACGTTTTATGGGAACGTTGCAAGAACATTCACGTGTCTATATTTCTGTGATTTATGAAAATATTCCTTCAACGTCCCCCGAGACGTCCCCCCAAACATACCAAGTTCGGCATGTGGAATTCTAATCATCCTATTTAATCTGCACTCGAAGAAAAAATATGCTATCTAGAACCTAAAAGGGTTCTTTGACTGTTCCCATGGGAGAACCCTTTTGAAGAACACATTTTGGATCCATGTAGAACCCTTTCCACAGAGGGTTCTACGTGGAACCCAAAAGCGTTCTACCTGGAACCAAAAGGGTTTTCCTATGGGGACAGCCGAAGAACCCTTTTGGAACCATGCCCACAAGCCCCACAAGACTCATCTGAAGGTCCCCAGTACAAGTTTGAATGGATGGATGGAAGTACACTGAACAAAAATATAAACACAACATGTAAAGTGTTGGTTTCATGAAATGAAATAAAATATCCCAGAAATGTTCCAAATGCACAAAAAATGAATTTTTCTCAAATGTTGTGCCCAAATTTGTCTAGAGATCTGTTAATGAGAATTTCTCCTTTGCCAAGAAAATCCAATCACCTGACAGGTGTGGCATACAGTTGAAGTCGGAAGTTTACATACACTTTGGTAGGAGTCATTAAAACACGTTTTTCAACCACTCTACAAATGTCTTGTTAACAAACTATAGTTTTGGCAAGTTGGTTAGGACATCTACTTTGTGCATGACACAAGTTATTTTTCCAACAATTGTTTACAGACAGATTATTTCACTTACAATTCACTGTATCACAATTCCAATGGGTCAGAAGTTTACAAACACTAAATTGACTGTGCCTTTAAACAGCTTGGAACATTCCATAAAATTATGTCATGGCTTTAGAAGCTTCTGATAGGCTAATTTACATCATTTGAGTCAATTGGAGGTGTATCTGTGGATGTATTTCAAGGCCTACCTTCAAACTCAGTGCCTCTTTGCTTGACATCATGGGAAAATCAAAGGAAATCAACCAAGACCTCTAAAAAAATTGTAGACCTCCACAAGTCTGGTTCATCCTTGGGAGCAATTTCCAGACGCCTGAACGTACCACGTTCATCTGTACAAACAATAGTATGCAAGTATAAACACCATTGGACCACGCAGCCGTCATACCTCTCTCAGGAAGGAGACGCATTCTGTCTCCTAGAGATGAATGTACTTTGGTGAGAAAAATGCAAATCTATCCCAGAACAACATCAAAGGACCTTGTGAAGATTCTGGAGGAAACAGGTACAAAAGTATCTATATCCACAGTAAAACTAATCCTATAGACATAACCTGAAAGGCCGCTCAGCAAGGAAGAAGCCACTGATCAAAACCGCCATAAAAAAGCCCCACTACGGTTTGCAACTGCACATGGGGACAAAGATCATACTTTTTGGAGAAATGTTCTCTGGTCTGATGAAAAAAAAGAGAACTGCTTGGCCATAATGACCATTGTTATGTTTGGAGGAAAAAGGTGTAGGCTTGCAAGCCAAAGAACACCATCCCAACCGTGAAGCACGGGGGTGTCAGCATCATGTTGTGGGTTACTTTGCTGCATGAGGGACTGGGGCACTTCACAAAATAGATGGCATCATGAGGATGGTTGATTATTTGGATATATTGAAGCAACATCTCAAGACATCAGTCAGGAAGTTAAAGCTTGGTCACAAATGGATCTTCCCAATGGACAATGACCCCAAGCATACTTTCAAAGTGGCAAAAAGGACAACAAAGTCAAGGTATGTATGAGTGGCCATCACAAAGCCCTGACCTCAATCACATAGAACACTTGTGGGCAGAACTGAAAAAGCGTGCACAAACAAGGAGGCCTACAAACCTGACACAGTTACACCAGCTCACCCAACTTATTGTGGGAAGCTTGTGGAAGGCTATGCGAAATGTTTGACCCAAGTTAAACAATTTAAAGGCAATGCTACCAAATACTAATTGAGTGCATGTAAACTTCTGACCCACTGGGAATGTGATGAAAGAAATAAAAGCTTAAATAAATCATTCTCTCTACGATTATTCTGACATTTCACATTCTTAAAATAAAATGGCGATCCTAACTGACCTAAGACAGGGAATTTTTAAATGTCAGGAATTATGAAAAACTGAGTTTAAATGTACTTGGCTAAGGTGTATGTAAACTTCCGACTTCAACTGTATCAAGAAGCTGATCATTACACAGGTGCACCTTGTGCGGGGGACAATAAAAGGCCCCTCTAAAATCTGCAGATTTGTCACACAACATAATGCCACACATGTTTCAAGTTTTGATAGAGCGTGTAATTGGCATGCTGACTGCAGGAATGTCCACCATAGCTGTTGCTGTTAATGTTAATTTCTCTAACAAAAGCCACCTCCAACTTTGTTTTCAAGAATTTGGCAGTGCATTCAACCGGCCTCACATCTGCTGACCACGTGTGGTGTCGTGTGGGCTAGTGGTTTGCTGATGTCAATGTTGTGAACCGAGTGTCCAATTGTGGAGGTGGGATTATGGTATGGGCAGACATAAACTATGGAAAACGAATACAATTGCATTTTTTAAATTATTTTTTAAATTTGACCCCTTTTTCTCCCCAATTTCGTGGTATCCAATTGTTTAGTAGCTACTATCTTGTCACATCGCTACAACTCCCGTACGGGCTCGGGAGAGACGAAGGTTGAAAGTCATGCGTCCTCCGATACACAACCCAATCTGCTTGCTTGCTAATTCGGGCCTGCTAACTGCTAGCTTGTTTAGCCCCAGCCTACTAACTGTTAGCTTGTTAGCACAGGCCTGCTAACTGTCTGAATCGCCGCATCCCCAGCCAGCCCATCCACTCACTGGACCCATATTTACTTTCAATCTCTTTTAGATTTTTAATTCGATTATACCTTCCGGTAACCTGCCTCACCCAATGTGATACGGAATCGCTATAATTTTTTATTTTTAGAACACATTCAAGAACCTCAAGAAGCTAACCAGCTAACTAGCTACAAGCTATTTAGTCATTGTTAGCCACTGGTAGCGGCTTTTACCTTCAGCACAGCCAGCCAGTTTTTTTTAGCCTGGATAATACTCGCCAGTCTAGCTTTCCTGTCCCATCCACCGCTGCCCCCTAGATACTGTGATCACTTGGCTATATAGCTGATGCCTGCTGGACTGTCCATTAATCACGGTACTCCATTCTGTTTGTTTATGTTTTATCTGTCGGCCCCAGCCGCACTCAGGCTCTGTGTGTAGTTAATCAGACTCTCTCTGTCTAGTCAACACCATTTTACCTGCTGTTGTTGTGCTAGCTGATTAGCTGTTGTTGTCTCACCTACTGGTTTAGTTACCTCTCCCAATCAACACCTGTGATTACTGTATGCCTCGCTGTATGTCTCTCTCAAATGTCAATATGCCTTGTATACTGTTGTTCAGGTTAGTTATCATTGTTTTAGTTTACAATGGAGCCCCTAGTTCCACTCTTCATACCCCTGATACCTCCTTTGTCCCACCTCCCACACATGCGGTGACCTCACCCATTACAACCAGCATGTCCAGAGATACAACCTCTCTTATCATCACCCAGTGCCTGGGCTTACCTCCGCTGTACCCGCACCCCACCATACCCCTGTCTGCGCATTATGCCCTGAATATATTCTACCATGCCCAGAAATCTGCTCCTTTTATTCTTTGTCCCCAACGCTCTAGGCGACCAGTTTTGATAGCCTTTAGCCGCACCCTCATACTACTCCTCCTCTGTTCCGCGGGTGATGTGGAGGTAAACCCAGGCCCTGCATGTCCCCAGGCACCCTCATTTGTTGACTTCTGTGATCGAAAAAGCCTTGGTTTCATTCATGTCAACATCAGAAGCCTCCCTAAGTTTGTTTTACTCACTGCTTTAGCACACTCTGCTAACCCTGGTGTCCTTGCCATGTCTGAATCCTGGCTCAGGAAGGCCACCAAATTCTGAGATTTCCTTACCCAACTATAACATTTTCCGTCAAGATAGAACTACCAAAGGGGGAGGAGTTGCAGTCTACTGCAGAGATAGCCTGAAACGTAATGTCATACTTTCCAGGTCCATACCCAAACAGTTCGAACTACTAATAAAAAAAATTACTCTCTCCAGAAATAAGTCTCTCACTGTTGCCGCCTGCTACCGACCCCCCTCAGCTCCCAGCTGTGCCCTGGACACCATTTGTGAATTGATTGCCCCCATCTAGCTTCAGAGTTTGTTCTGTTAGGTGACCTTAACTGGGATATGCTTAACACCCCGGCAGTCCTACAATCTAAGCTAGATGCCCTCAATCTCACACAAATCATCAAGGAACTCACCAGGTACAACCCTAAATCTGTAAACAAGGGCACCCTCATAGACGTCATCCTGACCAACTGGCCCTCCAAATACACCTCCGCAGTCAAACGACCACCCCTCATCACTGTCAAATGCTCCCTAAAACACTTCTGTGAGCAGGCCTTTCTAATCGACCTGGCCCCGGTATCCTGGAAGGACATTGACCTCATCCCGTCAGTTGAGGATGCCTGGTCATTCTTTAAAAGTAACTTCCTCACCATTTTAGATAAGCATGCTCCGTTCATAAAAATGCAGAACTAAGAACAGATATAGCCCTTGGTTCCCTCCAGACCTGACTACCCTCGACCAGCACAAAAACATCCTGTGGCGGACTGCAATAGCATCGAATAGTCCCGCACGATATGCAACTGTTCAGGGAAGTCAGGAACCAATACACACAGTCAGCCAGGAAAGCAAAGGCAACTTGCCCAAGCCTCTCCAGGTTCTCCTTTACCCAAATCCAGATAGCTGATGTTCTGAAAGAGCTGCAAAACCTGGACCCATACAAATCAGCTGGTCTTGACCCTCTATGGACCCTCTATTTGTGAAACTATCCGCCGCCATTGTCGCAACCCCTATTACCAGCCTGTTCAACCTCTCTTTCATATCGTCTGAGATCCCCAAGGATTGGAAAGCTGCCGCAGTCATCCCCCTCTTCAAAGGGGGAGACACCCTGGACCCAAACTGTTACAGACCTATATCCATCCAGCCCTGCCTATCTAAGGTCTTCAAAAGCGAAGTCAACAAACAGGTCACTGACCATCTCGAATCCAACCGTACCTTCTCCGCTGTGCAATCTGGTTTCCGAGCCGGTCACGGGTGCACCTCAGCCATGCTCAAGGTACTAAACGATATCATAACCGCCATCGATAAAAGACAGTACTGTGCAGCCATCTTCATCGACCTTGCCAAGGCTTTCGACTCTGTCAATCACCATATTCTTATCGGCAGACTCAGTAGCCTCGGTTTTTCTGATGAACTCTGATAGAGTTCAGTGTGTCAAATCGGAGGGCATGCTGTCCGGTCCTCTGGCAGTCTCTATGGGGGTGCCACAGGGTTCAATTCTCGGGCCGACTCTTTTCTCTGTATATATCAATGATGTTGCTCTTGCTGCGGGCGATTCCCTGATCCACCTCTACGCAGACGACACCATTCTGTATACTTCCGGCCCGTCCTTGGACACTGTGCTATTTAACCTCCAAACGAGCTTCAATGCCATACAACACTCCTTCCGTGGCCTCCAACTGCTCTTAAACGCTAGTAAAACCAAATGCATGCTTTTTAACCGTTCGCTGCCTGCACCCGCACGCCTGACTAGCATCACCACCCTGGATGGTTCCGACCTACAATATGTGGACATCTATAAGTACCTAGGTGTCTGGCTAGACTGTAAACTCTCCTTCCAGACTCATATCAAACATCTCCAATCTAAAATCAAATCTAGAGTCGGCTTTCTATTCCGCAACAAAGCCTCCTTCACTCACGCCGCCAAACTTACCCCAGTAAAACTAAGTATCCTACCGATCCTCGACTTCGGCGATGTCATCTACAAAATGGCTTCCAATACTCTACTCAGCAAACTGGATGCAGTTTATCACAGTGCCATCCGTTTTGTTACTAAAGCACCTTATACCACCCACCACTGCGACCTGTATGCTCTAGTTGCCTGGCCCTCGCAACATATTCTCCGCCAGACCCACTGGTTCCAGGTCATCTACAAGTCCATGCTAGGTAAAGCTCCGCCTTATCTCAGTTCACTGGTCACAATGGCAACACCCACCCGTAGCACGCGCTCCAGCAGGTGTATCTCACTGATCATCCCTAAAGCCAACACCTCATTTGGCCGCCTTTCATTCCAGTTCTCTGCTGCCTGTGACTGGAACGAATTGCAAAAATCGCTGAAGTTGGAGACTTTTATCTCCCTCACCAACTTCAATCACCTGCTATCTGAGCAGCTAACCGATCGCTGCAGCTGTACATAGTCTATCGGTAAATAGCCCACCCAATTTTACCTACCTCATCCCCATACTGTTTGTATTTATTTACTTTTCTGCTCTTTTGCACACCAATATCTCTACCTGTACATGACCATCTGATAATTTATCACTCCAGTGTTAATCAGCAAAATTTTTATTTTTTTGTAATTGCCTTTTGCACACAATGTATATAGACTCTCTTTTCTTTTTGTTCTACTGTGTTATTGACTTGTTAATTGTTTACTCCATGTGTAACTCTGTGTGTTGTTCTCTGTTCACACTGCTATGCTTTATCTTGGCCAAGTCGCAGTTGCAAATGAGAACTTGTTCTCAACTAGCCTACCTTGTTAAATAAAGGTGAAAAAAATAAATAAAAATAAAACCAAGCCGCACTGCTTCTTAACACAGTACACATCCAACCCAGAAGCCAGCTGCACCAATGTGTCGGAGGAAACACCGTGCACCTGGCAACCTTGGTTAGTGCACACTGCGCCCGGCCCCCCACAGGAGTCGCTGGTGCGCGATGAGACAAGGATATCCCTACCGGCCAAACCCTCCCTAACCCGGACAACGCTAGGCCAATTGTACATCACACCACGGACATCCCTGTCGCAGCCGGTTACGACAGAGGCTGGGCACGAACCCAGAGTCTCTGGTGGCACAGCGCCCTTAACCACTGCGCCACCAGGGAGGCTACAATTGCATTTTATTGATGGAAATTTAAATGCACAGAGATACGGTGACCAGATCCTAAGGCCCTTTGTCGTGCCATCCATCACCTCATGTTTCAGCATGATAATGCACGGCCCCATGTCGCAAGGATTGGACGCAATTCCTGGAAGCCGAAAATGTCCCAGTTTTTCCATGGCCTGCATTCTCACCAGACATGTCACCCATTGAGCATGTTTGGGATGCTCTGATCCACGCCCATACTTTTTTTAAGGTATCTGTGACCAACAGATGCATATCTGCATTCCCATGTGAAATCCATAGATTGGGGCCTAATTTATTTCAGTTGACTGATTTCGTTATATGAACTGTAACTCAGTAAAGATTTTGAAATTGGTGCATGTTGCATTTATATTATTGTTCAATATATATATATGGAGATAGTTTAGTGCCTAAAATAAGGGGTTAAATACATGTTGATTTAAAAAAAATAGTTTCCTTATATCTCTCAGATATAAGATAGACACTTCAGAACAAATTTCATTTGATTTTTGGGGGGGCTATCTGTTGTTCCATGTAGTGAATCTGTTATTCAATGTGTTTCTTTTGGCTAATAGTAGTAATGCCAAATTCAATGTTTCATTAAATATATATATATTTAAATTATATACCTTAAGGAGTCTTAGACAGGGCTTAGACTCTAGAGCAGGGTTTCTCTTACCCAAGGGGTGCACATTTAGTTGTTTGCACTAGCACTACACAGCTGATTCAGCTGTGTAGTGTTAGGGTAAAAACAAAACGTGCACCCCTTGGGGTCCCGGGGAAATGCTGCTGTAAAGGGTTAATGGAATGGTCTTTTGGAAACACTATCTTGCATATCACAGGAAAATTCCTATGGAAATGTTAGTTAATGAGCCAATGAGATTCCCAAGGGAACGTTCTCTATAGTTGTGGGAATGCTTGTTGTTAGCTGGGTTGCAATGTCATGGGGTTTAATTAAAGAGGCCTGTTCTGTTTTTGTGTCCCTGTGATTACGACTGCTGTTCAAAGCTGTTTGATTTAGATTAAAGATTACAGTGCCATTTCCTCAAATCATTCCTCCCCCATTAGTCATTTCTAATGAGCTTGTCTGTTACAGTTTACACATAGCCCATTCAACAGTTTGTGGCATATGCAGGAGTTGAAAAGTTCCATTTCCTAACCAAGGTTGTCAACTGCTTACAGATTTGATTTCAAGACCCAAAACATAATGTCTTAGAGGTTAAATAAGGATAAATCATGGACTAGAGGGCTAGAATAATTGTTTGTTTGGCTTCAAAGGGGCAGGGTCCTTGGTAAATGACACCCTATTCCCTACAAAGTGCATTATATATGGACTAGGGTACCGTTCGGGAGGCAGTGTGTGTGAGTTTATGTATCTACAGTATACAATGTGGTAGCGTTACCCTGGAGTCGTGCTGGCCTGGGCCCTGGGACCACAAAGCCTTATGGTTAATAAAACAGATGATGAGGACCATGTGGAAACAACTGAACACACACACACACACACACACACACACACACACACACACACACACACACACACACACACACACACACACACACACACACACACACACACACACACACACACACACACACACACACACACACACACACACACACACACACACACACACACACACACACACACACACACACACACACACACACACAGGAGCATGAAACAGCCTTTCAGTACAGACATTAGTGATGATTCAGCTGAAATACAATAGGATGAACTCCAGGATAAATATACGATGTGCTCTGATGTTCTGAAATAAGTTATAGAACACTCTAATTACCTGGGATGTGGTGATCACTGTTTATGTACCCCGACTCTGAATATTTAAACAGAGGATAGGGTATGTCTCTTTCTCTAGCTCGTGATCTGTCCGTCTGTGTGTTGTCTCTGTCTCTAAAGCGTGATCTGTGCGGGATGTCTCCATCCCTCCCTCCTCTCTGTCTCCAAAATGTGACGTGTACATGTGTTGTCTCTAAACATGGTGTGTCTGTGTTTCTATGTCTGTAGGACGGTGCTGTAGGAGTGATCTGTCCCTAAACATGGTGTGTCTGTGTCTCTATGTCTGTAGGACGGTGCTGTATGAGTGATCTGTCCCTAAACATGGTGTGTCTTTGTCTCTATGTCTGTAGGACGGTCCTGTATGATTGATCTGTCCCTAAACATGGTGTGTCTGTGTCTCTATGTCTGTAGGACGGTGCTGTATGAGTGATCTGACCCTAAACATGGTGTGTCTGTATGTCTGTAGGACGGTGCTGTATGAGTGATCTGACCCTAAACATGGTGTGTCTCCGTCTCTATGTCTGTAGGACGGTGCTGTATGAATGATCTGTCCCTAAACATGGTGTGTCTGTGTCTCTATGTCTGTAGGACGGTGCTGTATGAGTGATCTGACCCTAAACATGGTGTGTCTGCGTCTCTATGTCTGTAGGACGGTGCTGTATGAGTGATCTGTCCCTAAACATGGTGTGTCTGTGTCTATATGTCTGTAGGACGGTGCTGTATGAGTGATCTGTCCCTAAACATGGTGTGTCTGTGTCTATATGTCTGTAGGACGGTGCTGTATGAGTGATCTGTCCCTAAACATGGTGTGTCTGTGTCTATATGTCTGTAGGACGGTGCTGTATGAGTGATCTGTCCCTAAACATGGTGTGTCTGTGTCTCTGTCTGTAGGACGGTGCTGTATGAGTGATCTGTCCCTAAACATGGTGTGTCTGTGTCTCTATGTCTGTAGGACGGTGCTGTATGAGTGATCTGTCCCTAAACATGGTGTGTCTGTGTCTCTGTCTGTAGGACGGTGCTGTATGAGTGATCTGACCCTAAACATGGTGTGTCTGTGTCTCTGTCTGTAGGACGGTGCTGTATGAGTGATCTGTCCCTAAACATGGTGTGTCTGTGTCTCTGTCTGTAGGACGGTGCTGTATGAGTGATCTGTCCCTAAACATGGTGTGTCTGTGTCTCTATGTCTGTAGGACGGTGCTGTAGGAGTGATCTGACCCTAAACATGGTGTGTCTCTATGTCTGTAGGATGGTGCTGTAGGAGTGATCTGTCCCTAAACATGGTGTGTCTGTGTCTCTATGTCTGTAGGACGGTGCTGTATGAGTGATCTGTCCCTAAACATGGTGTGTCTGTGTCTCTATGTCTGTAGGCCGGTGCTGTATGAGTGATCTGACCCTAAAAATGGTGTGTCTGTGTCTCTATGTCTGTAGGACGGTGCTGTAGGAGTGATCTGTCCCTAAACATGGTGTGTCTGTGTCTCTATGTCTGTAGGACGGTGCTGTATGAGTGATCTGTCCCTAAACATGGTGTGTCTGTGTCTCTATGTCTGTAGGACGGTGCTGTATGAGTGATCTGACCCTAAACATGGTGTGTCTGTGTCTCTATGTCTGTAGGACGGTGCTGTATGAGTGATCTGACCCTAAACATGGTGTGTCTGTGTCTCTATGTCTGTAGGACGGTGCTGTATGAGTGATCTGTCCCTAAACATGGTGTGTCTGTGTCTCTATGTCTGTAGGACGGTGCTGTATGAGTGATCTGTCCCTAAACATGGTGTGTCTGTGTCTCTATGTCTGTAGGACGGTGCTGTATGAGTGGTCTGACCCTAAACATGGTGTGTCTGTGTCTCTATGTCTGTAGGACGGTGCTGTATGAGTGATCTGTCCCTAAACATGGTGTGTCTGTGTCTCTATGTCTGTAGGACGGTGCTGTATGAGTGATCTGTCCCTAAACATGGTGTGTCTGTGTCTCTATGTCTGTAGGACGGTGCTGTAGGAGTGATCTGTCCCTAAACATGGTGTGTCTGTGTCTCTATGTCTGTAGGACGGTGCTGTATGAATGATCTGTCCCTAAACATGGTGTGTCTCTATGTCTGTAGGACGGTGCTGTATGAGTGCTGTCCAGGGTACATGAAGCTGGACGGAATGAAAGGATGCCCTGCAGGTATGTAGCTACGGTCGGTTACAGTGTATGTAATGTTATATGGTACAGGATACGCAGTGTACTCAAGTTTGTAGTGCACTTAATGTTATATTGTACTTCAAAGGTTCAACAAGAGGTTAAACTAAGACAAATCAATGGGTATTACATTTTCTCATAAAATGTACGAGTCACAACACCACACCAACATAAAGATTCAGCTGGCACATCATCCTACCCATACATGTTCCCTTTCAGCGTCATCCGGCTGTCTTTGGGGTTCTTTATAGTTGTTAGTTGTTTTAATGAGGCTTGTGTGTGTCCCAAATGGTACTCTATTCCATATGTACTGCAATATTTTAGGGCTCTAATAAAAAGTAGTACACTATATAGGGTATAGGATGCCATTTGGGATCACTCCTGGTATGTAGGGAGATGTAGTCATTATGGTACCTTCTCTTCCCTGTTCCACAGTGGCCCCTATAGACAATGTGTATGGTACCTTGGGCCTGGTCAAGGCCATCTCCACCCAGGAATACTCTCACATCTCCAAGCTAAGGGAGGAGATAGAGGGATCTGGGTCATACACCTTCTTCGCTCCCAGCAACGATGCTTGGGACTTGTTAGATGGGGTAAGTCAGGATAAGTGTCATCTCTTACAGCTGGACAATTCCAGGTAATTCAGATAAATTACCTGTAAAAATGAACCCACCAGCGATAGTAGTAACTATTCCAAAACCAAAACCATTCAGTGCTTGTAATGTGACCATTTAAAAGAGCTACAACATAAATCACCAGAATGGTTGATATACCTGAACCCTACAGCCAGTTGCTGTCATCACTTCGTGTTAAGTATATATGTTAAGCATTTTTATTCTGCATTTCTTCAACAGGAAGTGCGTAGTGCGTTGGTGAGCAACGTGAACATTGAGCTGTACAACGCCCTGCACTACCACATGGCTAACAAACGCCTACAGACCAAAGACCTGAAGAACGGCCTGGTGGTCGACTCCATGTACAACGACCTGGGACTCTACATCAACCACTACTCCAACGGGGTGAGCATCCCACTAAACCTACACAACATAATCTTCTGCATCCCAAATGGCACCCTACTCCACATGCAGTGCACTAATTTGACCAGCGTCCATGGAATGTATTGCCGACCCAATAGTTTCCATGCCATGAGATAGGAAAGTTAACATCATGGAGAGCTAAGGCTTTATTTGTGTGCAGGTAGTTGTTGAAGGGTGTGTTGTGTGAACATTGGAGAGTTACGGACGGTATGCTGTTGTGTGATGTGTGCAGATACTAACTGTGCGGTGCATGTCCTATGCGGTGTGTTATTATGTATGAAGATCGTGACGGTGAACTGTGCCAGGATTATCCATGGCAACCAGGTTGCCACCAACGGAGTGGTGCACGTCATTGACCGTGTCATCACTGGCGTGAGCAACACCATCCAGGATGTCATTGAGGTTGACGATGACCTCACCACTTTCAGTGTAAGTTTTATTTTCTTCTGTTCTCCTCTCCTCATCCCCCTTCATTTCAATTCCTTTCACTTCCTTTCCTACCTTTTTCTTCATTATGGTTCTCCTCTTGTCTCCTTTCCCCTTCTCGTCTTTTTGTTTTCATTCTATTCGATTTACACAGGGTGGCACACACAGTATTAACGGAGGATATGATGTGTTCTTTCACTACAGGATGTGGCCCTGGCCTCAGGCCTGCTGGACAAGCTGGGACAGCCCGGCCAGTACACCCTGTTTGCCCCCACCAACGATGCCTTCGCCAAGCTGGACTCGGATGTGCTGCAACGACTGATGGGTGACAAGGGTGTCCTCCAAGGTAAACCAATCCGCTGGGCCAGTCTTCAACGGTCTATCACCTCTCTGGAATGTCTTCTATGAATACAGAGAGCAGCTCCCAGGAGAGTACTGTAAAGCAGAGGGGAGACATTTAGACTTTATATAAACCTCCAAACGCAGGCCATATCTGTGTTTAATGAGATGAAAGTGCAGGAAAAGTAACTCAATGGTTCCCGCTCGCCATGTTTGCAGGGCTGAGTAACCGCAGACTTTTTACATGTAAGCGCCTTTTCCTACTCTAAACAGATGGAGCCGACTAGTTACAGTCTGAGCTGTGGATTTTGAATTCTCAGACAGTTGGCAAACTGAGTGTTCACCACAGTTGTGTGTGAGTAATGAAAAACAAAAGAGGTCTAGTTTCAGATGATGGGCTACAAAATAATGGCTATTCAGAAAAATAAACCTTCATATGGTGAAGCTTTTTGATAATTTGACACATTAAAGAACTAAACATTTACTGTCACTCTATAATTTATGTCTGGGTGGCACACAATAATAAAACACTCTCACTTGTTCCAAAACATTTCCAAAGAGGTATCGTTCATACGGTTCTAAACACCACAGGGCAGGAAGCAGGAAGCACTCCGCTCTGCCTGTGTCCCAAAGGCAGTGCACCTTATTCCCTACTTCGATCATACGGCTATGGTCAACAGTAGTGCACTATTAATAGGGTACCATTTTGGGACACACCCCAGTCAGAGGGTTGGGACTGGAAAGGTTCAGAAGGTTCAGAGCATTAGGAGGGTTGGCAGCGGTGTGATGATCCCTAATATTAGTCCTAGGACTTCCCTGAGCTATGAGATCACACAACTTCACACACAGTCGAACAGAGTCAAACAAGGCAGTAAAACAGTCAGGAATCTCCCTGCACTCAATAGTCTCCCGACACTAAAACCCATGAGATCTAAGGGATCTCCAGGTCTCCTGAATATCATAGGCTGAGTCCCAAATGGAACTTGATTCCCTACTTAGAGCACTTCTTTTGACCAGGGCCCATAGGGATCTGGTCAAAAGTTGAGCACTTGTAGTCCAAAAGTTTTTTTCCTGTGTTTTATATACACTCGGTGGCCAGTTTATTTGGTACACACATCTAGTACCAGGTTGGACCCCCTAGTGGTTAAGTGGTTAATTTAGAGCGTTAAGCGTTATTAAGAGCGTTGGGCCAGTAACCGAAAAGTTGCTTGTTCGAGTCCATGCGCCAACTAGGTGAAAAATCTGTTGATGTGCCCTTGAGTAAGGCACTTAACCCGAATTACTCCTGATAGTCGCTCTGGATAAGAGTGTCTGCTAAATGACTAAAATGTAAATATAGAACAGGCTGAATTCTTCAGGCGTAGAAAGGTCTCTTGATGCCAATTGAGCAACTTAACGTGTGCCAGGAAAACACTGCCTACGCCACTAGCCTGTATTGTTGACACCAGCCAGGATGGGGCCATGGGTCAAGCTGCTTACGCCAAATCCTCAATCAGAATAATGCAACAGGAACCGGGATTCGTAGGACCAGGTGATGTTTGCCACTCCTCAACTGTCCAGTGTTGGTGACCGGGTGCCCACTGGAGCTGCTTCTTCTTGTTTATAGCTTATAGGCCTGGAACCCAGTGTGGTCGTCTGCTGCAATAGCCTAACGGTGACAAGGACCGAAGGCGTGGTGATGACTCATTTTTCTATCTCAAGTCTTTATATCTTTTACCTCCAGCTAAGGTGTCTTGTGCATGAAGAATGATTTTTTTTGTTATGTTCAGTTTGATAATGTGCACCTGCTCATTAGTTAGCTAGCTAGCTAGCTTACTTTAACTTGCTAACTGAGCCATGCCGTCACACACACTTCATATGAAACAAATGGGGTGGTAAGTGCAGCACAATGTACACAACACTAAATGCTTTACCAAGCTAGCAAGATGATGAAGAAATATTTAAATTAATTCTCCATTATCCCATATTTCCAGTACCAGTTTGCTTCCTAGCTAACTTTAGCTAAACGGTTAGCATCGCAATTTAGCACAACATAGCCAAATCAAATCAAATCAAATGTATTTATATAGCCCTTCTTACATCATGCTGATATATCAAAGTGCTGTACAGAAACCCAGCCTAAAACCCCAAACAGCAAGCAATGCAGGTGTAGAAGCACGGTGGCTAGGAAAAACTCCAGAGAAAGGCCAAAACCTAGGAAGAAACCTAGATAGGAACCAGGCTATGAGGGGTGGCCAGTCCTCTTCTGGCTGTGCCTGGTGGAGATTATAACAGAACATGGCCAAGATGTTCAAATGTTCATAAATGACCAGCATGGTCAAATAATAATAATCACAGTAGTTGTCAAGGGTGCAGCAAGTCAGCACCTCAGGAGTAAATGTCAGTTGGCTTTTCATAGCCGATCATTAAGAGTATCTCTACCGCTCCTGCTGTCTCTAGAGAGTTGAAAACAGCAGGTCTGGGACAGGTAGCACGTCCAGTGAACAGGTCAGGTTTCCATAGCCACAGGCAGAACAGTTGAAACTGGAGCATCAGCACGGCCAGGTGGACTGAGGACAGCAAGGAGTCATCATGCCAGGTAGTCCTGAGGCATGGTCCTAGGGCTCAGGTCCTCCTCCGAGAGAAAGAAAGAACGAGAGAAAGAGAGAATTAGAGAGAGCATACTTAAATTCACACAGGACACCGGATAAGACAACAACATTAGCGCAGTTGTCATTATTGGCTATAGAGTAAAAATTTATGAAAACAAAAATGTGCTTTTTAGTCATAATTTGAGTTTAGGGTTAGGCATAAGGTTAGCAGTGTGGGTAACGTTAGGGTTAAGGTTAGGTTTAAAATAATATTTTAAGAAGATTTTTTGGGTAGAAATTAGGTAGGGTTTATGACTTTGTGGCTGTGATAACGAGTGATGACCCATGAGCACAGCTTGCTAGTTAGCTTACATTATCTACAGCAGGCATGAGACAAACAAGCTGCTGCCACATTGTGGCCTGGATTATTTAAACAAAACAAATCGGAGGTTTTGGCCTTAACACCATGCGGTAAATCAGTTAATGGACCAATAAGAAAGAGAGTTCCAAACCTCTCTGCCAATAACAGCACATTTTCAGTTTTTCCCTCCCCACTCAAACCACTCCCAGACAATCCTAGCAAAGTTCTTGCTTTAGAAATTGATGTTTGCTAATAAGCTATTTTTTTTCTACTTTTTGACCATTTTAATTGAAAATAATCACAGTAAGGTACTACATTTTTACCCAGAAATTATTATATTTTTAGATAAAAATGGCTACATTGGACCTCTAATGGATAATAGGGTGCCATTTGTCACGCAACCTGTGATTCATTCGCTATTCTGAAGCCATGCTGGAAATGACATAATCCGATGCAAGGCGCCTCTGTTTCTAGCAGCCAACTGGCCTCCTCTCATGTTCATGTTCAAATCTCAGTCAAATTCATCCAGACATGTAATACTAGGTAGCCATGGATTTGCTCCTACGATCCGATACGGTGCCAGAGCGTATGAAAGTATAAAAACCTATACCAATATCCAGTATCAGATGCTACAGACAGAAGTTGACAGATCAGCGCTATCAACTGCAGACAAGTCTAGTGGGAAGTTTTTGTGGGTAAATACAGTGCCTTGCGAAAGTATTCGGCCCCCTTGAACTTTGCGACCTTTTGTCACATTTCAGGCTTCAAACATAAAGATATAAAACTGTATTTTTTGTGAAGAATCAACAACAAGTGGGACACAATCATGAAGTGGAACGACATTTATTGGATATTTCAAACTTTTAACAAATCAAAAACTGAAAAATTGGGCATGCAAAATTATTCAGTCCCCTTAAGTTAATACTTTGTTGCGCCACCTTTTGCTGCGATTATAGCTGTAAGTAGCTTGGGTATGTCTCTATCAGTTTTGCACATCGAGAGACTGATTTTTTTCCCATTCCTCCTTGCAAAACAGCTCGAGCTCAGTGAGGTGGGATGGAGAGCATTTGTGAACAGCAGTTTTCAGTTCTTTCCACAGATTCTCGATTGGATTCAGGTCTGGACTTTGACTTGGCCATTCTAACACCTGGATATGTTTATTTTTGAACCATTCCATTGTAGATTTGGCTTTATGTTTTGGATCATTGTCTTGTTGGAAGACAAATCTCTGTCCCAGTCTCAGGTCTTTTGCAGACTCCATCAGGTTTTCTTCCAGAATGGTCCTGTATTTGGCTCCATCCATCTTCCCATCAATTTTAACCATCTTCCCTGTCCCTGCTGAAGAAAAGCAGGCCCAAACCATGATGCTGCCACCACCATGTTTGACAGTGGGGATGGTGTGTTCAGGGTGATGAGCTGTGTTGCTTTTACGCCAAACATAACGTTTTGCATTGTTGCCAAAAAGTTCAATTTTGGTTTCATCTGACCAGAGCACCTTCTTCCACATGTTTGGTGTGTCTCCCAGGTGGCTTGTGGCAAACTTTAAACAACACTTTTTATGGATATCTTTAAGAAATGGCTTTCTTCTTGCCACTCTTCCATAAAGGCCAGATTTGTGCAATATACGACTGATTGTTGTCCTATAGTTAGAGTCTCCCACCTCAACTGTAGATCTCTGCAGTTCATCCATAGTGATCATGGGCCTCTTGGCTGCATATCTGATCAGTCTTCTCCTTGTATGAGCTGAAAGTTTAGAGGGACGGCCAGGTCTTGGTAGATTTGCAGTGGTCTGATACTCCTTCCATTTCAATATTATCGCTTGCACAGTGCTCCTTGGGATGTTTAAAGCTTGGGAAATCTTTTTGTATCCAAATCCGGCTTTAAACTTCTTCACAACAGTATCTCGGACCTGCTTAGTGTGTTCCTTGTTCTTCATGATGCTCTCTGCGCTTTTAACGGACCTCTGAGACTATCACAGTGCAGGTGCATTTATACGAAGACTTGATTACACACAGGTGGATTGTATTTATCATCATTAGTCATTTAGGTCAACATTGGATCATTCAGAGATCCTCACTGAACTTCTGGAGAGAGGTTGCTGCACTGAAAGTAAAGGGGCTGAATAATTTTGTATGCCCAATTTTTCAGTTTTTGATTTGTTAAATTTTTTGAAATATCCAATAAATGTCGTTCCACTTCATGATTGTGTCCCATTTGTTGTTGATTCTTCACAAAAACATACAGTTTTATATCTTTATGTTTGAAGCCTGAAATGTGGCAAAAGGTCACAAAGTTCAAGGGGGCCGAATACTTTGGCAAGGCACTGTAAGTAGCCTTGCACAAGTGGACAGCTCATAGGGCAGGAGCCTATCTCCTGATTAGTAGTAGCCTATCTCCTGATTAGTAGTAGCCTATCTCCTGATTCTGTAGTGTGAGGCAGCTTGATGTACATCCCCAGGACAGGATGCTAGTCCATCACATGGCTTTACCCCCAATCTATCTCCTTAACACTGAGTGACAAGGGAAGATGCACTCAGGTCCCAGTTTTTCAGTCTTTGTTATGACCCTGCCAGGGATTGAACTCACAATTTTCCAATTTCAGGGCAGAGACTCTAACCACAAGGCCACTGAGTTGACATTTTTGTGAGAAGATACATTTTCATCATGTCTCATGGTCTGACAAACTGTAACTTGGCTAACTTCCATCGCAGATGTGGAATGCCGACATGTGGATGTGGTGGATTGACACGCAGTCCATGCAAAAAGTCACTAACTTAAACTGAGTGATTTTGGGGGATTATTTTATTATGTTACTAAGGATAAAAAGTATGCCTTGCTAGTACAGTATATGAATTCAAATTTTCTCAGGAAGCTGGGCCAGTCATGTATAATAAAAGAATGCTGTTAATCAATAACGGTATATATAGAAGTTTCTGAGTCTGTGGATCCGATTAACACTTTTATCCTCTCCTCTCCTCTCCTCTCCTCTCCTCTCCTCTCCTCTCCTCTCCTCTCCTCTCCTCTCCTCTCCTCTCCTCTCCTCTCCTCTCCTCTCCTCTCCTCTCCTCTCCTCTCCTCTCCTCCTCCTCTCCCCTCCCCTCCCTCCCCTCCCCTCCCCTCTCCTCTCCTCTCCTCTCCTCTCCTCTCCTCTCCTCTCCTCTCCCTCCTCTCCTCCCCTCCCCTCCCCTCCCCTCTCCTCTCCTCTCTCCTCTATCCTCTCTCCTCTCCTCTATCCTCTTCCTCCAGCCCTGCTGAACTTCCACATGCTGAACTCTGTCCAGTGTTCAGAGGGCATCATGTCCGGCCAGACCTTTGAGACCCTGGAGGGCCACAATATTGAGATTGGCTGTGATGGGGAAAGCCTGACGGTGAACGGCATCAAGATGGTGCTGAAGAAAGACATTGTCACCACCAACGGAGTCATCCACCTCATTGACGAGGTCCTCATGCCTGACTCAGGTTAGCTCTCAGCCCACCTAATAAAAATACATGTCATTTGTATAGTGCATTCATTACAGAGCTGTAACACACATCTCAGAATATGCATGTTTTTGCATTTGCATTTCTTTGTTGAAATGTAAATGGAATTAACTGTTTCACGAAATACACAACAACTTTATTTGGAGCTCTCTTTGATGTTACACTAGTATACAAGTCAACCATACACATAGGAAAATAGATGGAAACAATGACACAATGACTAAGATAAAATCTTAAAACTCTGAATAAGTGTAGAAGTGTTGATCTTTCAGTGGAAGAAAAGCTTTTAATGGTGTTGTCTGTGTCCTCTAAGCCAAGCAGGTGATGGAGCTGCTCACCCCTTCCCAGTCCACCTTCAGTGACATGGTGTCAGAGCTGGGTCTGTCTGCAGCCATGGAAGCCAAGGCAGAATATACACTACTGGCCCCGCTCAATTCTGTCTTCACTGGTGAGTAACACACCACTGGTCCCGCTCAATTCTGTCTTCACTGGTGAGTAACACACTACTGGCCCCGCTCAATTCTGTCTTCACTGGTGAGTAACACACTACTGGCCCCGCTCAATTCTGTCTTCACTGGTGAGTAACACACTACTGGTCCCGCTCAATTCTGTCTTCACTGGTGAGTAACACACTACTGGCCCCGCTCAATTCTGTCTTCACTGGTGAGTAACACACTACTGGCCCCGCTCAATTCTGTCTTCACTGGTGAGTAACACACTACTGGCCCCGCTCAATTCTGTCTTCACTGGTGAGTAACACACTACTGGCCCCGCTCAATTCTGTCTTCACTGGTGAGTAACACACTACTGGCCCCGCTCAATTCTGTCTTCACTGGTGAGTAACACACTACTGGCCCCGCTCAATTCTGTCTTCACTGGTGAGTAACACACTACTGGCCCCGCTCAATTCTGTCTTCACTGGTGAGTAACACACTACTGGCCCCGCTCAATTCTGTCTTCACTGGTGAGTAACACACTACTGGCCCCGCTCAATTCTGTCTTCACTGGTGAGTAACACACTACTGGCCCCGCTCAATTCTGTCTTCACTGGTGAGTAACACACCACTGGTCCCGCTCAATTCTGTCTTCACTGGTGAGTAACACACTACTGGCCCCGCTCAATTCTGTCTTCACTGGTGAGTAACACACTACTGGCCCCGCTCAATTCTGTCTTCACTGGTGAGTAACACACTACTGGCCCCGCTCAATTCTGTCTTCACTGGTGAGTAACACACTACTGGCCCCGCTCAATTCTGTCTTCACTGGTGAGTAACACACTACTGGCCCCGCTCAATTCTGTCTTCACTGGTGAGTAACACACCACTGGTCCCGCTCAATTCTGTCTTCACTGGTGAGTAACACACTACTGGCCACGCTCATTTCTGTCTTCACTGGTGAGTAACACACTACTGGCCCCGCTCAATTCTGTCTTCACTGGTGAGTAACACACTACTGGCCTCGCTCAATTCTGTCTTCACTGGTGAGTAACACACTACTGGCCCCGCTCAATTCTGTCTTCACTGGTGAGTAACACACTACTGGCCCCGCTCAATTCTGTCTTCACTGGTGAGTAACACACTACTGGCCCCGCTCAATTCTGTCTTCACTGGTGAGTAACACACTACTGGCCCCGCTCAATTCTGTCTTCACTGGTGAGTAACACACTACTGGCCTCGCTCAATTCTGTCTTCACTGGTGAGTAACACACTACTGGCCTCGCTCAATTCTGTCTTCACTGGTGAGTAACACACTACTGGCCCCGCTCAATTCTGTCTTCACTGGTGAGTAACACACTACTGGCCCCGCTCAATTCTGTCTTCACTGGTGAGTAACACACTACTGGCCCCGCTCAATTCTGTCTTCACTGGTGAGTAACACACTACTGGCCCCGCTCAATTCTGTCTTCACTGGTGAGTAACACACTACTGGCCCCGCTCAATTCTGTCTTCACTGGTGAGTAACACACTACTGGCCCCGCTCAATTCTGTCTTCACTGGTGAGTAACACACTACTGGCCCCAATTCTGTCTTCAATTCTGTCTTCACTGGTGAGTAACACACTACTGGCCCCGCTCAATTCTGTCTTCACTGGTGAGTAACACACTACTGGCCCCGCTCAATTCTGTCTTCACTGGTGAGTAACACACTACTGGCCCCGCTCAATTCTGTCTTCACTGGTGAGTAACACACTACTGGCCCCGCTCAATTCTGTCTTCACTGGTGAGTAACACACTACTGGCCCCGCTCAATTCTGTCTTCACTGGTGAGTAACACACTACTGGCCCCGCTCAATTCTGTCTTCACTGGTGAGTAACACACTACTGGCCCCGCTCAATTCTGTCTTCACTGGTGAGTAACACACTACTGGCCCCGCTCAATTCTGTCTTCACTGGTGAGTAACACACTACTGGCCCCGCTCAATTCTGTCTTCACTGGTGAGTAACACACTACTGGCCCCGCTCAATTCTGTCTTCACTGGTGAGTAACACACCACTGGTCCCGCTCAATTCTGTCTTCACTGGTGAGTAACACACTACTGGCCACGCTCATTTCTGTCTTCACTGGTGAGTAACACACTACTGGCCCCGCTCAATTCTGTCTTCACTGGTGAGTAACACACTACTGGCCCTGCTCAATTCTGTCTTCACTGGTGAGTAACACACTACTGGCCCCGCTCAATTCTGTCTTCACTGGTGAGTAACACACTACTGGCCCCGCTCAATTCTGTCTTCACTGGTGAGTAACACACTACTGGCCCCGCTCAATTCTGTCTTCACTGGTGAGTAACACACTACTGGCCCCGCTCAATTCTGTCTTCACTGGTGAGTAACACACTACTGGCCCCGCTCAATTCTGTCTTCACTGGTGAGTAACACACTACTGGCCCCGCTCAATTCTGTCTTCACTGGTGAGTAACACACTACTGGCCCCGCTCAATTCTGTTGTCACTGTGATTACACATCATGGCCTGGCTCAATTCTGTTATCACTGTGATTACACATCATGGCCTGGCTCAATTCTGTTATCACTGTGATTACACATCATGGCCTGGCTCAATTCTGTTGTCACTGTGATTACACATCATGGCCTGGCTCAATTCTGTTATCACTGTGATTACACATCATGGCCTGGCTCAATTCTGTTGTCACTGTGATTACACATCATGGCCTGGCTCAATTCTGTCTAACACTTCTCTCATTCCCTTAAACACTCTTGAACATCCTGAACTGAACATCCTATCTCTCTCTCTCTCCCTTTCCCTTTTGCTCTTTCTAGCTCCTCTCTCCGTCCCCCTCTTCCTCTCTCTAACTCCTCTCTCTGTCCACCTCTTCCTCTCTCTATCACCCTCTTCATCTCGCTATCTCCTCTCTCTGTCCCCCTCTTCATCTCGCTATCTCCTCTCTCTGTCCCCCTCTTCCTCTCTTTGTTCCTCTCTCTGTCCCCCTCTTCCTCTCTCTAACTCCTCTCTCTGTCCCCCTCTTCCTCTCTCTAACTCCTCTCTCTGTCCCCCTCTTCCTCTAACTCCTCTCTCTGTCCCTCTCTTCCTCTCTCTAGCTCCTCCCTCTGTTTCCCTCTTCCTCTCTCTAGCTCCTCTCTCTATCACCCTCTTCATCTCGCTATCTCCTCTCTCTGTCCCCCCTCTTCATCTCGCTATCTCCTCTCTCTGTCCCCCTCTTCCTCTCTTTGTTCCTCTCTCTGTCCCCCTCTTCCTCTCTCTAACTCCTCTCTCTGTCCCCCCTCTTCCTCTAACTCCTCTCTCTGTCCCTCTCTTCCTCTCTCTAGCTCCTCCCTCTGTTTCCCTCTTCCTCTCTCTAGCTCCTCTCTCTGTCTCCCTCTTCATCTCTCTAGCTCCTCTCTCTGTCCCCCTCTTCATTTCTCTAGCTCCTCTCTCTGTCCCCCTCTTCATCTCTCTAGCTCCTCTCTGTCCACCACTTCATCTCTCTAACTCCTCTTTCTGTCCCCCTCTTCCTCTCTCTAGCTCCTCTCACTGTCTCCCTCTTCCTCTCTCTAACTCCTCTGTCACTACTTTATCACTCCTCTCGTTCTTTCTGTTTCTCTCCTTTCAACAGTTGGGTAATGCACACTGAGCTCCAAACTGTGACATTAGTCTTGCTGACTCACTAGTAAGCTTCATATACTAGACTTACTATATACGGGTCACCGAGGGAAGAGTGCTGGAATGATTTATAGCTGGAGCTTTTTGCCATGCAAACCAGACACACACACACACACACACCGCATAGGAACATAGGAACCTCAAAAGGCGTGGGGAGAGATATCTCCTACCTTAATCCAACATTTGTAATGCACATGTGATAAACTGAACCACAGTATAATAATCACCAGTATGATAGACTAGCTTGCTGCACGCCCCAGGAAATAAAATAATTCCCCAGGGTGGAAAAGCTGTGTCTAAGCTGTGTTAGAGCCACAGTTCTCTCTGGAGGAGGCAGCTCTTCTTCCACAGGACATCAGTATAGTCGGTATGACTACCCCAGGGTAATGCAGACTGGAACAGTCCCTGGTTGTGTCCCAAATGGGACCCTATTCCCTATATAGTGCACTACTTTTGACCAGAGCCCTATGGGAATAAGGAAATAAGGAGACAATTGGGACACAGACACTGTTACAATGTGGCTGATCAATCTGGTTTCCTGGAAAATAAGGTTGACGTTTTACAATGACTGACTAGACCACCAGACTGCATCATTAGCCTATATACTTTTTTATCGTCTGCGTCCTGGGAAAACCTCGTATCTCCATTTTTGCAGAATTGGGGATAGTTTCTAAAAAGTTATAGTTTACAAACATATTTAATGTCATATTTTGATCTCTTACAATGTATCTATATGAAATATCTTGTCTTCCAGATGAGGTGATGTCCATTGACCAGAGCTTTCTGAAGATAATTCTGGAGAACCACATCCTGAAGGAGAAGATTACTCTGGGACAGCTGTACAATGGACAGCGCCTGGAGACCATTGCCGGGAAGTTCCTCAGAGTCTTCATCTACCGCACAGTGAGTCTGTGTGTGTGTGTGTGGGGGGGTGTCTGTGTGAGTTTGTGTGAGTACATGACAGTGTGTGTGTGTATGTGGATGTGCGTGTGTCTCGTCTCTGAACAGCTGGTCAAACACAATGGCCATACAACACAAATCCATTTCACTGGGCTATCCATCTACTGGACCGACTAAGAGGCTGTTAATTCAGTAGCTAGCAGACTGTTCAATTCCATGCCTCATAAAGAGCCACTTCAGCAGATGTCAAATTTCAGTTTTAAAGATGCTCAAAACAGAGGTCAGGTGACTGGAGAAACCATTCGCCTAGCTAGCTAACTATCTGGCTAGCTAACTAGTTAGGTGTTTATGCTAGCATACCCACATGCCCAAATATGTAATAATTTTGCTAGAATTAGGATATTAGGACTAGAGTTACATTATTAGGATAAAACCCAGAAAAACAGTTTTCAACAACAACAAAAAGTAGAGTTTTCACTAAAGTGGTTCTTTAACCTGTCCTGTCTGTCTGTAGGCGGTGTGCATAGAGAACTCCTGCCTGGTGCGCGGCAGCAAGGAGGGCAGTAACGGAGCCCTCCACCTGATGAGGACTCTGATGAAGCCAGCTGAGACCACCATGTTCCAGATCCTCACAGACAACGGAAGATTCAAGTAAGCTGCTTGGGCACATATAGACTCTGTGTGCTTTAGCCTGGTCCCAGATCTGTATGTGCTTTAGCAAATGAAATAGTCAGAGAAGTTAGCTCAAGCTCATACAGATCTGAGACCAGTCTAGTGGAAGGATTTTGATCAAGGGACAGACAAAGATTGTTCTGATTTTGCGGCCAATTCACGAATATACTGTAAACTAAACAGTGTTGGACAACCTTGTCTCACTCCTTACTCAAGAAAGGATGTTCTTTAGCTAACCAAACAGCCAGAGAGTCAGAGAGAGTTCACTAGTCAGACAGAGTTCAATCAATTTCATACAGACCTGGGAGCAAGCTGGGAAAACAGTTTATACAGACATGTGGGCTAACTTCTTTCTCAATCATGTACACCTCTTACAAGTTATCTTATTATCTAATTAATACATAGGATCTCATCACTGAAGAGGATCCTGTTCTATAGGTCAATCGGTTTGTACATTGTCAAGCCGGCGGTCACGTGTGTTGGCGAGGTAGAGAACCCTGGTCAAGCCCGGTCAGAGACGAGTTTAGGGAGGCAGCGCTATATGCTAAGCTATCACACTGGCACCGGTTACCGGTTATACAGTATCTACCGTATCTACCCTCAATGGTTGTCATGAGTGGCAGGTAACTGTTTCCTTAATGTTGTTTTGTTTGCAGGATCTTCCTGTCACTGATGGAGACGGCTGGTCTGACTGACCTGCTCAAACAGGAAGGAGAATACACTCTGTTTGCTCCCAGTGATGAGGCCTTCGCTGGTGTCAGAGACAGCGACCTGGCTCTGCTCAGAGGTTGGTTTGTCTCTCTCTCCGTCTCTCTCAGTCACTCCATCATTTTCTCCGTCCTTCCTAGCCTGTGTCAGTCTCTCTAAAAAAAATCATAGTCAGAGGTTTTTCTTGTCAGGCCACATCATGATGGTCAGGAAAAACTGCTGACCTTAACCATAGCTACCATAGCTACCATAGCTACTAGCTTTCTCCTAAAGGTTGTAATGTCAAAGGAACATCCATAAGACGTAGTGGTTGTATGTACGACACGTTCTATGGTACTGTAGTCTTCCGTCTGAAGTCCTGTCTGTCCTGGCCAGGTAATATGAATGCCCTGCGTACCATCCTGCTCTACCACTTCAGTAACGGAGTGTTCATCGGTGGAGGTCTGGAGACTGGGGTGACCAACCTTCTCAAGTCTCTGCAGGGCAATAACCTCCGAGTGCTGCATGTGAGTCCAAATCTCTCAACATTCAACAAGACTGTAAATATAAGAAATCATGGCATTTTCCAATGTACGTGTGTATGAAAAGCCGGGGGAAAAAAGCTATTATCAGACAGACCCTGAAGAGATTGTACAATGTTTTTACAGTGAATCAAGAGCCTCACCTCCAGATCCACTCAGTATTACTAACATTCGCAATCCTTTGTCATCAACAATGTAAACCAACGTTCAAAGTAGGAATTATGACTAAATATTACTAATTCGAAAACGTATATATGACAGTTCAACGTGGAGAAAGAGGACGTCTGAATGAACGTTTATCTGATGAGTAAGAATCCAAAACGTATTTGTTGGATTAACTAACCCGGAAACAACTTCCCAAACATAATTCAGCATGCTGACAGGATTTAGGATTTCACAAAGGCTTGCATTGACCTTTGATATTTACTGTTTTGACCTTGGGCTAATTTTATACTTAGCTTTTAAGTTTGATTACAGCAATGTCCTTAGGGTCATATTCTAAGATCATTCAAACCAAACCAAATCAAATCAAATCAAATCAAATGTATTTATATAGCCCTTCGTACATCAGCTGATATCTCAAAGTGCTGTACAGAAACCCAGCCTAAAACCCCAAACAGCAAACAATGCAGGTGTAAAAGCACGGTGGCTAGGAAAAACTCCCTAGAAAGGCCAAAACCTAGGAAGAAACCTAGAGAGGAACCGGGCTATGTGGGGTGGCCAGTCCTCTTCTGGCTGTGCCGGGTAGAGATTATAACAGAACATGACCAAGATGTTCAAATGTTCATAAATGACCAGCATGGTCAAATAATAATAAGGCAGAACAGTTGAAACTGGAGCAGCAGCACAGTCAGGTGGACTGGGGACAGCAAGGAGCCATCATGTCAGGTAGTCCTGGGGCACGGTCCTAGGGCTCAGGTCCTCCGAGAGAGAGAAAGAAAGAGAGAATTAGAGAGAGCATATGTGGGGTGGCCAGTCCTCTTCTGGCTGTGCCGGGTGGAGATTATAACAGAACGTGGCCAAGATGTTCAAATGTTCATAAATGACCAGCATGGTTGAATAATAGTAAGGCAGAACAGTTGAAACTGGAGCAGGAGCATGGCCAGGTGGACTGGGGACAGCAAGGAGTCCTCATGTCAGGTAGTCCTGGGACATGGTCCTAGGGCCCAGGCCAGTTGAAACTGGAGCAGCAGCAAATCCAGCAAATCAAACAAATCCTTTCTTGAAATAAACCATAAAGCCATGTGAAGTCCCTGGATGTTTGTAGTGCAGACTATTCATGATTTAGTTTAGATGACATTTTACTTCTAACAACAGACAGTTGCATTCCATTGCTACCAATTATTTCACACTGGAAAAAGTTAAGCTACACTAAAGATACCCTTAAAAAAATATAGTTCACTTAACTAGTTACTATGAAAATGTTGTTCACTATATCCAAATTACTTTGTGATAAATGATCATACAGTATGTAAATCTGAAATGTCATAGACTACAATCCGCAAGAACATATCACTTTGGGGTCAAATGTCAACAGCATGTTTAATTTAGCCTATTAATTAAAAACAAAAACAATGGTTCAAGTGAGAATTAGGCAGGTCTGATGCCGAAAAGGAAATGAAATCATTGCCTACTTCACCCATGTTTATTTTTTATTTTTTTTGCAAAAAAAAGTAGTGTAGTTCCAGTAGTTAGCTACACTGCTACATGACAGAAAAATGATTAACTGATGAATTTAAAACTACCACCAAGTTACTGAAAAATGTACACTACCATTCATAAGTTGGGCTCACTTAGAAATGTCCTTGTTTTTGAAAGAAAAGCACATTTTATATCTATTAAAATAACATCAAATTGATCAGAAATACAGTGTAGACATTATTAATGTTGTAAATGACTATTGTAGCTGGAAACTGCAGATTCTTTATGGAATATCTACGTATATAGCCGTACAGAGGCCCATTATCAGCAACCATCACTCCTGTGTTCCAATGGCACGTTGTGTTAGCTAATCCAACTTCTATAATCAAGTCTACCACTGTAGTGTCGTCTGCAAATTTGATGATCGATTTGGAGGCGTGCATGGCCACGCAGTCATGGGTGAACAGGGTGTACAGGAGAGGGCTGAGAATGCACCCCTGTGGGGCCCCAGTGTCGAGGATCAGCGGGGTGGAGATGTTGTTTCCTACCCTCACCACCTGGGGGTGGCCCGTCAGGAAATCCAGGACCCAGTTGCACAGGGCGGTGTCGAGACCCAGGGTCTCGAGCTTAATGACGAGTTTGGAGGGTACTATGGTGTTAAATGTTAAGCTGTAATCGATGAACAGCATTCTTACATAGGTATTCCTCTTGTCCAGATGGGTTAGGGCAGTGTGATTGCGATTGCGTCTGTGGACCTATTGGTGCGGTAAGCAAATTGGAGTGGGTCTAGGGTGTCAGGTAGGGAGGAAGTGATGTGATCCTTGACTAGTCTCTCAAAGCACTTCATGATGACGGAAGTGAGTGCTACAGGGCGATAGTCGTTTAGCTCACTTACCTTAGCTTTCTTGGGAACAGGAACAGTGGTGGCCCTCTTGAAGCATGTGGGAACATCAGGCTGGGATAGGGATTGATTGAATATGACCGTAATCACACCAGCCAGCTGGTTTGCACATGCTCTGATGACGAGGCTAGTGATGCCATCTGGGCCGGCAGCCTGGCGAGGGTTAACACGTTTAAATGTTTTACTCACGTTGGCTGCGGTGAAGGAGAGCCCGCGGGATTTGGTAGCCGGCCGTATCGGTGGCACTGTATTGTCCTCAAAGCGAGCAAAGGAGATGTTTAGTTTGTCTGGGAGCAAGACATTGGGGTCTGCGACAGGGCTGGTTTTATTTTTGTAGTCCGTGATTGATTGTAGACCCTACCACATACCTCTCGTATTTGAGCCGTTGAATTGCGACTCTACTTTGTCTCTATACTGACGCTTAGCTTGTTTGAATGCCTTGGGGAGGGAATAGCTACACTGTTTGTATTCGGTCATGTTTCCGGTCGCCTTGCTCTGATTAAAAGCAGTGGTTCACGCTTTCAGTTTTGCGCAAATGCTGCCATCAATCCACGGTTTCTGGTTGGGGAAGGTTTTAACAGTTGCCGTGGGTACAACATCACTGATGCACTTGCTAATAAACTTGCTCACCGAATCAGCATATACTGTACATCAATGTTGTTGTCCGACGCTATCCGGAACATATCCCAGTCCACGTGATCGAAGCAGTCTTGAAGCGTGTAATCAGATTGGTCGGACCAGCGTTGAACAGACCTGAGCAAGGCATTTCCTGTTTTAGTTTCTGTCTGCAGGCTGGGAGCAACAAAATGGAGTCATGGTCAGATTGCCAAAAGGAGAGCGAGAGAGGGCTTTGGATGCATCGCAGAAGTTAGAGTAACAATGATCCAGAATTTTGCCTTCACGTGTCGCACATTCGATATGCTATAATTTAGGGAGCCTTGTTTTCAGATTAGCCTTGTTAAGATCCCCAGCTACAATAAATGCAGCCTCAGGATATGTGGTTTACATAGAGTCAAATGAAGTTCTTTCAGGGCCGTCGAGGTGTCTACTTGGGGGGATATACACGACTGTGATTATAATCGAAGAGAATTCTCTTGGTTGATAATGCGGCCGGCAATTGATTGTAAGGAATTCTAGGTCAGGTGAACAAAAGGACTTGAGTTCCTGTATGTTATGATCACACCACAACTGTTGCAAATGTTCTGTATATAATGTCATCAATGCCCAACCTAATTGAGAAACATATGGTGCATTACCAGCTTGTACTCATCAGCTCATCAGTGTTTGGATCTTAATCCTCTCTACTCCTCTCCTCCAGGCTAACAACACAATCAGAGTGAACACTATTGAGGTCCCTGAACACGATATCATGGCCACTAATGGAGCCATTCACTTTGTCAAAACCCTCCTCTACCCTGGTGGTAAGACTGACTCAAATGTCTCTGACTGCCATTGTCATGTTTGTCATTTATTGTCATGTCTTGTCCCTGTGCTCCCCATGCTATTCGTTTCCCTCTGCTGGTCTTGTTTGGTTCTATCCCTCTCTCTCCCCCTCCCTCTCTCACTCTCTCGCTCTCTCTTCTCTCTGTCGTTCCGTTCCTGCTCCCAGCTGTTCCTATTCCCCTAATCATCATTTAGTCTTCCCACACCTGTTCCCGATCCTTTCCCCTGATTAGAGTCCCTATTTATTCCTTTGTGATCCGTTCCTGTTCCGTCGGTTCCTTGTATTGTATTCACCATGCTGTGATTGCGTTTCGCCCTGTCCTGTCGTGTTTTTGCCGTGATTGTGTATCACCCTGTCCTGTCGTGTTTTGTGCCTTCATCAGACGCTGCGTGTGAGCAGGTGTCTCAGTCGACTACGGCCTGCGCCTACCCGAGGCGACCTGCAGTCTGTGGCCGCTTCTCCAGTTGTTTTCCCCTCTACAATTCTAGAGGATTTCAGTTATTCCGTTTTGAACATTAATAAACTCTGTTTCTGTTAAGTCGCGTTTGGGTCCTCTTTCACCTGCATGACAGAAGGAACCGACCAAGGAATGGACCCAGCGACTTCAGACGCTCGTTACACTGCCGTCGAGATCCAAGGAGCCATGCTCGGCAGACACGAGCAGGAATTGTCCGCTGCTCGCCAGGCCGTGGAAAACCTGGCTGCTCAGGTTTCCGACCTCTCTGGACAGTTCCAGAGTCTACGTCTCGTGCCACCTGTTACTTCCTGGCCTGCCGAGCCTCCAGAACCTAGGGTTAATAACCCACCTTGCTACTCCGGGCAGCCCACTGAGTGCCGCTCCTTTCTCACGCAGTGTGAGATTGTGTTCTCTCTCCAACCCAACACATACTCTAGAGAGAGAGCTCGGGTTGCTTACGTCATTTCACTCCTTACTGGCCGGGCTCGAGAATGGGGCACAGCTATCTGGGAGGCAAGGGCTGTTTGCTCTAACGATTTCCAGAACTTTAAAGAGGAGATGATTCGGGTTTTTGACCGTTCAGTTTTTGGTGGGGAGGCTTCTAGGGCCCTGGCTTCCTTATGCCAAGGTGAACGGTCCATAACGGATTATTCCATTGAGTTTCGCACTCTTGCTGCCTCTAGTGAGTGGAACGAGCCGGCGCTGCTCGCTCGTTTTCTGGAGGGACTCCACGCTGTGGTTAAGGATGAGATTCTCTCCCGGGAGGTTCCTTCAGATGTGGACTCTTTGATTGCTCTCGCCATCCGCATAGAACGACGGGTAGATCTTCGTCACCGGGCTCGTGGAAGAGAGCTCGCATCAACGGTGTTTCCCTGCTCCGCATCGCAACCATCTCCCCCTCTGGCTTTGAGACTGAGCCCATGCAGCTGGGAGGGATTCGCATCTCGAATAAGGAGAGGGAACGGAGGATCACCAACCGCCTGTGCCTCTATTGTGGAGTTGCTGGACATTTCGTTAATTCATGTCCAGTAAAAGCCAGAGCTCATCTGTAAGCGGAGGGCTACAGGTGAGCGCAACTACTCAAGTCTCTCCATCAAAGTCCTGTACTACTTTGTCGGTCCACCTACGCTGGACCGGTTCGGGCGCTACATGTAGTGCCTTGATAGACTCTGGGGCTGAGGGTTGTTTCATGGACGAAGCATGGGTTCGGAAACATGACATTCCTTTCAGAGAGTTAGATAAGCCTACGCCCATGTTCGCCTTAGATGGTAGTCATCTTCCCAGTATCAGATTTGAGACACTACCTTTAACCCTCACAGTATCTGGTAACCACAGTGAGACTATTTCTTTTTTGATTTTCCGTTCACCGTTTGCACCTGTTGTTTTGGGTCATCCCTGGCTAGTATGTCGTGATCCTTCTATTGATTGGTCTGGTGATTCTGTCCTATCCTGGAACGTTTCTTGTCATGTGAAGTGTTTAATGTCTGCCATCCCTCCCGTTTCTTCTGTCCCTACTTCTCAGGAGGAACCTGGCGATTTGACAGGAGTGCCGGAGGAATATCATGATCTGCGCACGGTCTTCAGTCGGTCCCGAGCCAACTCCCTTCCTCCTCACCGGTCGTATGATTGTAGTATTGATCTCCTTCCGGGGACCACTCCTCCTCGAGGTAGACTATACTCTCTGTCGGCTCCCGAACGTAAGGCTCTCGAGGATTATTTGTCTGTGTCTCTTGACGCCGGTACCATAGTGCCTTCTTCCTCTCCGGCCGGGGCGGGGTTCTTTTTGTTAAGAAGAAGGACGGTACTCTGCGCCCCTGCGTGGATTATCGAGGGCTGAATGACATAACGGTTAAGAATCGTTATCCGCTTCCCCTTATGTCATCAGCCTTCGAGATTCTGCAGGGAGCCAGGTGCTTTACTAAGTTGGACCTTCGTAACGCTTACCATCTCGTGCGCATCAGAGAGGGGGACGAGTGGAAAACGGCGTTTAATACTCCGTTAGGGCATTTTGAGTACCGGGTTCTGCCGTTCGGTCTCGCCAATGCGCCAGCTGTTTTCAGGCATTAGTTAATGATGTTCTGAGAGACATGCTGAACATTTTTGTTTTTGTCTATCTTGACGATATCCTGATTTTTTCTCCGTCACTCGAGATTCATGTTCAGCACGTTCGACGTGTTCTACAGCGCCTTTTAGAGAATTGTCTCTACGTAAAGGCTGAGAAGTGCTCTTTTCATGTCTCCTCCGTTACTTTTCTCGGTTCCGTTATTTCCGCTGAAGGCATTCAGATGGATTCCGCTAAGGTCCAAGCTGTCAGTGATTGGCCCGTTCCAAGGTCACGTGTCGAGTTGCAGCGCTTTTTAGGTTTCGCTAATTTCTATCGGCGTTTCATTCGTAATTTCGGTCAAGTTGCTGCCCCTCTCACAGCTCTTACTTCTGTCAAGACGTGTTTTAAGTGGTCCGGTTCCGCCCAGGGAGTTTTTGATCTTCTAAAAGAACGTTTTACGTCCGCTCCTATCCTCGTTACTCCTGACGTCACTAGACAATTCATTGTCGAGGTTGACGCTTCAGAGGTAGGCGTGGGAGCCATTCTATCCCAGCGCTTCCAGTCTGACGATAAGGTTCATCCTTGCGCTTATTTTTCTCATCGCCTGTCGCCATCTGAGCGCAACTATGATGTGGGTAACCGTGAACTGCTCGCCATCCGCTTAGCCCTAGGCGAATGGCGACAGTGGTTGGAGGGGGCGACCGTTCCTTTTGTCGTTTGGACAGACCATAAGAACCTTGAGTACATCCGTTCTGCCAAACGACTTAATGCCCGTCAAGCTCGTTGGGCGTTGTTTTTCGCTCGTTTCGAGTTTGTGATTTCTTACCGTCCGGGTAGCAAGAACACCAAGCCTGATGCCTTATCCCGTCTGTTTAGTTCTTCTGTGGCTTCTACTGATCCCGAGGGGATTCTTCCTTATGGGCGTGTTGTCGGGTTAACAGTCTGGGGAATTGAAAGACAGGTTAAGCAAGCACTCACGCACACTGCGTCGCCGCGCGCTTGTCCTAGTAACCTCCTTTTCGTTCCTGTTTCCACTCGTCTGGCTGTTCTTCAGTGGGCTCACTCTGCCAAGTTAGCGGGTCATCCCGGTGTTCGAGGCACTCTTGCGTCTATTCGCCAGCGCTTTTGGTGGCCGACTCTGGAGCGTGACACGCGCCGTTTCGTGGCTGCCTGTTCGGACTGCGCGCAGACTAAGTCGGGTAACTCTCCTCCTGCCGGTCGTCTCAGACCGCTCCCCATTCCTTCTCGACCATGGTCTCACATTGCCTTAGACTTCATTACCGGTCTGCCTTTGTCTGCGGGGAAGACTGTGATTCTGACGGTTGTCGATAGGTTCTCTAAGGCGGCACATTTCATTCCCCTCGCTAAACTTCCTTCCGCTAAGGAGACGGCACAAATCATTATTGAGAATGTATTCAGAATTCATGGCCTCCCGTTAGACGCCGTTTCAGACAGAGGTCCGCAATTCACGTCACAGTTTTGGAGGGAGTTCTGTCGTTTGATTGGTGCGTCCGTCAGTCTCTCTTCCGGGTTTCATCCCCAGTCTAACGGTCAAGCAGAGAGGGCCAATCAGACGATTGGTCGCATACTACGCAGCCTTTCTTTCAGAAACCCTGCGTCTTGGGCAGAACAGCTCCCCTGGGCAGAATACGCTCACAATTCGCTTCCTTCGTCTGCTACCGGGTTATCTCCGTTTCAGAGTAGTCTGGGTTACCAGCCTCCTCTGTTCTCATCCCAGCTTGCCGAGTCCAGCGTTCCCTCCGCTCAAGCGTTTGTCCAACGTTGTGAGCGCACCTGGAGGAGGGTGAGGTCTGCACTTTGCCGTTACAGGGCACAGACGGTGAGAGCCGCCAATAAACGCAGGATTAAGAGTCCAAGGTATTGTTGCGGCCAGAGAGTGTGGCTTTCCACTGCAACCTTCCTCTTACGACAGCTTCTCGTAAGTTGACTCCGCGGTTCATTGGTCCGTTCCGTGTCTCCCAGGTCGTCAATCCCGCTGTGCGAGCTTCTTCCGCGACATCTTCGTCGCGTCCATCCTGTCTTCCATGTCTCCTGTGTTAAGCCCTTTCTTCGCACCCCGTTCGTCTTCCCTCCCCCCTCCCGTCCTTGTCGAGCGCACCTATTTACAAGGTACATAAAATTATGGACATGCGTTCTCGGGGACGGGGTCACCAATACCTAGTGGATTGGGAGGGTTACGGTCCTGAGGAGAGGAGTTGGGTTCCGTCTCGGGACGTGCTGGACCGTTCGCTCATCGATGATTTCCTCCGTTGCCGCCAGGATTCCTCCTCGAGTGCGCCAGGAGGCGCTCGGTGAGTGGGGGTACTGTCATGTTTGTCATTTATTGTCATGTCTTGTCCCTGTGCTCCCCATGCTATTCGTTTCCCTGCTGGTCTTGTTTGGTTCTATCCCTCTCTCTCCCCCTCCCTCTCTCACTCTCTCGCTCTCTCTTCTCTCTGTCGTTCCGTTCCTGCTCCCAGCTGTTCCTATTCCCCTAATCATCATTTAGTCTTCCCACACCTGTTCCCGATCCTTTCCCTGATTAGAGTCCCTATTTATTCCTTTGTGATCCGTTCCTGTTCCGTCGGTTCCTTGTATTGTATTCACCATGCTGTGATTGCGTTTCGCCCTGTCCTGTCGTGTTTTTGCCGTGATTGTGTATCACCCTGTCCTGTCGTGTTTTGTGCCTTCATCAGACGCTGCGTGTGAGCAGGTGTCTCAGTCGACTACGGCTAACGCCTGTACGACCTGCAGTCTGTGGCCGCTTCTCCAGTTGTTTTCCCCTCTACAATTCTAGAGGATTTCAGTTATTCCGTTTTGAACATTAATAAACTCTGTTTCTGTTAAGTCGCGTTTGGGTCCTCTTTCACCTGCATGACAGCCATCTCCTCTGTTGGAGAAACTGATTATACCCTGATTATATTGTCATGTGTTGAGAGACGCACTGTGCAGTGAATCATTTATTGATATAATACACATATTTAGCAGTGCTGAATGGTTCAGTACGTCTAACACCCTGTGCTGTATGTATGATAATGTATGTATGTATGTATGTAGAGGTAACTGCCAAAATAAAGAACACGCCAACATAAAGCGTCTTAATAGGGCCAACACAAGCCCGAACGTGGTTTTATGCTCATCAAATCATTCAGTGATCACTCGTGCCTTGTGGATGGGGCCATTGTCATTCTATGGGCGCATAGCCATGGTAGTCAAAGAATGGCCTGCCCTGCATTTTTATTCATGACCCTAAGCATGATGATATGTTAATTGCTTAATTAACTCAGGAACCACACCTGTGTGGAGCCCCTGCTTTCAATGCCTTGTATCCCTCATTTACTCAAGTGTTTCCAATTATTTATTTTGGCAGTAACCTTTAGAAAAAAAGTGCTACCAGTATGTCTAACACCCTGTACTGTATGAATACTAGTTTAAAGTGTTACCAGTATGTCTAACACCCTATACCTTATGAATACTAGTTTAAAGTGTTACCAGTATGTCTAACACCCTATACCTTATGAACACTAGTATAAAGTGTTACCAGTATGTCTAACACCCTGTACTGTACTGTATGAACCCTAGTATAAAGTGTTACCAGTATGTCTAACACCCTGTACTGTATGTACCTAGTATAAAGTGTTACCAGTATGTCTAACACCCTGTACTGTATGAACCCTAGTATAAAGTGTTACCAGTATGTCTAACACCCTGTACTGTGCTGTATGAACCCTAGTATAAAGTGTTACCAGTATGTCTACCACCCTGTACTGTACTGTATGAACACTAGTATAAAGTGTTACCAGTATATCTACCACCCTGTACTGTATGAACACTAGTATAAAGTGTTACCAGTATGCCTAACACCCTGTACTGTATGAACCCTAGTATAAAGTGTTACCAGTATATCTACCACCCTGTACTGTATGAACACTAGTATAAAGTGTTACCAGTATGCCTAACACCCTGTACTGTATGAACCCTAGTATAAAGTGTTACCAGTATGTCTAACACCCTATACCTTATGAACACTAGTATAAAGTGTTACCAGTATGTCTAACACCCTGTACTGTGCTGTATGAACACTAGTATAAAGTGTTACCAGTATGTCTAACACCCTGTACTGTACTGTATGAACACTAGTATAAAGTGTTACCAGTATATCTACCACCCTGTACTGTATGAACACTAGTATAAAGTGTTACCAGTATGCCTAACACCCTGTACTGTATGAACCCTAGTATAAAGTGTTACCAGTATGTCTAACACCCTATACCTTATGAACACTAGTATACAGTGTTACCAGTATGTCTAACACCCTGTACTGTGCTGTATGAACACTAGTATAAAGTGTTACCAGTATGTCTAACACCCTGTACTGTACTGTATGAACACTAGTATAAAGTGTTACCAGTATGTCTAACACCCTGTACTGTATGAACCCTAGTATAAAGTGTTACCAGTATGTCTAACACCCTGTACTGTGCTGTATGAACCCTAGTATAAAGTGTTACCAGTATGTCTAACACCCTGTACTGTACTGTATGAACCCTAGTATAAAGTGTTACCAGTATGTCTAACACCCTGTACTGTACTGTATGAACCCTAGTATAAAGGGTTACCAGTATGTCTAACACCCTGTACTGTGCTGTATGAACACTAGTATAACGTGTTACCAGTATGTCTAACACCCTGTACTGTATGAACCCTAGTATAAAGTGTTACCAGTATGTCTAACACCCTGTACTGTATGAACCCTAGTATAAAGTGTTACCAGTATGTCTAACACCCTGTACTGTATGAACACTAGTATAAAGTGTTACCAGTATGTCTAACACCCTGTACTGTATGAACCCTAGTATAAAGTGTTACTAGTATGTCTAACACCCTGTACTGTATGAACCCTAGTATAAAGTGTTACCAGTATGTCTAACACCCTGTACTGTACTGTATGAACCCTAGTATAAAGTGTTACCAGTATGTCTAACACCCTGTACTGTATGAACCCTAGTATAAAGTGTTACCAGTATGTCTAACACCCTGTACTGTGCTGTATGAACCCTAGTATAAAGTGTTACCAGTATGTCTAACACCCTGTACTGTATGAACCCTAGTATAAAGTGTTACCAGTATGTCTAACACCCTGTACTATATGAACCCTAGTATAAAGTGTTACCAGTATGTCTAACACCCTGTACTGTACTGTATGAACCCTAGTATAAAGTGTTACCAGTATGTCTAACACCCTGTACTGTATGAACCCTAGTATAAAGTGTTACCAGTATGTCTAACACCCTGTACTATATGAACCCTAGTATAAAGTGTTACCAGTATGTCTAACACCCTGTACTGTATGAACCCTAGTATAAAGTGTTACCAGTATGTCTAACACCCTGTACTGTGCTGTATGAACCCTAGTATAAAGTGTTACCAGTATGCCTAACACCCTGTACTGTATGAACCCTAGTATAAAGTGTTACCAGTATGTCTAACACCCTGTACTGTATGAAACTAGTATAAAGTGTTACCAGTATGTCTAACACCCTGTACTGTATGAACCCTAGTATAAAGTGTTACCAGTATGTCTAACACCCTGTACTGTATGAACACTAGTATAAAGTGTTACCAGTATGTCTAACACCCTGTACTGTATGAACCCTAGTATAAAGTGTTACCAGTATGCCTAACACCCTGTACTGTGCTGTATGAACACTAGTATAAAGTGTTACCAGTATGTCTAACACCCTGTACTGTGCTGTATGAACACTAGTATAAAGTGTTACCAGTATGTCTAACACCCTGTACTGTACTGTATGAACACTAGTATAAAGTGTTACCAGTATGTCTAACACCCTGTACTGTACTGTATGAACACTAGTATAAAGTGTTACCAGTATGTCTAACACCCTGTACTGTATGAACCCTAGTATAAAGTGTTACCAGTATGTCTAACACCCTGTACTGTATGAACCCTAGTATAAAGTGTTACCAGTATGTCTAACACCCTGTACTCTAATGTCCTGTAGAGCTGCCTGCTGGAAACTCTGACCTGCTTGGGCTGCTGAGAAGACTCATCAAGTACATGGAGATCAAGGTACAGTACCAGGCCACACCCACATAAAGGAACAGACCACGCCCATATAATGAACCAGGACAATAGGCCACACCCACATGACTATCTTGCCACAGCATTACTTACAGTACTGAACAAGGCCAGACAGGTTATTATGATTAGGAAAATGACTACAATGCCAGAGAATCCTGAGCTAACAAGATGAGATTAACTCTAAGTGTTTGATACAAAATTACCTTAAGATGACAAGACGTCATGTAAAGCCTTGAGCAAATACAGTACCCACCACATAAAAGTGGCAGACATTTCTCCTGCCTTCACAAAACCCAAGCAGTGCATCTGAAGGTTCATTGTTGCCCTCTGCATTGGAGTTGAGCAGAACGATGTGTACACAGACCTACAATAATATGGTTTACAGCCTCTAATCCTTCTTTCCATTCATTCGCAGTTCGTGTCAGGATACAGCTATAAGGAAATCCCCCTCACATTCATGAGTGAGTTAAACTATATCTGTTCAAGTCTTAGATGTCCGCTGTACTTTTTTGCTTTGAAATTACATTTATTTGTAACTTTGTTGTTGTCCAGTGAGTAACTGCTGTGTGTCTTCTGTTTCTTCTAGAGAGGACGGTCATCACACGCTTCATTGAGTCAGGTAAGTTACAGTTAAAGGATCGAAGCAACATTCTTCATGCATAAATCTTAGCTTTGTGTAATATGCTGAGTGTACAGAGCATTAGAAACACCTTCCTAATATTGAGTTGCACCCCCTTTTTCCCTCAGAAAAGCCTCAATTCGTAAGTGTATGAACTCAACAAGGTGTCGAAAGCGTTCCATAGGGATGCTGGCCCATGGTGACTCCAATGTTTCCCTAAGTTATATCAATTTGGCTGGAGGTCCTTTGGGTGGTGGACCATTCTTGATACACATGGGAAACTGTTGACCATGAAAAACCCAGCAGCATTACAGTTCTTGACACACTCAAACTGGTGCGCCTGGCACCTAATACCATATCATATTTTGCCTTGCCCATTCACCATCTGAATGGCACACATACACAATTCATGGCTCAATTGCCTCAAGGCTTAAAAATGCTTCTTTAACTTGTCTCCTCCCCTTCATCTACACTGATTGAAGTGAATTTAACAAGTGACATCATTAAGGGATGATATATTTCACCTGGATTCACCAGGTTAGTCTATGTCATGTAATGTTTTGTACACTCAGTGTATATAATTGTAAATTATATTTCAAATTTAGTCTTGGAAAGACTTGAAGACATTGTGCTACAAGAGTTGATAGAATAGTTGGCACAGTTCAGATAGGGCCTTCAATAAAATTCATGACCCACGTCCAAGAGGAAAAACCATTATGGCTGTTCAGATAATTACAGTACAGACAGCAACAAGAAAATACTTGCCATAGTAGCAGACACCTGGGAAGGTTATCTGTTCTGGGTAAAATAACCTTCTTTATTGGGCTTAATCCTGACCTTTGATTTGTGTTGTTAATTCCTGACTTCAAAGAGAAATATACACAGAAGTTCAAGTTACTGTCTATACAATTATCTCTAGTCAAGATTCTGAAAGAGATACACTACCGGTCCAAAGTTTTAGAACACCTACTCATTCAAAGGTTATTCTTTATTTTGACTATTTTTCTACATTGTACAATAATAGTGAAGACATCAAAACTATGAAATAACACATATGGAGTCATGTAGTAACCAAAAAGTGTTATATTTGAGATTCTTCAAATAGCCACCCTTTGCCTTGATGACAGCTTTGCACACTCTTGGCATTCTCTCAACCAGCTTCACCTGTAATGTTTTTCCAACAGTCTCGAAAGAATTCCCACATATGCTGAGCACTTGTTATATGCTTTTCCTTCACTCTGCGGTCCGACTCATCCCAAACCATCTCAATTTGGCAAAATATCAAAACCAGATCCGAGTCCAGACGGTACAGAAAGGCTCGTGGTCAAGGCAGGCAGAATGGTCAGGCAGGTAGGTACAGAGTCCAGAACAAGCAAGGGTCAAAATCTGGAGGACTAGAAAAAGGAGAACAGCAAAAGCAGGAGTATGGGAAAAACCGCTGGTTAACTTGAAACATACAAGACTAACTGGCACAGAGAGACAGGAAACACAGGGATAAATACACTGGGGAAAATCAGCGACACCTGGAAGGGGTGGAGACAATCATAAGGACAGGTGAAACAGATGAGGGCGTGACAGGCACACCTGTTAATTGAAATGCATTCCAGGTGACTACCTCATGAAGCTGGTTGAGAGAATGCAAAGTGTGTGCAAAGCTGTCATCAAGGCAAAGGCTGGCTACTTTGAAGAATGTCAAATATAAAAAATATTTTGATTTGTTTAACACTTGTTTGGTTACTACATGATTTCATGTGTTATTTCATAGTTTTGATGTCTTCACTATTATTCTACAATGCAGAAAATAGGAAAAACAAGGAAAATCCCTTGAATGAGTAGGTGTTCTAAAACTTTTGACCGGTAGTGTAGTTGCAATTCTAAGGGGAAAACTGATGTCATGGAGAAAGCCTTTACCTGGAAAGTATCCGCAAAGCATATATCCACAATTCCTTTGATTATGTAAAATATTCCAGTCATATGAATCCTTTTAGAGTCTGTGAAATATTGCCATTCAGTCTAATTTGATAAAACCTATAAACTGTCATCTCTATTAAAGAAGGAGTAGAGGAACCACTGACACACTACATGTCTGTAGTTTGTGGAGTCTAGAGTTTCTAAGTTCATTCGATCCTTCAGATCGTGCCCTTTAAACTTCATGTTCTTCAATGACACTTTTGTGGTTGTTTATTCCAGTTAATAAACTTGTTGTCCTCTCTCTCTTTCTAAAGTTCCTGATGTGACCCAAGTGACTAGGGTTATCGAAAGGGAACCTACCATCACCAAGGTGACAAGGGTGATTGAGGGAGAGCCTATCATCACCAAGGTGACAAGGGTGATTGAGGGAGAGCCTACCATCACCAAGGTGACAAGGGTGATTGAGGGAGAGCCTATCATCACCAAGGTGACAAGGGTGATTGAGGGAGAGCCTACCATCACCAAGGTAACACCAATGTAACAACCCATGTTTCAACTGTTGTACCCACCCATGCCATGTACCCACCCATGTACCCACCAAATCACTTTTAGCAATCGGGAAAAGCGTTACATAAATCTAATACATGATTATGATTATTAGGTGACCAGAGTCATTGAAGGTGAGCCAAAGTTCACCAAGGTCACTCGACTCATCGAGGGAGAGCCCACGGTCACCAAAGTTACGAGAGTGGTCTCAGGTACGTACCTCACAGACACACATGTCTTTATTGACTCTTGTCCATGAGGTCTGAAGAACTCTGGGTACATAGTAACATCTAGTAAAATAAATGTATTGTAGGCTACGGTATGCTATGTCTGTTTTGGTCTATAGTTGCTATATAGTGTATTGATGCACTACATGAAACAAAGAAGGGTGTGTTTGGTTTGCTGAGGTGAGACACAGTCTTTTGTTCTGAATCCCCTCTACTGTATGTCACCCCCCTCATGACTCCTACGGCTGCCCCTCTGTGAAAACATGATGTTTCTATGTGAAGACTGATGTAGTGTTTCATTATGATGTCATCCACAGGTCCTCAGTACTCAGCCAGCAACAGTGGCTCCAGCATTGGTATCGCAAACCTCCAGCAGAAAGGTCAGTAACATCACCCCTCTGGTCAAAGATAGATATAGATATATATATTAATATAGAGGAAATAATGCAATGTTTCATTGAAAATCACATATATGCATGTCACTGGGTGGACATGTGACAGGTTATGTTAGGATCTGGGTTTAGCAGATAGTGTGAAGCAGAGAATGACAAACAGGATTCAAACTAACTGTCACATTTCCACCCTGGGATATTTGACGTCGTAAATGTGTCTTCACAGTGGGAAACCCAAGACCAGTAATTAGCAGGAGAATTCCAGGTAAACATTATTCCTTGGAAGGATTCAAACGATTGGCAATATCATCCCATGAGGAGCTGTAATTGCCATATACATAGAATGACCAAGAACATTGACTTGAATGGGAATGTCCATTCTAGGAACTTTATTTCTATGATTTTGAGTGTATGATGATCTTTCTGTTGTCTCTGTTCCTAGCTGGTCCCAGAAGGAATGTCAGACCAAAGGAACAAAGTGCATGAACATGGACAGACCAGGTGACTGAAGATGCACCAGCAACCAGAGAGGAACAACAGAGATAATGTCAATGATTGGTCTCCCATACAAGCGCTACACTCCAAATGACATGTGTGTAGACATACAGAACTTGAACTTAGTGAGACCAGTAAAGCCATTTGCTAAACAAAACACAAATCATTGGTGAATGTATCTAAAGATAACTAAAAGCCATCAATATATGTAAATAGTGTACACATATTTGTGGGTTTTGGGGGTGTATTAGAGATTAAAGATTAAAAGCTAGCCAGAGGTAGCAAAATAATCTTTAAAACCAAGCTATTGGAAGCCTTGACCATTGGTTGATGTGATACAACAGGATTTTTGGGAAGTTTTAGTAATTTTGGGGAACTTTTTAAATTTACCTCTGCATAATATCAAGTTTGTGGTGCTCACATAAAAATAAATAAAATTACAAATGTGATTGCTATTTTCTGACTGTACTTCTGCAAATGTTTATATTTTTCTACCAGATGTAATTTCAGCTCTGATCTGACTTGAATGTCACAGTAGTGTTGTTTGCTTTCTCTTTCTGCCTTTCAGTCTACCTAGCTAAACATTCAGATATTGATCTTGTCTTTGCTTTTAGATGTTTCAAATGTGCAACATTCTGACAAACTTAACTTTTCACATACTGTATTCTCTCAATAGATTTTTTTTACTGCAGTTTTAAACCTTTTTTCAATAAAGTATATTCTTGGATATGAAGTGCCTCATTCGCCAGGAGAAAACCCTTAGTTGGAAAACCTTTTAGTAGTTCATCACTATATGGAAATAAAGTCAAGTTACATTTTAGAATCACATTTACTCAATTTGCGGAGAAGATGTATGATGACCAAAACTAATTTGTGCCAGTGTATTGGTCCCTGCCTACTTAATGAATTCCATTTTCTTAGTATAACGCTAGTTATTTGAGGAGGGAAAAGGGATTGTCTGTTTTTAGATCTCCCAAAAACTATAGAAGAGTCTGACATTGCTAGAATTGTTACTTTAACCTAGCTCCCTCTAAAGAGAAACTCATAAAGTGAGAACGAAGCCAAATCTAAAGCAAATGTCAAATATCAGAATGTGAATGATACCGTGACATTCAGGGGTCTCTATTTTTTTTGACTAGACCTCCTGTGTGCACGCGCTTGCGCATACATAAAAAAAAAGACATGTCATTTAACAGTATTTTCTATTTATTACCTTTTAATTTGGCATGAACACAACCAATCATGATGTTTTCAACTTAGTAAATCACTGTGCACTGTTTGGATGCTGGAACTGTTTTAGAGTGGACGAACATGCGCAGGTCGCCTACTTTTTGAAGTGATTTGTTTGACAATAACATCATGACTGGTTGTGGTCATGCCAACTTAAAAGTGAATAAGTAAAAAACACCATTAAATGACGTCTTTACTATTAGGCCCATAAAAAAATGTCATGGAAGTTTGTGCACACATAGGAGGTCCAGTCCAACAATAGAAACCCCTGAATGTCAGACTTTAAGACTTTAAGGGTTCTTCACACCATTTGATGAATGGAAATAGACATCTGTTACTAAACACCAAAAAGTGTAATGACATTCTACGATTGTCATTGGGTCTACACTCTTAGAATTATGTAGAATGAAAAGTTGGGACACCTAAAAAGGGGGTGAGATAGGGGAGTGTCCCGGGATGTACAGACACATGAGAATCTTTTTTAAACCATGACACAGAGGTGGGGGTATTAGTTGAATTTGGAATAAGCTCTTATTTTCATATATACCACTGTACAGTAGCAGTACAAATTGCATTAAAAAAAATAGGAGAATGGTTAAATTAGCATTATTTAGAAATCTCCCAAAATCTGACTTTGTTGCATTTAGGGGGCCTCATGTCTCATTCAGCAGGTCCAGAGTACTGCTGGTTTTCTACTCTACCTGATAATGAATTGCACCCACCTGCTGTCCCAGTTCTAAATCAATCCTCGATTAGAGGGGAAGGATGAAAAACAGAAGTAGAACTGGCTTCGAGGTCCAAATGAGTGTGGTCCTGTGTAGCTCAGTTGGTAGAGCATGGCGCTTGTAACGCCAGGGTAGTTTGATCCCCGGGTTTGTATGGGCATGACTGTAAGATAAAACTAAATGGCATATATTATTATTATATATTATTTTTGTGTTTGTAGGGCCATAGAGTACTTGCTATATGATTGGTACGTCAACTATCTGCTTCTATCCAGACTATAACCACAACCAGCTGATCCCAGAACAGGAGATGTATTGGTCTGGCAGGAATACAGATCAGATCAGGAGGTTATTATCTCGATCTGGCTGCAGATCTACAAACAGAGGCCAAGTGTTCGTGTACAATAAGCCAGTGTTTATGGCTATACGGTTCAACAGTTGCACTAATAGTTCCTTTCACTGGATCCTACACTATTTTAGAAAAAATGGTTATTTGTCTGTACTCACCACAGAAGGTTGGTGGCAACTTAATTGGGAAGGATGGGCTCGTGGTAATGGCTGGAGCGGAGTTGGTGGAATGGTATCAAATACATCAATACACCATATCAGACCACCATATGCATTTGACGTTAGCTGCAATATGTAACTTTATGGGTGACCCGACCATAAGTCTGAACAATAAAAATTACCAAATAAAATGGCAGTAAACCCAAAATGGCTTTGTAAATAAAAGTATACCAGTGACTGAGCCTACCAGTGACTGAGCCTACGAGCGACTAGGCCAGCCAGCCAACCCTGGTATACAAAGTGCAGTGGTGCGTAAGTGTTTTGCAGTTTAAAATAAATCTCAATGCGCCATGGTAAAGGGTATCAATTGATCTCAAACACTGAGCAGAAGCATTCATATATAAAATATCCCCATAGTCTAGTAAAGGCATAAATGTTGCTGATACAAGCCTCCTTCTGGCTTCAAAAGAAAGGTTCAGAGATATATGTTTTGCTTTAGAAAACACCATCATTTTAGTTTTGTAAATATTGAATATAAGCTTCAAAAACTTTAAAAAGGTATGTTAAAAAGTATAAAACATTATAAAAAGCAGTCTTCAAGTTCTGGAAAGCTTTTGTGAGAGATGAGGCACAACAATAAATAACAGTATCATCAGCATAAAAGTGAAGTTGCACATTTGACAAATTGTTGTCTAAATTATTTATATAAATAGTGAATAAGAGGGGACCAAGTACAGCGCCCTGGGGCACACCATTACAGACAGACAATTTGACAGACATGAGCCCATCAAATTGAGTGCACTGAGTTCTATCAGACAGATAGTTAGCAAACCATGCAACTGCATGTTCCGAGAGACCTACACTCAACAATCACTGCCTCAGTATAGCATGATCAACTGTATCTAAAGCCTTAGAGAGATCAATAAAAAGTAACACAGCACTTTTTTTTTGTCAAGGGCTTCAGTGATGTCATTTAAAACCTTCATGGCTGCTGTAATTGTGCTATGCTTCTTCCTAAAGCCCGATTGGTACATTGATAAAATAGAGTTAGTATTTAAAAACTCTTTTAGTTGTTCACTCACAAGGGTTTCAGGTATTTTTACCAGGGTTGAGAGCTTTGAGATTGGTTTATAATTATTTAAAAGAGTTGGATCTCCCCCTTTTAAAAGTGATAGAACAAATGCTGATTTCCAGATCTTTGGAATGTCATTACATTCCAGGATTAGATTAGACAGATATGTAAGTGGTTCAGCTATGAAATCAGCTGCCAGATTTAAAAAGCAGGGATCAAGAAGATCAGGACCCACAGGCTTTCTCTGATCTAAGGATTTCAGGGCTATGTACCTCCTGCACTGAGAATGGCAAAAAGCTAAAAGTTTGACCAGCTCTCGCTGGTTCATCCACACAGGGTTGTACAGAGACAGAGAACACTGAATCAAACAGCCTACCAGATGATACAAAGTGCTCATTGAAACAATTCATCATTGTCATATACAGTCGTGGCCAAAGGTTTGAGAATGTTTGAGAATGACACAAATATTAATTTTCACAAAGTCTGCTGCCTCAGTTTGTATGATGGCAATTTGCATATACTCCAGAATGTTATGGGTTGTGCCATGGTTGAGATCTTTGTGGGCTTTACTCGGCCTTGTCTCAGGATGGTAAGTTGGTGGTTGAAGATATCCCTCTATTGGTGTGGGGGCTGTGCTTTGGCAAAGTGTGTGGGGTTATATCCTTCCTGTTTGGCCCGGTCCGGGGGTGTCATCGGATGGGGCCACAGTGTCTCCTGACCCTTCCTGTCTCAGCCTCAGTATTTATGCTGCAGTAGTTTATGTGTCGGGGGCTTTCTTTCTCTCTCTCGGAGGACCTGAGCCCTAGGACCATGCGTCAGAACTACCTGGCTTGATGACTACTTGCTGTCCCCAGTCCACCTGGCCGTGCTGCTGCTCCAGTTTCAACTGTTCTGCCTGCGGTTATGGAATACTGACCTGTTCACCGGACGTGCTACCTGTCCCAGACCTGCTGTTTTCAACTCTCTAGAGACAGCAGGAGGGGTAGAGATACTCATAATGCTTGGCTATGAAAAGCCAACTGACATTTACTCCTGAGGTGCTGACTTGCTGCACCCTTGACAACTACTGTGATTATTATTATTTGACCATGCTGGTCATTTATGAACATTTGAACATCTTGGCCATGTTCTGTTATAATTTCCACCCGGCACAGCTAGAAGAGGACTGGCCTCCCCTCATAGCCTGGTTCCTCTCTAGGTTTCTTCCTAGGTTTTGGCCTTTCTAGAGAGTTTTTCCTAGCCACTGTGCTTCTACACCTGCGCTGTTTGGGGTTTTAGGCTGGGTTTCTGTGCAGCACTGAGATATCAGCTGATGTACGAAGGGCTATATAAATACATTTGATTTTAAATTTGATTTGATTCACAGGCAAGGATATTGCTGCCAGTAAGATTGCACCTAAATCAACAATTTATCGGATCATCAAGATCTTTAAGGAGAGTGTTTCAATTGTTATGAAGAAGGCTTCAGGGTGCCCAAAAAAAGTCCAGCAAGTGCCAGGACCGTCTCCTAAAGTTGATTCAGCTGCGGGATCGGGGCACCACCAGTACAGAGCTTGCTTAGTAACGGCAGCAGGCAGGTGTGAGTGCATCTGCACCCACAGTGAGGCGAAGACTTTTGGAGGATGGCCTGGTGTCAAGAACGGCAGCAAAGAAGCCACGTCTCTCCAGGAAATACATCAGAGACAGACTGATATTCTGAAAAAGGTACAGGGGTTGGGCTGCTGAGGACTGGGGTAAAGTCATTTTCTCTGATGAATTCCCTTTCCGATTGTTTGGGGCATCCGGAAAAAAGCTTGTCCAGAGAATACAAGGTGAGCGCTACCATCAGTCCTGTGTCATGCCAACAGTAAAGCATACTGGGACCATTCAAGTGTGGGGTTGCTTCTCAGCTAAGGGAGTGGGCTCACTCACAATTTTGCCTAAGAACACAGCCATGAATTAAGAATGATACCAATACATCCTCCGAGAACAACTTCTCCCAACCATCCAGGAACAGTTTGGTGACGAACAATGCATTTTCCAGCATGATGGAGCACCATGCCATAAGGAAAAAGTGATAACTAAGTGGTTCGGGAAACTAAACATCGTTATTTTAGACCTTAATCCCATTGAGAACTTGTGGTCAATCCTCAAGAGGTGGGTGGACAAACAAAACCCCACAAATTCTGACAAACTCCAAGCACTGATTATGCAAGAATTGGCTGCCATCAGTCAGTATTTGGCCCAGAAGTTAATTGACAGCATGCCAGGGCAGATTGCAGACGTCTTGAAAAAGAAGGGTCAACACTGCAAATGTTGACTCTTTGCATCAACTTCATGTAATTGTCAATAAAAGCCTTTGACACTTATGAAATGCTTGTAATTATACTTCAGTATTCCATAGTAACATCTGATAAAAATATCTAAAGACACTGAATCAGCAAACTTTGTGAAAATTAATATTTGTGGCATTCAAAACTTTTGGCCACGACTGTACAGCAACAAAGTCCTTCAGTACACATGACGGTAATTCATTAACATTACTGTTACCAGACATAGACTCAATAGCCTTCCAAAACTTTCTAGGGTTATTCAGATTATTAGTGGTAACAGACATAAAATATTCTGACTTGGCCTTCCTGAGAAGAAAAGAACACTTGTTTCGTAACTGCCTAAAAATAAGCCAATCAGCATCAGAACATGATTTCCTTGCTTTAGCCCAGGCTAGATTACGGTCGTGAATAATACAAGACAGCTCAGAAGAAACCCATGGATTATCCCACCCTTTAACTCTGAACCTGCAGAATGGGGCATGTTTGTTTACTATTTGAAAAAAAAACATAATGAAAGAATTTCCAGGCAGTTTCCACATCAGGAATAAGCTCAATCTTGCTCCAGTCAAAATAAAACAAATCATGAAAGAAAGCCTGCTCATTAAAACTACAATTTCTCTTACGAATAAAGCGTGGGTTTGTCTTAGGAACCTTAGTATTTCTAACAGCACAATGGTCACTTAAATCATTACAAATAACACCCGCTGCAGAATATTTATATGGAACATTTGTCAATATCTGTACGCTTGTCTTCGTCCTCCTCTGACGAGGAATAAGAAATGTCAGACCATTTCTAACTTGATCAGTGTGATACACATTGTAACCATTTCTACAAATATCCTTATCAACAACAGGCTTGCTGAGCCAGGTTTCAGAAAACACAATTACATCAGCATCAGTTGATTTAGCCCAAATCCTAACCCCATCCATTTTTGCCAACAGGCTATGTACATTTAAATGAAAAATACCAAAACCAGATCTAGATTTAAAATCAGAGGGGGTTTGAAGACATTGCATATCAGGGCCAGGGTTAGGCTGCCCGTTACCTGATATCAACAAAAGAAGAATAACTAGGCACCTCTGTTTAATAACCTTTCCCGGCTTCTCTTTTTTAAGAGACCTACTGCAAGCGAATTCTACAAGTGAGTTTCCAGACAATACAAAACAGTAATTTAAAACCATTAGACTTTGGTAGTGACCCAAGTACTGTTCACATCATGCCACAAATGCATCGGCACTTGGACAAGTGGACAGAGTGAAAAAGAGCGAGTTCCCGCAGACAAAATGTCTAATGGTCGGGAGAGCACATTGTCAGATATACTCACCCAGCGATAATGTTCGTTATCTCCAGAGTTCAGTAAAGTCAGTGCACAAAGCAATACCACAAAAATTGTCATTTTCTCTGAGAGATGTAAGTTATAGAGGCCAGGGAAAGGTAAGGGGAGAGAGGGACAGTGTTTATGTATGAGTCTGTATGTGACTGTGTTAGTGATGAGTCGTTCGCGAACGAGTCGGCTCTAAAAGCCGACTCTAGCTGTCTTCTGGACTACTTTGAGTTCAACCACATACACACCTCAGATAACTTGGCAGAGGAACTGTTGAGAGTGGCCAGAGAATGGCAAGTAGATGGAAAAGTTGTCTGTTGTGTTAGTGACAATGCAGCTAACATAACCAAAGCCATGAACATGTTTAAATGGACCCATCATCCATGTCTTGCCCACACAATCAACCTGATTGTAAGAGATGTTCTGAAGGTGATGAAGCCCACTGTGGACAAAGTGAAAGCAGCTGTGGAAAACTTCCACAGGAGCATAGTAGATGCTGAAAAACTAAAGTCTACACAACACCAGATGGGGATGCCTGAGCTGAGGCCTAAACAAGACTGCACTACAAGGTGGAATTCAACATTTTATATATTGATGCGTTTCTTGAGTCAAAGGATGCCATCATCTCTACCCTGGCCATTTTCAAGGCACCTGTTGATGCTCTGACCCAAGAGGAATGGGAGGTGGTGGAGGAAGTGTGCAGAGTCCTGGAACCCTTTGAGCAGGTCACTGTGGAGATCAGTGGAGAGAGGTACAGTAAGCAGTTATTACTACATCAATATTTAATTCAGTATTATATATTGTGGCAGACGACAGGGTTTGGTCAAGACGTTTACATAGACCAGACACGGACAGAGTATGATTAGCTCGGTTTCAAGGGTGTTTATTAAATAATAAATCAAAAAGAAAAGAACAGGTCTCCCCCATGAGATCCTCTCCGGGATACCTTCTCCTGGGCTCCGGGTCCTCTTGTATCCTGTCGGGCACACAAACTCAACTCCCTCGGCTTAGATCGGGTAACCGTATCCAACCACACGGAAGATACCTCACTTCCCCTAGTTCTCTCCTTGTCTCCTGTCCGGAGAGCCCGTCGAGACCTGGCAAGTCCAGCAGATGAAGCCACCGCCTTGTGATTTATACTCCATCTGTTACCAGGTGGCTGACCTGCTGTATGCTTCTCAACCATAGCAAAACAAGCATTTGTGTAACAGTATTGATAGCTAGCGTAGCATTTAGCGTTAGCATTCAGCAGGCAACATTTTCACAAAAACCAGAAAAGCATTCAAATAAAATAATTTACCTTTGAAGAACTTCGGATGTTTTCAATGAGGAGACTCTCAGTTAGATAGCAAATGTTCAGTTTTTCCTGAAAGATTATTTGTTTAGGAGAAATCGCTCCGTTTTGTTCATCACGTTTAGCTACGAAAAAAAACCTGTATCCGGGAGTGTAATTCTATTCGCAAGCTCATTAGCATAACACAACGTTAACTATTCATGAAAATCGCAAATGAAATGAAATAAATGTGCTAGCTCTCAAGCTTAGCCTTTTGTTAATAACACTGTCATCTCAGATTTTCAATATATGCTTCTCAACCATAGCAAAACAAGCATTTGTGTAACAGTATTGATAGCTAGCCTAGCATTTAGCGTTAGCCTTCAGCAGGCAACATTCTCACAAAAACCAGAAAACATTCAAATAAAATCATTTACCTTTAAAGAACTTCAGATGTTTTCAATGAGGAGACTCTCAGTTAGATAGCAAATGTTCAGTTTTTCCTGAAAGATTATTTGTTTAGGAGAAATCGCTCCGTTTTGTGCGTCATGTTCGGCTACCAAAAAACCCGAAAATTCAGTCATCAAAACACCAAACGTTTTTCCAAATTAACTCCATAATATCGACTGAAACATGGTAAACGTTGTTTAGAATCAATCCTCAAGGTGTTTTTCACAGATCTCTTCGATGATATATCGTTCGTGGAAATCTCCTCTCTCCCCTGAATCACATGGATGAATGCGTGCAGCTTGGAGATTACGCAGCAATTTCGACAAAGGACACCGGGCGGACACCTGGTAAATGTAGTCCCTTATGGCCAATCTTCCAATGATATGCCTACAAATACGTCACAATGCTGCAGACAAACGGCAGAAAGCGTAGGTTCGTTCAGGGCACATTCACAGCCATATAAGGAGACAATGGAAAACAGAGCCTCAAATTCTGCTCATTTCCTGTTTGAAGTTTCATCTTGGTTTCGCCTGTAGCACCAGTTCTGTGGCACTCGCAGATAATATCTTTGCAGTTTTGGAAACGTCAGAGTGTCAGAGTGTTTTCTTTCCAAAGCTGTCAGAGTGTTTTCTTTCCAAAGCTGTCAATTTGTTATGCAGGTGAATGAGGACCCAAAAGCGACTTGGCGAAAACAGAGTCTTTAATCCAGTAAAGTAAAATACAATCAAAAAACACAACTTCCACTCGTAATGACGAGAACCGACTGGAGACTCGATCTTGAACAGCAGGTTGCCTCGGGAAGGCACTTGAACCTAGCAGACTCAGACACCTGCTCACCACGCAGCATCTGAGGGAAACACGACACGACAGGGCGATACACAAACACAGCACGGTGAACAATAGATAAGGATCCGACAGGGCAGGAACGGAAAACAAGGAGAGAAATAGGGACTCTAATCAGGGAAAAGGATCAGGAACAGGTGTGGGAAGACTAAATGATTGATTAGGGGAATAGGAACAGCTGGGAGCAGGAACGGAACGATAGAGAGAAGAGAGAGCGAGAGAGTGAGAGAGGGAGGGGGAGAGAGAGGGATAGAAAAAGGGAACGAACCTAATAAGACCAGCAGGGGGAAACGAACAGAAGGGAAAGCATAATGACAAGACAATATATGACAAAACATGACAGTACCCCCCCACTCACCGAGCGCCTCCTGGCGCTCTCGAGGAGGAACACTGGCGGCAACGGAGGAAATCATAGATCAAACGGTCCAGCACGTCCCGAGAAAGAACCCAACTCCTCTCCTCAGGACCGTAACGGAAAAACGAAAAAAAAAAAGGGAAACTAGGGTACTACTCTAAAAAAAAAATGAGACACGGGTAGAGAACTGAAAACTTTAGAGCAAACAGGACCAAACAGGCCAGGAGAGTAACAACTAGGGACAGACTGAGACACAGCAAGGGCAGGAACAAGAACAGGAGAGATGCGATGGCAGGGAACAGACTGAGACCCAGCAAGACCAGGAGCAGAAGCAGAAAAATACGCACAAGGGTGGACCCCATCGTCAGTATCGGAGCGCTGGGACAGAATGGCTCCCACGCCCACCCCGACGCGTCAACCTCAACAATAAACTGTTTAGTGACGTCAGGTGCAACAAGGATAGGAGCGGATGCAAAACGCTTCTTAAAGAGATCAGAACAACAATCATACGACCGGTGAGGAGGAAGGGAGTTGGTTCTGGACCGACTGAAGACCGTGCGCAGACCATGATATTCCTCCGGCACTCCTGTCAAATCACCAGGTTCCTCCTGAGAAGAGGGGACAGAACAAACAGGAGAAATAGCAGACATTAAACACTTCACATGACAAGAAACGCTCCAGGAAAGGACAGAACCACTAGACCAATCAAAAGAAGGATTATGACACACTAGCCAGGGATGACCCAAAACAACAGGTGTAAAAGGTGAACAAAAATCAAAAAAGAAATGGTCTCACTATGGTTACCAGATACAGTGAGGGTTAAAGGTAGTGTTTCACATAATATACTGGGGAGAGGACTACCATCCAAGGCAAACATGACCGTGGGCTCCCTAACTGTCTGAGAGGAATGTCATGTTCCCGCGCCCAGGCTTCGTCCATAAAACAGCCCTCTGCCCCAGAGTCTATTAATGCACTGCAGGATGCTGCCGATCCGGTCCAGCGTAGATGGACCGGTAAAGTAGTACATGTACTTGACGGAGAGGACCGTCTAGTAGCGCTTATCAGTCGCCCTCCGCTTACTGATGAGCTCTGGCCTTTAACTGGACATGAAATGACAAAATGACCAGCGGAACCGCAATAGAGACAGAGGCGGTTGGTGATTCTCCGTTCCCTCTCCTTAGTCGAGATGCGAATACCCCCAGCTGCATGGGCTCAACACCTGAGTCAGTGGGGAAAGACGGTAGTGTCGGAGAGAGGGGAGACACAGTTAACGCGAGCTCTCTTCTATGAGCTCGGTGACGAAGATCTACCCGTCGTTCAATGCGAATAGCGAGTTCAATCAAAGAATCCACGCTGGATGGAACCTCCCGAGAGAGAATCTCATCCTTAACCTTAGCGTGGAGTCCCTCCAGAAAACGAGCGAGCAACGCCTGCTCGTTCCAGTTACTGGAGGCAGCAAGAGTGCGAAACTCTATTGAGTAATCCGTTATGGATCGATTACCTTGACATAGGGAAGACAGGGACCAGGAAGCTTCTTTCCCAAAAACTGAGCGATCAAAACCCTTATCATCTCCTCTTTAAAGTTCAGATAATTGTTAGTACACTCAGCGCTTGCCTCCCAGATAGCTGTGCCCCACTGCCGAGCCCGACCAGTAAGGAGTGATATGGCGTAGGCAATCCGAGCTCTCTCTCTTGAGTATGTGTTGGGTTGGAGAGAGAACACGATATCACACTGGGTGAGAAAGGAGCGGCACTCAGTGGGCTGCCCAGAATAACAAGGTGGGTTATTAACCCTAGGTTCCGGAGGCTCGGAAGAACCGGAAGTAGCTGGTGACACGAGACGAAGACTCTGATACTGTCTTGAGAGGTCGGAGACCTGAGCGGCCAGGGTCTCAACGGCATGCCGAGCAGCAGACAATTCCTGCTCGTGTCTGCCGAGCATCGCTCCCTGGAACTCGAGAGTAGAGTAGAGAGAATCCATAGTCGCTGGGTCCATTCTTGGTCGGATCCTTCTGTTATGCAGGTGAATGAGGACCCAAAAGCGACTTGGCGAAAACAGAGTCTTTAATCCAGTAAAGTAAAATACAATCAAAAAACACAACTTCCACTCGTAATGACGAGAACCGACTGGAGACTCGATCTTGAACAGCAGGTTGCCTCGGGAAGGCACTTGAACCTAGCAGACTCAGACACCTGCTCACCACGCAGCATCTGAGGGAAACACGACACGACAGGGCGATACACAAACACAGCACGGTGAACAATAGATAAGGATCCGACAGGGCAGGAACGGAAAACAAGGAGAGAAATAGGGACTCTAATCAGGGAAAAGGATCAGGAACAGGTGTGGGAAGACTAAATGATTGATTAGGGGAATAGGAACAGCTGGGAGCAGGAACGGAACGATAGAGAGAAGAGAGAGCGAGAGAGTGAGAGAGGGAGGGGGAGAGAGAGGGATAGAAAAAGGGAACGAACCTAATAAGACCAGCAGGGGGAAACGAACAGAAGGGAAAGCATAATGACAAGACAATATATGACAAAACATGACACAATTATATGCATAGTCGAGCATCTTTTTGTGACAAAATTTTGCACTGAAAACGGGCACGTTTTTTTAATCCAATAATGAAATAGCGCCCCCATAGCTTCAAGTGGTTATTAAGAGAATTGGATGGGAGCACAGCGCTTCCTTCAGACTGTTGAATGCCGCTTCTGTCGCATCCGTCCATTTCACTGTTTTCGGGAGGCAGGCCCTGGTTAGATCGGTGAGGGGGGAAGCTTTAGCCGCAAAGTTGGGGATAAACTGGCTATAGTATCCTGCCAGTCCCAGGAAGGACTTGACCTGTATCTTGGTGTGTGGAACGGGCCAGTCACACACTGCGTGAACCTTCCTCTCCTGGGGCTTGATGTTCCCCCGTCCGATCAAATACTGCAGGTTCTCCACCTCCTCGAACCCTAGCTTGCATTTCTTGGGGTGCGCGGTCAACCTGGCTTGTCTGAGCACGTCCAGCACTGCCTGGAAGTGTGTCAGGTGCTCTTCCCAACCTTGGCTGTGGATGATGATATCATCCTGATAGGCCGCTGTGTACTACGGGTGGAGTCGAAGCACTCTGTTCATCAGTCGTTGGAATGTGGGCAGGGCTCCGTGGAGACCGAATGGGAGCACCCGGTACTGAGGAGGCTGCCAACGGTACCTGCCAATAACCTTTGGTCAGTTTAAGGGTGCTGATGTACCGGGCCTTTCCCAATCGGTCAATGAGCTCGTCCACCCTCGGCATGGGATATGCGTCAAACAAGCTGATGTCATTCACCCCCGGAAATCATTACAGAAGCGGAGGCTACCGTCCGGTTTGGGCACCAACACGATGGGGCTGCACCATGCACTGTGGGATTCTTCCACGAACCCCATCCTCAGCATAGCCTCCACTTCCTGTTTCACGGCCTCCCTTTGGGCCTCCGGAATCCGATATGGCTGCTTTCGTACCGTTTCACCGGGCCGGGTATGGATGTGGTGTTCAATGAGGACCGTGAGGAAAGGCTTCTCGGAGAAGACCACAGTGTTCCGATCGACGAGCTCCCTGAGCTCTTGCTTCTGGGCCGAGGTCCTCATTGCTCGGGACCTCCACTGGTACCGTTGGCGTCCTGGGTCCCGACCCTAACCCGGCCAAGACTGTCCTCTCGTGCCAGGTTCACGTGGTAAATCTGTTGGGGTTTCCATCTCCCAGGTTGCCATACGCGGTAATTGACAGGTCCCAGCTTCTCGATCACCTCGTATGGTCTGTGCCATGTTGCCAGGAACTTACTTTCAGCCATGGGGATCAAGGCCAACACCCTGTCTCCACCTGGAATTCCCAGGGCTGGGCTCCCCGATTGTAGACCTGGGCTTGGGCACGTTGGGCCTTCTCCATATGTTCCCTCACGACTGGCCTTATGGCTGTCATCCGCTCCTGCATCGTCTTCACGTGTTCTACCCCGCTGCATAAGGGGGTCGGTTGAGCTTCCCACACCTCCTTGGCGAGGTCCAGTAGGTGGTGTGGCCTCCTCCCAGAGGACTTCAAATGGGGAAAACCCAGTGGAGGATTGGGGTACTTCTCAGATTGAGAACATTAGGTGTGGTAGTAGCTGGTCCCAGTTCTTCCTGTCTTGCTCGATGACCTGCCGCAGCATCTGCTTGAGCGTTTTATTAAAGCGCTCAACGAGCACATCTGTCTGCGGGTGAAAAACAGACGTCCGGATCTGCTTGATCTGCAGGAGGGCACACAACTCTTTCATGAGGCGGGACATAAACTCTGTCCTTTGGTCTGTCAGGATCTTGTTCGGGATGCCCACCAGGCTAAAGAGGTGGAACAGCTCCTGGGCGATTCCCTTGGACACCGCCGCCCGTAGGGGAATGGCCTCGGGATACCGAGTGGCATAGTCCACTATTACAAAGATGTACCTGTGTCCTCGTGCAGTCTTTACCAGGGGTTCCACTATGTCCATGGCGATGCGTTCAAAAGGGCACCCCGATTATTGGCAGGGGGACCAGAGGGTTCCGGAAGTGTGCTTTCGGGGCAGTGAGTTGACACTCCAGAAAGCTGCGACAGTAGTCTTTCACGGACCTTGTCATCCCGTGCCAGCTGAACCTTGGCGGCGATGTTCCCGGGTCTTCTCCATTCCCAGGTGTGCCCCCAACAGGTGTGTGTGGGCCAGCTGAAGAATGGTTCCTACGTACCGTCGGGTCAGCAACAATACCTCTCGAAGATCCCCATGTTGGTGCGACACCTGATACAAAAAGTTATTCTTGATTTGGAAATGGGGGTATCGCCAGTCACTCACCCCCGGAAGTAGCTGTCTATCCACCGCTATCACTTGGGCGGCGGCAGCTTTTAAATTTGGATCCTCCCACTGGGCCACCCCGAATTGTCCCTTCAGTTGGCCCCCCACGGGGGGCTCGACTGGCCCCTCGAAATTGAGGAGGGGGAGGCTGGGCTCCTCTTCAAGTGGTTCCCCAGGGGGTTCGGGTTCCAGCTCCCCCTCTGACTCCGGACCCGTAGAGTCAGGTTGGTTAACCGGTGGCTTCCGGGCCACACAGGCGATGGGTCGTCCCCGCTCTCTTCTTCGGCCAGCTCATACTTTCTTCCTCAACTCGTGCCCCCGTAGGGCCGCAAACAGAGGACAATCCCATCCTACTAGGAGAGGTACCGGCAGCTCTGGTCCTGCACCCACCATCATCTGACAGCTCCCTTGTGGCATTACGATGTTGGTCCATACGGTGGGATACCGTTTTGTGTCACCGTGAACACAGAAAATGGACATCTCCCTACCCCGTTCGGTCTCCTGGTTCAGCAGGCTCGTGGTTACAAGTGTAACCATGCTTCCGGAGTCTAATAGTGCTTCCGTGTCATGTCCGTCAACCTTCACCGGGACCATGGGTGCAGTTGACTCGTGGTGCGCCCAACAGGAGGTGACATAGTTCACGGCGTGACCCACCACACCTCCGGGGCTAACTGATGGCATCGACTCCTTTCGAGCCGGGCAATTCCAGGCAATGTAACCCCGGGCGCCACACTCAAAACATCTCCTTTGGTCTCCATCTACCTGGGGTTGTCGGGTCGGTTCGGCCCTACCCCCGCCGTCTCTCCACGGGTTTGCGGTCTTTTGGCCCTGCCGACTGTCGGTTTGGGGTACACTGCGGTGGGGCTGTCCTTCCGTCCCTTCGGACGGGTCGCCGACTCGTCCCGGCTCCCACTCAGCAGTGCCTGAGTGTTCTGCGTCTCCACTGCTTCCAGGAGGCCCTCAAAGGTTGGGGTGCACATAAACTTGCTGCCCTCTTCATGTCTTACAGGTAGCGCCCGTAAGAAGCAATCCAGGACCACTTTGTGGCAAAACTGATAGAGACATACCCCAAGCGACTTACAGCTGTAATCGCAGCAAAAGGTGGCGCTACAAAGTATTAACGTAAGGGGGCTGAATAATTTTGCTAGTTGTTGATTCTTCACAAAAAAATATAGTTTTATAACTTTATGTTTGAAGCCTGAAATGTGACAAAATGTACTCCTGTGTAAGGGTCTTCAGCGAATCACAGCGAGCCGCCAGAGAGAAGCAAATGTAACCACAGGACATGTGACAGAGTTAATGGATACCCTATGTTCATCAATGGACAGAAAGTTCCACAGAATAGAATATAATCACATGCTATCAGAAATCGCTGCACTTGACCCCAGGTTTAAGAAGTTAGCCTTCAGTGATGCCAGAGTGATTGATGAGGCTCTTCAGAGAATAACCTCAGCAGCAGGGAGGGACAGACCCAGCAGTCAGCTGGCTCAAGCACCAGGGCAACAAGAAGAAGATGGATCAGATGGAGCAGAAGCACCAACAGTAGTGCCAAACGTCTGAGGTTTGGATGCTGTTTGACGAGAGAGCAACTGGGGATGCAGCACGAAGGAATCCCTCAGCAGATGCCATAATGGAGGTCCGATCCAATTTGGAGGAGCCCCTCTGCAGATCCTCTGAGCTGGCAGAAGAACAAGGCCTCTGTCTACCCATGGCTTACTACAGTCATGACAGGGAGACTGCATCGTGGCCACATCCGTTCCCTCAGAGGGTCTTCTCAAAAATGGGACAAGTAATTACTGAGAGAAGGAACCGCATCAGCCCCTCGAAAGTCTGAATGCAAATCTCTCAAAAGCAAAATATGGTCAGCATTTCTGTGTGCTGCTGGTTATAACATGGCAATAAAGGAGAGAAAAGAGGGACCAGTTTAATGTTTTAAGTGGGATGCTGCAGTTTTGCACATTGTTATTTATTTTTCTTTGATATGATACAATATTCTATTATTATGTTGTTCAGATTGTATTTGTTTTGACTTGTTACATTTATATGCACTCTGTTTAAATACATTATAAAAGATATACTTTAAATGCAAATGTTTAATAGCATTATTTTTCATAACAAACCAATGCATTTTTTAAATATATTGTGGTTAAGGTAGAGTATGATTTCATTTAATAATTTAATTAGAATTGTTTTAACACCAATCATAGTCAAACTATCACAAACTGTTTGACTTGAAAAAATACAAAACATGTTTTTTTAAAGAGCCGTTTGGGAGCCAAAAGAGACAGCTCTTTTTGGTGAGCTGAGCCGAATGAGCCGGCTCACTGAAAAGAGCCGGAATACAAATTACTAGAGTGTGTGCGTGTGTGAGTAGATTGGGTGTGGGGGTCGATGGAGAAAACGGGTTGGGGATTGTTGAGCTGCCTCTGACAGCCAGGCGGAGAGCGAAGAGGAGCAGCTTGGACGAGACACTCCGTTGGAGTGAAAGCTGAAGAAAGAACTCAGGCCAGCCAGGGGTTACTTTGGTAAACTTCAAGTAAAGAAATGCAAATATCGAGAAAAAAATGCATCTGAGTTGAGGGAGACCCTCGATCTTCACACCAGCAAAACAAAATAGTTTGCACTACGCAAGGAAATTGTTACTCAACCATAAATAAATAGGTTATTAGTAGGTTAATAAAATCTACTAGTCACAGACAAATAACTTGACATGCTGCCATCTTGGATTTCTAGTTTTATTATTATGATTATTATTATAGATCGGGAAATCTCATTGAAAGTATAAGAAGTGGTAGATCTGTTCTATGTGCGCTATTTCTATGCGTCTCATTCTTAAGTTTTGTTTTTGCCTCTTTTACTTTCGGTTTTGTACACCAGCTTCAAGCGGTTTAGATTGTACAGTGATTCTCTACACTAAACTTGCTTGTTTTGTCACATACACTGAAATTAGGCGAACTATTAGAATTTTAGCAACCAGGAAATGGAGCGATTTCTGCATAGTGCATCTTGTTAGGAACTTGGTTCCTGTGGCGGGATCAAATCAGCGGAAATTTTAGAGCGCCACCTATAGTTTTCGATAAAACTCAAACTTTCATTAAAACACACATGCAAGGTACTGAATTAAAGCTACACTCGTTGTGAATCTAGCCACCAAGTCAGATTTGTCAAATGCTTTTCGGCGAAAGCATGAGAAGCTATTATCTGATAGCATGCACCCCCCAAAATACTGGAACGTCACCTAAAACAACAGATTTTGCGGTAGCCGGCGCTACCCAAAACACAGAAATAAAATATAAAACATTCATTACCTTTGACGAGCTTCTTTCTTGGCACTCCTATATATACCATAAACATCACAATTGGGGTTTTTTCCCGATTAAATCCGTCATTGTATAGCCAAAATGTCGTTTTCCTTAGACCGGTCTGATCCAGGAATATTCCATTTTACAAGACGCAACGTCACTTTTTAAAATGACAAAAGTTGCCTATAAACTTTTACAAATCACTTCAAACTACTTTACTAAACCAACTTTAGGTATTAATAAACGTTAATAATCTATCAAATTGATCACGGGGCGATCTGTATTCGATAGCAGCAAGGCTTGAAATCATCCTCCATTGTTTTCAATTTCACAACATCCTGTGGTGAGACTAAAACAGGAAAGGCCAAAACGTCATACAACCAAGGATTAAGTAGACTGGAAATGCCAGCACTGGCGACATCGTGTGAAAGCTGTAGGCGTTTACAGGGCATCCTCATTTATTTCCAGTCGCCTTAAACAATACATTGACTGGCGGATTAATATATTTTTTGTGTTTTTGGTGAACAGATTGAGGGATTTTTACTCCTAAACACGTTATGTTATAGCCACAGACACGATTTAACCAGTTTTAGAGACTTCAGAGTGTTTTCTATACACACATACTTATCATTTGCATATACTATATTCCTGGCATGAGTAGCAGGACTTTGAAATGTTGCGCGATTTTTAACAAAAAGCATGATCCATAACAGGTTTTAACAAAACACTTTCAAATGTCATATTTCTGTTTACAGTGGTTGCTTTCCAAGTGTCATCTGTTTTTCTTTATGCTGGTTCTCTCTCTGAGAGGTTGAATTTCATGCTTATGATCTTTAAATCCTCACCAAGAAAAACACTGCAACATTTCCAACTGCAGAAAAGCAACACATCCATCTTAGAGACTATTCCACTGTCAGTGGAGAGGGTAAGCCTTGGCCTACTGTTGCATCCTGGGGCTGAAAAGACATCAATTATATTTACAGTTATGCTGTAGGACGGTGTGACGCACAGAGACTGGTATGATTTTACAGAGACAGGGAAATCACAATAAGGAGCCCTGACACAAACTTCCATCCAAAAACAAGTGTAAAAACCTCACACAAGAAAAGACAGGCGACCGACCATGACTTATTATTATTCTTCATTCCGTTTATTTTTCATTTGCAATGCATCAATGGACAACTCTATTCACTTCTTCAGGTTTGTTTGTTAACAGTACAGCAGTTCTTTATTTCTCAACCTGAAAAGAGTTTACTTTAGGTATACAGTATTTTTTATTTTATTTTTCCTCTGCATCAACGAACAATGTGTTTCTTGTACAGCTTCTTCAGGTTCTCATGTTGACTAAGACAGTTTTTTTTGTGAAAAGAGGATCCGTTCCAGTGAACAACAGATTGACATTCAGACTTGCAGAGGCAAGTTCCACATATCCCTGCAACTGAGCACTACAGTACCACTGACGTGCTGTATTCTAACCTCTGAGTCAAATGGTCTATATGCCCATACTCGCATGGAACATTTCTGCAAGAGCTATGATTGGCAGGATCTTTTCCATAATATCAGTGTCTAAGGCTTTGCTGTCTTAATGGAGACCATCAGCAACCACCACATGTCATAATATGTACTTCAGTAAATGCCTTTTCCGTTTATTACGGTGCTTCTTATTCCACTGACAGGACTTTTCCCCTCTTTCTCCCATCCCTCTCTACCCCGTCCCCTATTTCCTCTTCTCTCCTCTCCCCTCTCCTCCCTCTCTCCCCTCCGCTATGCCCCTGCCCCCGTCGCCTGTCCCTAGTCCGTCCAGGCTTTCCAGAGGCCTCTGATTTACACATGAGATGGAGGTCAGTAATGGTCATTACTGCTGGGTTTAACTATAGCCCTAACACTGTTCATACACTCTTAGAAAAAAAGGTTATATCTCGAACCAAAAATGGTTCTTCGGCTGCACCCATAAGAGATCCCTTTGAAAAAAAAACATTTTGGTTCCAGGTAGAACCCTTTTGGGTTACATGTAGAAAAGAAGAGGCTAGTGGGGGGAGCTATAGAAGGATGGGCTCATTTTGATGGCTGGAATGTAATAAATGGAATGGTATCAAACATATGGAAACCACATTTGACTTTGCTCCATTAATTCCTATTCCAGCCATTACAATGAGCCTGTCCTCCTATAGCTCCTCCCACTAGCCTCCTCTGATGTAGAAGCCTTTCCACAGAGGGTTCTACATGGAACCCAAAATAGTTATATTTGGAATCATAAAGGCTTATACTTAGAAATAAAAAGGGTTCTCCTAGGGGACAACCGCAGAACTCTTTTGGAACCCTTTTTTCGAAGAGTGTACTGCTGTGTCAGACTAGAGCAATGACACTAGGAGCTGTAGATGCACACTCACTGATAAACTGATTGAGTCCCAAATGACATTTGCCCGTCTGACATGCACTGTCCACACAGTGGACAGTGCATGTCAGAGCAGAAACTGTACCATGAAGTCCAAGGAAGTGTCCGTGGATTTCCAAGATATACTGTATATCTGGGGAAGGGTATAAACCAATGTCTAGAGCGTTGAATGTTTTAAGAGTACAGTGGTCTCCATCATTGGGTAATTTAAAAAATATGGACCTACCCCAACTCTGCCTAGAGCTGGCTGGCCGACCAAACTGAGCAACCGGGCAAGAAGGTCCTTGGAGGTGACCAAGAATCCAAGAACCACTCTGACAGAACTACAGAGTACCTTGGCTTAGATGCATCTGCCAGAAGGACAACAGTCTCTACAGCAACAGCACTTCACTATTCTAGGCTTTATGGGGCAGTGGCCAGACAAATCCAAATGTGCAAAGCTGATAGAGACATACCCAAGATGACTCAAAGGTTTAATTTCTGCCAAAGGTGCTCCTACAAAGTATTGAATACTTATCTGTATTTCGTTTCATTCATTTGCTAAAATAACATTTTTTTATTGAATCAATTTTAAATTCAGACTATAACACAACGTTTTAAGGGGTATGAATATTTTCAGTAAATATCCTGATGGTCTGAAGGATTGATGTTGAATGTGTTCAATGACACAGACATGTTTGTGAACAGAATGATGATCCGAGCCTGCTTCATGCAAATCTATTCAAAGTTAGAGGGCATCACTATCAAAAGGGTTGACTACATGCTAAGGCAAGGAAAAGCTTTGTATCAAATAAGTGTAGATCTTGTCAATCGAAATGAACCTGCACACTATAAATACAAATAAATGTTTGTTTAGCCAATCGTGTTGCAGATCATTACAGTAACTTGTTCAGACCAGAGTGAGTTTGAAGTATGGGACTAGAAGTGGCGAAGTGCCAAGGCTGGAATCCACTGGGGTACGCCAACATGATATGTAGCTTCTTCTGATTCCATACGTGTTTTAATGGATGGCTGACATTGGCAGCTCCAGGGAGGGGTTTGCCAGTACTGAAGCCCTCTCAAGAATAAGCCTAGCACCCATTTAGCAATGTATTAGTACATACACACATGTACCCCATAGACTGCAAGCACGGCTACTTCGCGTGGTAAAAACCCTGTGACTAAAATTCAGCCAGTGCTGATTCAATAGGCTGCTGTGGGCCTGTTTGAGTCTACTGTGTTTTGTTCATCGTTCTAAAGTAGATTCTGGTATTAAAACCTCTCTAGAGTATGTGGGATGGTAGCGTCCCACCTGGCCAACATCCAGAGCGCCAAATTCAAATACAGAAATACTCATTATAAAAATTCAGAAAAGATACAACGATTAAACATAGGTTTAAAGATGAACTTCTTGTGAATCCAACCAAGTAGAAGAGTTACACAAGTCAGAAATAGAGATAAAAGTAATCCCTTACCTTTGATGATCTTCATATGTTTGCACTCAGAAGACATTCATTTATTCAATAAATGTTCCTTTTGTTCGATAAAGTCTCTTTTTATATCCAAAAACCTCTGTTTTGTTTGTGCTTTCTTCAGTAATCCACAGGCTCAAACGCAGTCACAACACACAGACAAAAATCTAAATTGTATCCTTCAATCCTCAGGTTGTTTTTAGCCTATATGATCTATAATATTTCAACCGGACAATAACGTTGTCAATATAAAAGGTAAACAAGAAAGGCACTCTCTGGTCACGCGCATGAATAAGCTCTGTGACAAGGTAGGGTCCACTCATTCAGACTGCTCCCTCATTTTTCAGAATACAAGCCTGAAACAATTTCTAAAGACTGTTGACATCTAGTGGAATGCATAGGAACTGCAATTTGAGTCCTAAGTTAATGGATACTGTAATGGCATTGAATAGAAAGCTACAAACAAACAAAAATCCTACTTCCTGAATGGAGTTTTCATAGGTTTTCGCCTGCCAAATCACTTCTGTTATACTCAGATACATCATTTTAACAGTTTTGGAAACGTTAGTGTTTGCTATCCAAATCTACTAATTATATGCATATCTTCTGGGCCCGAGTCGAAGGCAGTTTAATTTGGGCATGCTTTTTATCCAAAATTCCAAATGCTGCCCCCTACCCTAGAGAAGTTAAGTTTTATAGAACTAAAGGACTTCTTTTTCCTGATAGGAATCTGTGAATAAGGGAGATCTGACCACAAAGAGGCTGACAAAGAGTTCCATACTTCACAATACTGACAATTAAATGTGATTTCCAGTCAGAAGCCTATTCAGAAGTTTTTAAAACGTTCTCTGTATTGTAATATAGTACATGTACATAGAAACCATGTGAAAGGGATTCCTATTGCTTTTCCATGTGGTTTTGGAAGTACAAAAATATACTTAGCCCTGATCTTTCTATCATTCAGTTTACATTTTATGAGACTGTGGAAGAGATGGGGGAGATCAACCACAAGCAATACCAAAATCTGACAAACAGCAACACAGTCATTTTCAAGGGGCAAATTACCTACATTCTGGAGCGATACGCCATCCCATCTGGTTTGGGCTTAGTGGGATTATCATTTGTTTTTCAACAGGACAATGACCCAACACACCACCAGGCTGTGTAAGAGCTATTTGACAAAAAAGGAGAGTGATGGAGTGCTGCATCAGATGACCTGGCCTCCACAATCACCCGACCTCAACCCAATTGAAATTGTTTGGGATGAGTTGGACCGCAGAGAGAAGGAAAAGCAGCCAACAAGTGCTCAGCATATGTGGGAACTCCTTCAAGACTGTTGGAAAAGTATTCCATGTGAAGCTGGTTGAGAGAATGCCAAGGGGGTGCAAAGCTGTCATCAAGGCAAAGGGTGGCTACTTTAAGAATATAAAATATGAAATACATATTTTTTTGTTTACTACACTTTTCCATGTGTGTTATTTCATAGTTTTGATGTCTCACTATTATTCTACAATGTAGAAAATAGTACAACTATAGAAAAACCCTTGAATGAGTAGGTGTGTCCAAACTTTTGACTGGTACTGTACATTCAATGTGCTTCCAGAATGGCACCCTATTCCCAATATAGTGCATTACTTTTGACGGGGACCCATAGGGCTTGAGTCAAAGGTCAGCACTATATAGAGAATAGGGTGCAACCTTTTGCTGTTCTATGCTGCCAGTCTGAGATACCATTTCAGTCCTGACCTTTTCCTGTTGAAAACGCATGCACCTTCTCACCACACGCAATGATACACCTTAAATGCCCTTCCTGTAAAATTAAGCCTGTGTCCCGAATTACACACTATTCCCTACATAGTGCACTACATTTGACCAGAGCCCTATGTGCTCGCTAAATAGGGAATAAGGTAACATTTGGGACCCTGCCGTTTATTGAGTTCAATAACACATATACCCTCAGGCATTGTATTCTCTTTATGAGCAGTTACTGGGGAATGTCTTATTATTACCAACTAAAAAGGCTTTTATTGGCATGGTTGAATAAAGCCTTGGAGATATGGGAAGGGCATGTGTGTTTAGTACTGTATTGGTGGATATTATTTGTCATGTACAAATATGTTTTCAGGACTGACCTGACCTTTAGATGTATACAGTACATACACCAATTATCAAACAGCCCCAGGTCTTTGTAAGGAGACTAACTCATGAAAACTCTCTTGTCAAAACTCAATGCCAGTTTTTCACTATCAAGTATACGTATGTTGGAATTGAAATCTGCAGTGTTTGATGCCTTTTTTGACTTGGAATGAATACTGCTGTGAGTCTGTAATTCTGTCACAATTCGGTGAGGTTTAGGGTCTGTGTTTGAGTCGGGCAGCTGGTATGTACTTATCAACAAATACACAATTTCTCATCAGGGTCTACCTCAATGGGGAATCTGCGGTCCAGATTAAGTGATGTTTGAGCTCTTCGACCAGAGTGCGCAAAACCCTCCCATCCGGTTTGAAGTAGCAACAGAAAACAAGAGTGTGTAGACTCTGAGTATTAGTGAGCAACAATCATCCTGGGACTCAGTTTTCTTCCTAAACCTCACCAACATAGGCTTTCACTATACAATGTAAATTATACTGTTGTTGTTCCTAATCTAAACCATAACCTCAGTCAGACTCCATCATTTGGGAGGTACATTTTTTGTTTTACTGAATGAATATCAACAAGGAATAGTTTGTCACCAGCAGCTATTCCTGCCTTCACATGTCAACTCAGCTTGGCTAAATCAAGGGTAATTTCTGTAGGAGGTCAAATGCAGGCATAAATGATTGTGTAATAAATATATAATATACAGTGCCTTTGAAAGTATTCAGACCCCTTGACTTTTTCCACATTTTGTTAGGTTACAGATTTATTCTAAAATTGATTGTTTTTTTTCTCATCAATTTACACACAATACCCCATAAAGGCAAAGCAAAAACAGGTAAAACCATTTTTAGCACATTTTCATAAGTATTCAGACCCTTTACTCAGTACTTTGTTGAAGCACCTTTGGCAGCAATTAAGCCTGGAGTCTTCTTAGGTATGACGCTACAAGCTTGGCACATCTGTATTTGGGGAGTTTCTCCCATTCTTCTCTGCAGGTCATCTTAAACTCTGTCAGGTTGGATGGGGAGCGTCGCTGCACAGGTCTCTCCAGAGATGTCCAAGTCCGGGCTCTGGCTTGGCCACTCAAGGACATGCAGAGACTTGTCCCGAAGCAACTCCTGCGTTGTCTTAGCTGTGTGCTTAGGGTCGTTGTCCTGTTGGAAGGTAAACCTTCACCCGAGTCTGAGGTCCTGAGCACATGGAGCAGGTTTTCATCAATAATCTCTTTGTACTTTTCTCTGTTCAGCTTTGCTTCGATCCTGACTATTCTCCCTGTCCCTGCCGCTGAAAAACATCCCCACAGCATGATGCTGCCACCATCATGCATCACCTTAGGGATGGTGACAGGTTTCCTCCAGACGTAAGGCTTGGCATTCAGGTCAAAGAGTTGAATCTTGGTTTCATTTGACCAGAGAATCTTGTTAATCATGGTCTGAGAGTCTTTAGGTGTCTTTTCGCAAAATTCAAGTGGTGTGTCATGTGCCTTTTACTGAGGGGTGGCATCCGACTAGCCACTCGACCATAAAAGGTCTGATTGATGGAGTGCTGCAGAGATGGTTGTCCTTCTGGACGGTACTCCCATCTCCACATAGGAACTCTAGAGCTCTGTCAGAATGACCATCAGGTTCTTTGTCACCTCTCTGACCAATGCCCTTCTCCTGCGATTGCTCAGTTTGGCCAGGCAACCAGCGCTTGGTGGTTCTTCCATTTAAGAATGAGGGAGGCCACTGTGTTCTTGGGGACCTTAAATGCTGCAGAAAAGTTTTGTTACCCTTCCTCAGATCTGTGCCTCAACACAATCCTGCCTTGGAACTCTAAGGACTATTCCTTCAACCTCATGGCTTAGTTTTTGCTCTGACATGCACTGTCAACTGTGTGACCTTATATAGACAGGTGGGTGCCTTTCCAAATCATGTCCAATCAATAGAATTTACCAGAGGTGGTCAATGTAAATAGTCCGGGTGGCCATTTGATTAATTGTTCAGCAGTTTTATGGCTTGGGGGTAAAAGCTGTTAAGGATCCTTTTGGTCCTAGACTTAGTGCTCCAGTACCGCTTGCCGTGTGGTAGAAGAGAGAACAGTCTATGACTTCGGTGACTGGAGTCTTTCACTATTTTTTGGGCCTTCCTCTGACACCGCCTAGTATATAGGTCCTGGATGGCAGGAAGCTTGACCCCAGTGAAATACTGGACCGTACGCTCTGCCCTCTGTAACGCCTTACGGTTAGATTCCGAACAGTTGCAATACCAGGCGGTGATGCAACTGGTCAGGATGCTTTCGATGGTGCAGCTGTATAACTTTTTGAGGATTTGGGAACCCATGCCCAATCTTTCAGTCTCCTAAGGGGGAAAAGGTGTTGTCGTACCCTCTTCACAACTGTCTTGGTGTGTTTGGACCATGATAGTTCGTTGGTGATGTGGACACCAAGGAACTTGAAACTCTCCACCCACTTAAGCCCCGTCAATGTTAATAGGAGCCTGTTTGGCCCTCCTTTTCCTATAGTCCACGATCAGCTCCTTTGTCTTGCTCAAATTGAGGGAGAGGTTGTTGTCCTGGCACCACACTACCAGGTCTCTGGCCTCCTCCCTATAGGCTGTCTCATCGTTGTCAGTGATCAGGCCTACCACTGTTGTGTCATCAGCAAACTTAATGATGGTGTTGGAGTTGTGCTTGGCCACGCAGTCGTGGGTGAACAGGGAGTACAGGAGGGAACTAAGCACACACCCCTGAGGGGCCCCAGTGTTGAAGATCAGTGTGGCAGATGTGTTGTTGCCTACCCTTACCACCTGGGGGCGGCCCATCAGGAATTCCAGGATCCAGTTGCAGAGGGAGGTGTTTAGTCCCAGGATCCTGAGCTTAGTGATGAGCTTTGTGGGCACTATGGTGTTGAATGCTGAGCTGTAGTCAATGAACAGCGTTCTCACATAGGTGTTCCTTTTCTCCAGGTAGGAATAGGGCAGTGAGGAGTGTGATTGAGATTTGTCATCTGTGGATCTGTTGGGGAAAATGCGAATTGGAGTGGGTCTAGGGTTTCGGCATTATGGTGGTGATGTGAGCCATGACCAGCCTTTCAAAGCACTTCATGGCTACCGACGTGAGTGCCAAGAGGCGGTAATCATTTAGGCAGGTTACCTTCCCTTTCTTGGGCACAGGGACTATGGTGGTCAGTTTGAAACATGTAGATATTAGACTCGGTCAAGAAGAGGTTGAAAATGTCAGTTAATACACTTGCCAGTTGGTCCGTGCATGCTTTGAGTACAGATCCTGGTAATCCATCTGGCCACGCGGCTTTGTGAATGTTGACCTGTTTAAAGGTCTTGCTCACATCGGCTATGGAGAGCGTGATCACACAGCTGGTGCTCTCATGCATGCTTCAGTGTTGCTTGCCTTGAAGCAAGCATGAAAGGCATTTAGCTCGTCTGGTAGGCTCACGTCACTGGGCAGCTTGCGGTTGGGTTTCCCTTTGTAGTCCATGATATTTTTCAAGCCCTGCCACATCCGACGAGCATCAGAGCCGGTGTAGTAGGATTCAATGTTAGTCCTGTATTTACGCTTTGCCTGTTTGATGGTTCGTCTGAGGGCATAGCAGGATTTTGTATAAGCATCTGGATTAGTGTCCCGCTCATTGAAAGCAGCAGCTCTAGCCTTTAGCTCGGTGCGGATGTTGCATGTAATTCATGGTTTCTGGTTGGGAAATGTAAGTACTGTCACTGTGGGGATGACGTCATTGATACATTTATTGATGAAGCCAGTGACTGAGGTGGTGTACTCATCAATGCCATTGGATGAATTCCGGAACATATTCCAGTCTGTGCTAGCAAAACAGTACTGTAGCCTAGCATCTGCATCATCTGACCACTTCCGTATTGAGCCAGTCACTGGTACTTCCTGCTTTAGTTTTTGCTTGTAAGCAGGAATCAGGAGAATAGAATATGGTCAGATTTACCAAATGCAGGATGAGGGAGAGTTTTGTATGAGTCTCTGTGTGTGGAGTAAAGGTGGTCTAGAGTTTTTCCCTTCTGGTTGCACATGTGACTTGCTGGTAGGAATGAGGTAAATCAGATTTAAGTTTTCCTGCATTAAAGTCCCCGGCCACTAGGACCGCCGCTTCTGGATGAGCATTTTCTTGTTTGCTTATGGCCTTATAGAGTTGGTTGAGTGCGGACTTAGTGCCAGCATCGGTTTGTGGTGTTAAATAGATGGCTACGAATAATATAGATGAGAACTCTCTAGGTAGATAGTGTGGTCTACAGCTTATCATGGGGTATTTTGTCCAGTTCTGATGTTCAGAAGCTCTTTTCGGTCATAAGAGACGGTAGCGGCAACATTATGTACAAAATTAATTACAAACAATGTGAAAAAACGAACAAAATAGCACAGTTGGTTAGGAGTCCGTAAAGCGGCAGCCATCCCCTCCGGCGCCATTATATTATAAAGATGTTACCGGAGCACTGGCTGCCACGTGGAAGGCCTTGGATTTGCATCCTCAGCGTGAATGTGATTAGTCAGCTGGCTGTAACATTACAGTTCTAGAAGCTGAGCAGGTATTTTTTTACTGACTGTTTTACTGAGGTAAGTAGGAACGTTTATGATCCTTTCTTACAGCCGAGGACTCAACCCATGTCGTAGTACTACAGAGGAACTACACTGGGGTGTCCTCAAAACTGTAGGGTTTTAGGTGCTACACTGGACAGAGTAGCTTTTGTCAGTGTGAGCAGAGCGAAAGACACTTTATCAATTGTTCTCAGGTGTAACACTCTGGCAGTCTCTGTGGGGGTGCCACAGGGTTCAATTCTCGGGCCGACTCTTTTCTCTGTATATATCAATGATGTTGCTCTTGCTGCGGGCAATTCCCTGATCCACCTCTACGCAGACGACACCATTCTGTATACTTTTGGCCCGTCATTGGACACTGGGCTATCTAACCTCCAAACGAGCTTCAATGCCATACAGCACTCCTTCCGTGGCCTCCAACTGCTCTTAAACGCGAGTAAAACCAAATGCATGCTTTTCAACCGATCGCTGCCTGCACCCGCATGCCCGACTAGCATCACCACCCTGGATGGTTCCGACCTTGAATATGTGGACACCTATAAGTACCTAGGTGTCTGGCTAGACTGCAAACTCTCCTTCCAGACTCACATCAAACATCTCCAATCGAAAATCAAATCAAGAGTCGGCTTTCTATTCCGCAACAAAGCCTCCTTCACTCATGCAGCCAAGCTTACCCTAGTAAAACTGACTATCCTACCGATCCTCGACTTCGGCGATGTCATCTACAAAATGGCTTCCAACACTCTACTCAGCAAACTGGATGCAGTCTATCACAGTGCCATCCGTTTTGTCACTAAAGCACCTTATACTACCCACCACTGCGACTTGTATGCTCTAGTCGGCTGGCCCTCACTACATATTCGTCGCCAGACCCACTGGCTCCAGGTCATCTACAAGTCCATGCTAGGTAAAGCTCCGCCTTATCTCAGTTCACTGGTCGCGATGGCAACACCCATCCGCAGCACACGCTCCAGCAGGTGTATATCACTGATCATCCCTAAAGCCAACACCTCATTTGGCCGCCTTTCGTTCCAGTACTCTGCTGCCTGTGACTGGAACGAACTGCAAAAATCGCTGAAGTTGGAGACTTTTATCTCCATCACCAACTTCAAACATCAGCTATCCGAGCAGCTAACCGATCGCTGCAGCTGTACATAGTCTATTGGTAAATAGCCCATCCATTTTAACCTACCTCATCCCCATACTGTTTTTATAGTGTTTTTTATTTATTTACTTTTCTGCTCTTTTGCACACCAATATCTCTACCTGTACATGACCATCTGATCATTTATCACTCCAGTGTTAATCTGCAAAATTGTATTATTCGCCTACCTCCTCATGCCTTTTGCACACATTGTATATAGACTGCCCATTTTTTTCCTACTGTGTTATTGACTTGTTAATTGTTTACTCCATGTGTAACTCTGTGTTGTCTGTTCACACTGCTATGCTTTATTTTGGCCAGGTCGCAGTTGCAAATGAGAACTTGTTCTCAACTAGCCTACCTGGTTAAATAAAGGTGAAATAAAAAATAAAATAAAATAAAATAAAAACGTTGCGCATCCAGTGTATCATGCCTGTTAGATGCAGAGAGAACCCATGTAATCATATTAGATCCAGAGAAAGTATCTTCCTATGAGAGCCATGGCACAGAGCATGTGTATCATTAGGTAATGGGAAGAACAGTGGTTCTGAAGCCTGACATGACTGAGTGGACTCCCACAGAGTCAGTACTGTCCTTGTTTCTCCCAGCTACAACCTAACACCTGTTTAGACAGAGAGAGGAAGCCAGAGGAAGCAGCTGACGTTCTCCAGCTGACTAACAGACCAAACCAATACTGTTTCATTACAATAACATGGTGTGTGTCCCAAATGGCACCCTATCCACTATGTAACCGTGATGTTGGACCATATTTGTGTGGGATTAACTTTGATATGCACAATCACACTGACACAGTGGGTAATTATGTTGGTGTTCTCCTATATAGACCACTGTACCGTTGTCCAATGTGTAGGTCTGGGGCTGTAGACTAAATGTAAATCTGTAGATAACTGAGGCTGATGATTACTAAACCAACAGAGATATTTCCAAGAATGAAATGGGTAAATAACTTTGAGAAAATGGGGCTAAAAGCTACTTCCATGGTCACGAGAAATTAGGTTATACCTCCATGTGGTTAAACACATCATAATATGACTGCAGCCATATTGAGTTAGAGGAAAGCCTTGATTTTTGAGTCATTTCACATTAAACTGTACAGATGTAGGATCTTAATTTGACCATTTGACTTAATTTGAGATGTTTGACTTGAGGTGAATTTGAGGTTTAAAAATACTTCTAAAGTTTGTCATTTCAACTTTTACATTTCAAACTTGATGTTCCCTTATGAAAATGTATCAACCCGTGCAAAAATGTCCATTAATTATAATCCACGTAAAAATTCACATTTCCTGTTACCGCAGGATTATTTTCCTGCTGTAGCAAACTGGCTCAAATTAAGATCCTACATTTGTAGAAGCAAAGTATTGTAACTTTAAGTTTTCCATATCATTGGTGCACGGTGTCCCAGAGAGGACCCGATTCAACAGTTGCACATTTTTTCGTGCACTGGCAGGAAGCCAAAAGGCATTGCCAGGACAAGATAAATGGAAGCCAATAAATAATTCTCCTCAGCTCAGCTGTGGCCATTTAATAGGTAAGCTGGTGCCAGAAAAGTTTTTTTTAGCCTAATGCTACGTGGCTTAAAATGTGGTTTACTATAGCTCTGTATTTTATCTCTTTTTTCCCTATTAGACAAATGTTAATGTTTCACAATGTATTTGAAAGCGCCACTTTTTAGTTATACTGCCGTAGCTTTGCAATACTGCCCCTATGGGAATCCATTCACAGTATTGACCTGTTTAGAGCCCCAACTGTTTAGCTAAAATTTGTGTCTAATGTCAAATCAAATCAAATTTGATTAGTCACATGTGCTGAATACAACAGTTGTAGACCTTACAGTGAAATGCATACTTACGAACCCCTAACCAACAACGCAGTTTAAAAAATTACGGATAAGAATAAGAAATAAAGAGTAACAAGTAATTAAAGAGCAACAGTAAAATAACAATAGCAAGACTACTGTATATAAAGGGGGGTACCGGTACAGAGTCAATGTTAGTTGAGGTAATATGTACATGTAGGTAGAGTTATTAAAGTGACGATGCATAGATGATAACAACAGACGGTAGCAGGGGGGGGGCAATACTAACAATCTGGGTAGCCATTTGATTAGGTGTTCAGGAGTCTTATGGCTTGGGGGTAGAAACAGTTTAGAAGCCTCTTGGACCTAGACTTGACGCTCCGCTTGCCGTGCAGTAGCAGAGAGAACAGTCTATGACTAGGGTGGCTGGAGTCTTTGACAATATTTAGGGCCTTCCTCTGACACCTCCTCGTATAGAGGTTCTGGATGGCAGGAAGCCTTGTGGTCGTGGGCCGAGCACTGCCATACCAGGCAGTATTGCAAACAGTCAGGATGCTCTCGATGGTGCAGCTGTAAAAACCTTTGGAGGATCTGAGGACCCATATCAAATATTTTCAGTCTCCTGAGGGGGAATAGGTTTTGTCGTGCCCTCTTCACAACTTTCTTGGTGTGCTTGGACCATGTTAGTTTGTTGGTGATGTGGACACCAAGGAACTTGAAGCTCTCAACCTGCTCCACTGCAGCCCCGTCGATAAGAATGGGGGCATGCTCGGCCCTCTTTTTCCTATAGTCCACAATCATCTCATTTGTCTTGATCACGTTCAGGGAGAGGTTGTTGTCCTGATACCACACAGCCAGGTATCTGACCTCCTCCCTATAGGCTGTCTCGTCGTTGTCGGTGATCAGGCCTACCACTGTTGTGCCATCGGCAATCTTAATGATGGTGTTGGAGTCGGGCTTGGCCGTGCAGTCTTGAGTGAACAGGGAGTACAGGAGGGGGCTGAGCATGCACCCCTGAGGGCCCCCTGTGTTCATGATCAGTGTTGCGGATGTGTTGTTACCAACCCTTACCACATGGGGGCGGCCCGTCAGGAAGTCCAGGATCCAGTTGCAGAGGGAGGTGTTTAGTCCCAGGGTGCTTAGCTTATTGATGAGCTTTGAGGGCACTATGGTGTTGAACGCTGAGCTGTAGTCAATAAAATAGGTGATCCTAAATATCACATAAGTGATCCTTTTGTCCAAGTGTGAAAGAGCAGTGTGAAGTACAATAGAGATTGCATCATCTGTGGATCTGTTGGGGCGATATGCAAATTGGAGTGGTTCTAAGGCTTCAGGGATAATGGTGTTAATGTGAGCTGTCGAGTCTTTGGCTATGCCGGATTAAGTGATATGACATGCTATTCCATCAAATAATTTCTCCGTAATTAATATTACCTTATTGAGCTTAACTAGAGAGTCAGGCACCATGAAAGAATATTTATAGAGCTGTTATCTTCCGAATAAACTCTTAAAGACCAAGTAATATTTTACATCAATAGTAGTCAATATTAATCGTCTTCTTAATTCAGTCTCATCTGAAAGCTATAAATTATTGGTTATCTGCACGAACCCTGGCTCACAAGTTGAATCAGCAATGCAAAATTGGGTTTAATTATTTATTTACTAAATACCTAACTAATCACACAGAATTACACATACACATATTTCAATCATAACTTGATTGCACATTACGTCATAGAGGAAAACGTCCCTAGCGGGCGGAACAGATATGACAGCTTGTTACACAAAATAAAAGGGGCAGGGTTTGAGTGAAAGAGCGGGAAGACTGAGGAACAAAGGGAAGAAGCTGTGCTATCGTAAATACAGTATCTTATTCATTCTAAACTACCGCCCATTTGGAAAAGGAAAATGCAATAAATATTTACTCTGACCTGCGCTTCGGTAGGTTGGTGGTAGATGGAAGGCCGTGTTGCCCAACCGAGTCCTTTGGATATGTTGTAGTAACGTCGTTGTGTGATAGACGGAATACTCTGTCTGTTCCTTCCGAACCCTCGTTTGCATCTGCTGTTGCTAACTCAATGGCTAGGAGGTATCACTTCTGTAGTGAATAAGAGTTCAAAGTTCATACCATTCGCAACCAAAGCTCACACTGATGTTGGCTTCGTTCTGTAGTTATTATCTGAACCATTCTGACATCGGACCGTCGTCCTCACATCTTCGGAACAGGAGGTTATATTGTCATCAAGGGCTTATATAGGAAGGGAGATTAGGGCGTGTTCGAAACGTTTTACAGCCCATGTCCCTTCACAGGGGCGGGCCACTGATTGAGCAGAGCCCTATCTTATGAAAACCCAAATCTCACATTTTAGAGGATAAAATCACAGTTATCCCATCACGAATATTTTCATATTCAAACATTTAAATTGAACAACAATTCCATGTGAATCCGATAACTCTGATGTGTAGACTTTCCACTGTAGAGTTTGTCATCTTATCATTGATGAGAATGTCTCAGATGACAACCGAACTGACATCATATTCATTAAGTACCATCGCATATGTTCAATTGGTCGCATTACCAGAATACAGTTAATTTCCCCCCACCTTCTGAAGTTCCCAGAATCTATATGTTAACCAAAGGGGTTTGCAAATGTAACATCAGTAGGGTAGAGAGAGGAAAAAGGGGGGGAAGAGGTATTTATGACTTTCATAAACCTACCCCAGGCCAACGTCATGACAACTGGTACTGTATATATAGTTGAAGTGGAAAGTTTACATACACCTTAGTCAAATACATTTAAACTCTGTTTTTCACAATTCCTGACATTTAATACTACTAATACTAAAATTCCCTGTCTTAGATCAGTTAGGATCACCAGTTTATTTCAAGAATGTGATATGTCAGAATAATAGTAGAAAGATGTAACGGATCTCTTCGTCGTCTGGCGACGAGTATGAAATATCGGACCAGTGCGCAGCGTGGTAAGGCTGCCTAAGTATGGTTTTCAATCAGAGACAACAATAACCAGCTGCCTCTGATTGGGAATCCTACCAGGCCTAAACATAGAAACACAACACCTAGACATACAACATAGAATACCCACCCACATCACACCCTGACCAAACTAAAATTAGAAACATACAAAGCAATCTACGGTCAGGGCGTGACAAGAGAACTATTTATTTCAGCTTCTATTTATTTCATCACATTCCCAGTGGGTCAGAAGTGTACATACACTCAATTAGTATTTGGTAGCATTGTCTTTAAATTGTTTAACTTGGGTCAAACGTTTCGGATAGCCTTCCATAAGCTTCCACAAAAAGTTGGGTGAATTTTGGCCCATTCCTCCTGACAGAGCTGGTGTAACGGAGTCAGGTTTGTAGGCCTCCTTGCTGGCACACGCTTTTTCAGTTCTGCCCACACATTTTTCACTTCTGCCCTCTATAGGATTGAGGTCAGGGCTTTGTGATGGCCACTCGAATACCTTGAATTTGTTGTCTTAAGCCATTTTGCCACAATTTTGAAAGTATGCTTGTGGTCATTGTCCATTTGGAAGACCCATTTGCGACCAAGCTTTAACTTTCTGACTGATGTCTTGAGATGTTACTTCAATATATCCACATAATTTTCCATCCTCATGATGCCATCTATTTTGTGAAGTCCACCAGTCCCTCCTGCAGCAAAATACACCAACAACATGATGCTGCCACCCCCGTGCTTCATGGTTGGGATGGTTTACTACGGTTTCAAGCCTCCCCCTTTTTCCTCCAAACATAACGATGGCCATTATGGCCAAACAGTTCTATTTTTGTTTCATTAGACCAGAGGACATTTCTCCAAAAAGGACGATCTTTGTCCCCATGTGCAGTTGCAAACTGTAGTCTGTCTTTTTTTATGGCAGTTTTGGAGCAGTGGCTTCTTCCTTGCTGGGCGGCCTTTCAGGTTATGGAGATATAAGACTCATTTTACTGTGGATATAGATACTTTTGTGCCTGTTTCCTCCAGCATCTTCACAAGGTCTTTTGTTGTTATTCTGGGATTATTCTGGGATTGATTCGCACCAAAGTACGTTCATCTCTAGGAGACAGAACATGTCTCCTTCCCGAGTGGTTTGATGGCTGCCTGGTCCCATGGTGTTTATAGTTGCGTACTATTGTTTGTACAGATGAAGGTGGTACCTTCAGGCATTTGGAAATTGATCCCAAGGATGAACCAGACTTGTTGAGGTCTACAGTTTTTTTTCAGAGGTCTTGGCTGATTTCTTTTGATTTTCCCATGATGTCAAGCAAAGAGGCACTGAGATTGAAGGTAGGTCTTGAAATACATCCACAGGTACACCTCCAATTGACTCAAATGATGTCAATTAGCCTATCAGAAGTTTCTAAATCCATGACATAATTTTCTGGAATTTTGCAAGCTGTTTAAAGGCACAGTCAACTTAGTGTATGTAAACTTCTGACCCACTGGATTTGTGATACAGTGAATGATAAATGAAATAATCGGTCTGTAAACAATTGTTGGAAAAATGACTTGTGTCATGCACAAAGTAGATGTTCTAACCAACTTGCTAAAACTATAGTTTGTTTACAAGAAATGTGTGGAGTGGTTGAAAAACGAGTTAATGACTCCAACCTAAGTATGTATTTCTAAAGTTATCATGGACACAGGGTTGCAAAGGGAGGGTATATTACTAGCAACTTTCTAAATGTTATGTGGCGTTTTGCGGTTCTTCAGATTATCACAGGTGTCTGTAATTATCTCTGGCCCTCCGTGTGGCCTTCTAACATGTAAAATATATAACATAATCATATAGGTAGATTTTTAAATAAAAAAAGAGAAGGCACAGTGATGCCAAAACATTGGTGATTTACCCAATAAATTAGTGTATATATGGAGTGTGCGACTCTCTCTATTTATTTTATAAGGAAATAAATATTTTACTTACAAATACACACATTACAATACTCTTGTTTGAAGCCCATGCAATTTTCTGGGATGAATCTCAAGCATGATGGTAATAAATATGAACCATTGTTATGTATCCATTTTTGTTTCCTGTCTTTTGATCACCATGAACACACAAACTCACTGTAATAACTAACATTTGTCCAAAATAGACAAATGTCAAACTGATTTTAATTGTGTGTGGCTGCTAGTCTTGATCAGAAACGATTTCAACAACGGTATGGCTTAATCCTTTTGCAATTCAACATTGTTGATAGGACTTGACAAAGTCAAGGAAATGATGGTTTATGAGGAGAATCTCACCAGGCTTTCATCCTTCATGGATACATTTGTAACATGTTTACATCATTCCTGTCCAAACCCTTACCTGTACACACTTGCAGCATACATTACAGTGTAAACCAAACTAGAATTCAACTTCAGGTCAATCAAGGGATGGGGGGGGTTAGCCTGGGTGCCAGTCTGTTTCATATATCTTACTTAAACCTCATTATTAAATGGTTATGCCAAACATGTTTGACAATGGAGTAGGCAAAAGCACAAACAGATCTGGGACCAGGCTAATAGGGGGTGGGATGGAGGATTTTTGAATTTGTATTATTGTTTCTCATTTGTGGTAACGATGTTGAAGTGACTCAATAAAAGCAATTGTTCCCTAAAAAAGTAGGTCAATGTAAAGTTATGATGTGATATTTTTAGAACAGCATAAAGTTAGGGGGCTCTGAGGGAAATGTTACCATGGCGATCCAAGTGACGACAGGTGGTGATGAGGAGGATGGTAATGTAATTAAGACTGCAGGGTTTTATCCCAAATGGCACCCTATTCCCTATATTTTATATGACTTTTGACCAGGGCTCTAGTCAAATGTATTGCACTATGTAGGGAATATGGTGCCATTTAGATTCAGCCTAGATGAGTAGAGGAAACTAGGGCCCTCATCTCTGACCCAATGGTCCTCACATACCTCAAACCAGATCTCAGCTCAGCATGATAAGCCCCCAAGAAGCTAATGATGGTTGTGTTCCAAATAGCACCCTATTCCCTATTTAGTGAACTATTTAGTGAACTACATAGTTGTAGACTCAGTGACTAGCTCTCGCTGTGCCATATAGTTTGCTGTAGTCGGAATGACAATGAGTGAGTCTGAGGGGAAGTGATTCCTCCTGGTGGAGTTGTAATGTATATGTTGTAGGCTTTGATGAAGCCTCAAACCAGGCTTCATCTCAGCAGGCAAGTCCTCAGGAAGCTAACATGGAGTCCATGGCAACCTGTGGCTGTGCCATATAGCCGGCTGTAGTAGGAACCAGTCTATAGACGAGGAAGGGATTCCTCCATGTGGAGTAGTAATGTATATTATGCCTTCTCCAAAAATCTACTAATTGAAGCTGTAGTAAATCTAAACTCTATGGACTGTGGAGCCACACTGTGATGTGGACAGACATTCTTCTGTTAAAACCTCTTTGGGCTGCAATCCCGTTAACGGGATGATATGACAACAGCCAGTGAAAGTGCAGGGTGCCAAATTCAAAACAACAGAAATCTCATAATTAAAATTTCTCAAACATACATGTATTTTATACCATTTTAAAAGGTAATCTTGTTGTTAATCACACCAGTGTCTGATTTCAAATATGCTTTTCAGCGAAAGCACCACAAACAATTATGTTAGGTCAACATCAAGCCACAGAATAAATACAGCCATTTTTCCAGCCAAAGAGAGGAGTCACAAAAATCACAAATGGAGATCAAATTAATCACTAACCTTTAATGATCTTCATCAGATGACACTCACAGGATTTCATGTTACACAATACATGTATGTTTTGTTTGATAAAGTTCATATTTATATAAAAAATCTGAGTTTATATTGGCGCGTTACGTTCACTAGTTCCAAAAATATCCAGTGATTTTGCATAGCCACATCGATTCAACAGAAATACTCATCATAAATGTAGATGATAATACAAGTTATAGACATGGAATTATAGATATACCTCTCCTTAATACAACCGCTGTGTCAGATTTTTTAAAAACTTTACGGAAAAAGCAAATCATGCAATAGTCTGAGACGGCGCTCAGAAATATAATGCAATTAGCCGCCATTTTGGAGTCAACATAAACCAGAAATTACATGATAAATATTCCCTTACCTTTGATGATCTTCATAAGAATGCACTACCAGGAATCCCAGGTCCACAACAAATGCTTGATTTGTTCGATAATGTCCATTATTTAAGTCCAATTAGCTACTTTTGTTAGCGCGTTTGGTACACCTATCCAAATGCTGGTGCTGGTCGACCATTTCTTCGGACAAAAACGTCAAAATTGTATATTACACGTCAAAGAAACATTTCAAATCAATCATTAGGATGTTTTTATCATAAATCTTCAATAAAGTTCCAACTGGAGAATTCCTTTGTGTCTTGTGGAGGAACGGAACACAGGAAGATATCATGTGCTATGCGTGTGGCCAGTAGCCTGACTCATTCCCCTCTTATTCAGTCCCACAACACAGTAGAAGTCTCATTCAAATTTCTATAGACAGAATATGACATCTAGTGGAAGCCCTAGGAAGTGAATATTCATTCATATCCCAATGTGATTTCAATAGGGAATGGGTTGAAAATATACCAACCTCAGATTTCTCACTTCCTGTTTGGATTTCTTCTCAGGTTTATGCCTGCCATATGAGTTCTGTTATACCCACATCATTCAAACAGTTTTAGAAACTTCAGAGTGTTTTCTATCCAATACTAATAATACTATACATATATTAGCAACTGAGACTGAGGAGCAGGCCGTTTACTCTGGGCACCTCTGGGCACCTTTCATCCAAGCTACTCAATAGTGCCCCTGCAGCCATAAGAAGTTTTAAGCGCTAAGAAATGGAAACATGTTAATACAAAATCGAGCCCATTCGAGGCAAGTGGAGGAGTGTGAGAACGAGAAAGTGAAATTTGTCGTTTATCGCACTGTCCTTTGAACAGGGATGGTTTCCTAGGTCAGGTAATCTTATTTCCCAGGTCAAGTCATAAAAATATATTTGGCTAAAACACAGACCACTTTGTCATCTTGACACAGATATGGCCTGCATCCCAAATGGCACCATATGCCCTACACTGTATAATGCACTACGTTTGACCAGATTGCTTTTGGCCATGGTCAAAAGTAGTCCACTACATAGAGAATAGGGTACCATTTGGATGAAACACTGATCTAGTGGGGATGCTACTAGGGATCCGTGTGAAAATCTCTTAATTGAACTTAGGCTGGGCTCCTGGTAGTGAGAGTAGAGGAGAGGCTCTCTATTCCATACAGCTTTGTTGCCCCCTTTATAATTTTTGCAACAAAAACAAAGACAACAGAGAAAATGCTAATCCGGCTAAATGTCTAAGTGACTGTCTGTCCCCTGCTTGTGGTTGTTGATTATAACCACTCAGTGACACCACACACACCCCGTGGTTTGTGAGTTTAGTCCTGTCTTTGATTTAAATATTGTTTTGTTCAGTCAACAGATGGATTCCATAATCTGCAGTTCAAATGAATGACTGAGAATAATTATATTTATTATATGGCCTCTCCTTCAAAGGGTTTCATTCAGTATTCCAGTGTATTTAGAACATTTTGGGTGTATACTGAGAATTTTGAAGAAAGATAATAAAATAGACATAACAGTAGACAAAACCGGGCCTGTTCAACCACAACTTCTGACCGGTAAAACACTGTACACCAGTTGCCTTTAGACTTTACTTCGACTTGCATGAAACCCAGTGGTGGAAGAGGTACCCAATAGGTACCCTACTTAAGGAAAAGTAAAGATACCTTAATAGAAAATGACTCAAGTAAAAGTGAAAGTCACAGATGTCTTTAGTTTTGAGGGAGTTTGCAATTGGCATGCTGACTGCAGGAATGTCCAGCAGAGCTGTTGCCAGAGAATTGAATAATCAACATCGTTTTAGAGAGAGAAAAAAAGCAGACCACGTGTAACCACGCCAGTCCAGGACCTTCACATTTGGCTTCTTCACCTACAGGATCATCTGAGACTAGCCACCCAGACAGCTGATGAAACTGAAGAGTATTTCTGTCTGTAATAAACCCTTCTAGTGAGGAAAAACTCATTCTGATTGGCTGGGCCTGGCTCCCCAGTGGGTGGGCCTATGCCCTCCCAAGCCCACCCATGGCTGTGCCCGCCTATGTAACAGTATAACTTTAGACCTTCCCCTCGCCCATACCCGGGCCCTCTGCACACATCAACAACAGTCACCCTTGAAGCATCGTTACCCATCGCTCCACGAAAGCCACGGCCCTTGCAGAGCAAGGGGAACCACTACTTCAAGGTCTCAGAGCAAGTGACGTCACCGATTGAAACACTATTTAGCACGCACCACCGCTAACTAAGCTAGCGTTTCACACCCATTACACCTAGTCACGTGAAATCCATAGATTATTTTACTAGGCAAGTCAGTTAAAAACAAATTCTTATTTACAATGACAGCCTACCCCGGCCAAACCCTAACGACGCTGGGTCAATTGTGTGCCGCCCTATGGGACTCCCAATCATGGCCAGTTATGATACAGCCTGGAATTGAACCAGGGTCTGTAGTGACACCTCTAGCACTGAGATGCAGTGCCAAAGACTGCTGTGCCACTCAGGAGCCCCCCAATTAGGGCCTCATTTATTTAATTAAATGTACTGATTTTCTTATATGAACTGTAATATCTTGAAATTGTTGCATGTTGCGTTTATATTTTTGTTCAGCCTACATACAAGCCCCTATAGTGTAGTTGTGTTTAGTTGGTATTTCTCTGAGCAGATATGTAGTATAGTAGTAGTAGCGAGGGGACTTAATTGGTGCGTTTGACTACTGCTGTAAAACTATAATGGTAAATGCAGAGTATTTCTAGTGGTAAGAGCACTCATAAGCAATTTGTTTAAACAGCCAGCAGTGGTTTAGTCTACACATAATTGGCCTCTACATATGTAAGAAACATAATAGGAGAAACAGAGTGGATAAGAGTTATATTGTCCTACTGTTTCTATTCCCTGTGGCAGTCTTTAAAATAACTTACTAAGGATGATAATGTAATGTTTTATGTCTATAAAACAAATAATAACTTTCTGTACCACAAGGACAATAGCACAGAGATAAGTTAACTATTACGAAAAATACTACTTCAATCCCCATTTATAATGTTTCTACACATCCCATCCATGTAGTAGGCTACAAAGTCTGGTGCGTCTGTGGATGTCTTTGCTTTCCCTTCTCTCACTGCAGTAGTAGACACAGAGAGAGAAGCTGAAGATGTGTCTGTGTGGTGTGAAGGGGATGGTGTGTTTGAGTGTGGCTCGGTTCCACCTCACCTGTTGTCATCTCACATGAAGGTTTGTCCTCATTGACTCTGAGTGCTTTGTACCTTGGATTGTCTACCTAGCTACAACACGGACACTAACCTGCATACAACACTGAGGAGTGCCTTACACTAACACAGCCACACCTAACTGGGGTGGAGGAATTCCACCATGTGTGCTGACAGGCACATTGTAGATACAGTACATCTCTACCTTTAGGTGTCAAGTCCTCCGTTTACGTCCCAAACGGAACCCTATTCCTTATATAGTGCATTACTTATTATTATTAACCAGAACCAGATTAGCCTTGGTCAAAGGTAGGGCACAATATAGGGAATAGGATGCCATTTGGGAGACATGTTTTCCATGTAGCTGCATATACACTACATCTTTACCTCCTCAGGTGCCAAGTTTTCTCCCAGTGCCTGTCTGTGTGTAGTTTCACAACAGGGGCCAGGGGCCAGCAGAGATGATGTAACATAGTCATGTGTTGAGGTAATTGTTGGCTCTGGTACAAGCAGGACGGCTTTTTCTGGCCTCGACAGGTTCACTGTACTTATACCACACTGTACTTTACACTCTTAGCACCTTTTTTTCTATCTAGAAACTAAAAGGGTTGTCCGGCTGTTCCCCTTTGAAGAACCCTTTTTGGTTCCAGGTAGAACTCAAGAGAACTCTACATGGAACCCAAAAACGTTCTACCTGGAACCAAAAAGGGTTCTCCTATGGTGACAGCTGAAGAACCCTTTTTTGGAACTCTTCTAAGAGTGTTTTATGACACAATCTGTGTCCCAAATGGCACCCTATTCCCCGAGTAGTGCACTGGGCCCTGGTCAAAAGTAGTGCACTGTATATTTGGGACACAACCATAATCTTGATACTCATCTAACAGCGAGGCCCTGAGAGGTCATTTGATACTTTGTGCCAGTATGAGTGAATGTTTTTTTTAAACAACGAATGACCGACAAATTAATCATCATCATACCTTAGTTCAAACTACTCTACCACCGGGTATTGTTCCAGCCTCCCAAACAGCACCCTTTTCCTTATGAAGTGCACTACTTTTGTTTTAGGAGGGTAAGATGTGTCAGGTCTGAAGAGAGCCTGGGTTAGATGTGTCAGGTCTGAAGAGAGCCTGGGTTAGATGTGTCAGGTCTGAAGAGAGCCTGGGTTAGATGTGTCAGGTCTGAAGAGAGCCTGGGTTAGATGTGTCAGGTCTGAAGAGAGCCTGGGTTAGATGTGTCAGGTCTGAAGAGAGCCCGGGTTAGATGTGTCAGGTCTGAAGAGAGCCCGGGTTAGATGTGTCAGGTCTGAAGAGAGCCCGGGTTAGATGTGTCAGGTCTGAAGAGAGCCCGGGTTAGATGTGTCAGGTCTGAAGAGAGCCCGGGTTAGATGTGTCAGGTCTGAAGAGAGCCCGGGTTAGATGTGTCAGGTCTGAAGAGAGCCCGGGTTAGATGTGTCAGGTCTGAAGAGAGCCTGGGTTAGATCAGGATGTTAGATGGTCAGGTCTGAAGAGAGCCTGGGTTAGATGTGTCAGGTCTGAAGAGAGCCCGGGTTAGATGTGTCAGGTCTGAAGAGAGCCCGGGTTAGATGTGTCAGGTCTGAAGAGAGCCCGGGTTAGATGTGTCAGGTCTGAAGAGAGCCTGGGTTAGATGTGTCAGGTCTGAAGATGTGTCAGGTCTGAAGAGAGCCCGGGTTAGATGTGTCAGGTCTGAAGAGAGTACGGGTTTGATTTGTTTGGACTGTTACGACTTCCAAACCATCTGTTTGCCTGATGATGTCTACGATGTTCTGGACTGTCTCTGGCATGTTTCCCTGTACTCAACTGGAGATTAAGAACACACTACCTCAAATAGCCATGCAGTAAACCATTACGATAACTTTTAAAAACTGTATTAAGCCTTTATTTAACCATCAAGTTGAAATGAGATCAGAATACATCCTTCACAAAAGAGACCTGGCCAGACAGAATGTATATAATGTTGTTGTATTATGCACCATGATTATTTATTGGTCCACATCTACAGGTTTTCCCAGCAGGCCTGGCGATGCTTACAGGCCTATTGATGCTCCTATAAGGCTTATATTACTGTCATAAACATGATTCCTATCCTATAACCAACTGTAACCAAAATTCAATTGGTTGTTCAAAACCTCTTGAAATATCGTCATCCACGCCATCGAATTGTCACGCATGCAGTCATGTGTGTTTGCGAGACAAAGGTTCCAATGTCGGCTCGTGAGGAAAGAAGGGCTACTGTTAAGCTGCAGCGTGACGCCTCTTACACAGCGTTATCGCCATAACATATAACTACCCCTAAACCATGTTTCTAGCCTCCAAGTAACGTCCCCTGCTATTAGGATACCTTGGGAACCTTATTAATGACGTCTGCACGTTGGTGTACTTTTCAACAGTCTTTGACTGCGTCCTAACATGCAAAAGCTCAGAGGTTGTCAATCCATGCTGCGACAGTGTTCTGTATCAACTTCCGGCATAAATGGCAACCTATTCCTTATACAGTAGAATGCACTTATTTTGAACAAGGCCCATACGGATCTAGTCAAAAGTAGTGTACTATGTAGGGAATAGGGTGCCATTTGGGGCACAGACTCGGTCACTAGGCTGCTTTATTGGGTGGAAGTAACTGCTTCACAACATCACAGGGGGGTTCATGTGACTAATAGTGTAACAAAACAATCACCACTTTAGCCTCTGTTTAGGGTGGAGGAGGAGGGACAGATATCTGGCCACTGTGAATCCCTACCATACGTTTTATCTCCCGCTCTGTCTGGCAAACCCCATACACGTGTGCTCCTCTCAGGCAGGTTCTCACACACACACGCAAAATCTATACTGGAGTTGCTTACCAAGAAGACAGTGAATATTCCTGAGTGGCCAAGTTACAGTTTTCACATATATCTGATTGAACAGCTATGGCAAGACATGAAAATTGTCCATGACCCCCAACATTTTGGCAGAACTTGAAGAATTTTGAATGGGCACATATTACACAATCCAGGTTTACAAAGCCCTTTGAGACGAACAGCTGTAATCGCTGTCAAAGTTGTTTCTAATATGTTTTGACTCAGTGGGGTGAATACTTATCTAATCAAGCTATATTCATGTTACAGTTTTCAACAGAATATCCACTTTGACATTATATAGTATTTGGTGTAGATCATTAACAGAAAAATGATATTAAATCCATTTTAATTTCACTTTGAAACACAATAAAATGTGAAGAAATCGAAGGGGGTGAATACTTATGATACCCACTGTGTCACGATCATTTGTAGAGAAGGACCAAGGCGCAGCGGATGTAGCGGAGTTCCACATAATTTATTAGAAAGTGAAACTTAACAAAACAATAAACAAACACTGACCCGTGACTACAGAGGTGCTACGTGCACTAACTCAAAACAATATCCCACAACCCACAGGTGGGGAAAAAAGGCTACCTAAATATGATCCTCAATTAGAGACAACAATTACCAGCTGCCTCTAATTGGGAATGTACAAAATCACCAACATAGAAAAACAAAACTAGAACCCACATAGAAATAATAAATTAGACTAACCCCCCAGTCCCGCCGTGACCTACTCCACCATAGAAAATAAGAACTCTCTATGGTCAGGACGTGACACACTGTAGATATAGCATATATGTTCTTGAAGGATCCACTAATTTGAGTCTGTTTGCTATATGATACGGTGTTTAAAAACTTACTTAGGAGCTCATTGCTCCTTTGGGAGGATAGGCCATCGCCAACTCTTCTCCATCGTTCTCTGTTCTGGGCAGTCTTCTCCAGCTCATCCCACCCCATGCCGGAGGGTGTTGAAAAAGAGCATTCAGAAACATCTGTGACTATTACAGAAGGGGTGTGACTGATGCTAATTGCTCAGTGTCCAACTGCTTTTACCACAGACACAATTATTCTTATGAAGAGAGATTTAACAAACTCAAACAGATGCCTTCTACTGCAGAGCTGGACCAATAACAGAGCATGACCTCTGATTTGACCCCTGAACTTTTCCCTATATAGTGCACTTATTTTCACCAGGGCCCTTGGACTCTGCTGAAAAGTAGTATACTATCCAGGGAATAGGGTGCCATGCCCCTATGAGCTCTGGTCAAAAGTAGTGCACTATATAAGGAATAGGGTACCATCTGGGACGCAGACATTGCCTTCTCACTGATGATGATGTGGAACCTTCTGCATTACATTAAAATCCATACTGTAAATGACCTGTGAGTTTTACTGACAACCCAGGTCACGTGTTTTTTGTCCAGACTGTGACATTGTCTGACTGGCCGTGTCCTTTCTCTATTGTTCCATAACTTCATCTGTTTGATTTATGGGAAAAGGGGCTTACCAGCAGTGATGCAAAATGAATGACTGGGGTGAAGAAGAGGAAGAATGGAGGACAGTGCCATATTCTTCACTCCAAATGTTCTTTAGAGAGAGAGCGAGAGAGAGAGAGAGAGAGAGAGAGTGAGAGAGCGAGAGAGAGCGAGAGAGAGAGAGAGAGAGAGAACGAGAGAGAGAGAGGTCAGTTCAACATGCTGATATCCATCCCAAATGAAAAGGGTCAGGGAAGTGACAATAAAGGGGGGTGAGCTACATATGCACTGTTGGGTGTAACTGTGGTATGTGGACTAACTTAACCGGGAATCCAATGATATGGCTTTATGCAGGAAGAACGTCCATAAGGAACAACTGATGGTTAACAGGTGTTGGAGACCAAAAAAACAGAAGATAAATATCTTCTCACGCCCAGGCTCTATCTCTTGTTCATCATGGTATAAATCTTGAGCTTAATCATATACATCTCTCTCTGCTTTTGAGTGTTCCAACAACACAAATTAGACCTTTTTGAAGTGTGTCCTGGGTACACTCTATCATTGGATTCCAGTCCCTGTCGTTGAGTGCCCTGTTCCACATTAGCTGTTCCCTAGTACATATTTACCACATATCTCCACCCAGCTTCAGTTGTTAATAAGAGAACAGAGATGTCCTCCAGCGTATCATGGTCTGCGTCCCAAATGGCACCCTATTCCTTACGTAGTGAACTACTTTCCACCTGGACCTGGTTTCATCTCCGCTCTGAGATCGCTTTACAAGACTGCTGCAGCTCAGTTCTCACACACACACACACATGTAAGCATGTGCACATGCATGCACTAACACATCCTGGTAGCTGCCAAAATAAAGGAAACACCTATTAACATAAAGTGTCTTAATAAGGCGTTGGTCCCCCACGAGCCGCCAGAACAGCTTCAACTTCACATTGGCATAGATTATATGTGTTCTAAGTGTCTGGAACTATATTGGAGGGATGAGACACCATTCTGCCAGGAGAAATTCCTTCATTTGGTGTTTTGTTGACGGTGATGGAAAACACTGTCTCAGGCACAACTCAAGAATCTCCCATAAGTGTTCAATTGGGTTGAGATCTGGTAACTGAGAGACACACACACACACACACACACACACACACACACACACACACACACACACACACACACACACACACACACACACACACACACACACACACACACACACACACACACACACACACACACACACACACACACACACACACACACACACACACACACACACACACACACACACACACACACACACACACACACACACACCCTATGCTCATTTGAGATCCCTCTTTCAAAATCACATAGATCTCATAGCCATGGTATCCAGTGTTCCGTATGGAATTATTAGATTCATGTGTGTAATGAACATATGGAAAAGTTCTTCAAATGGCTTTGATCATGTCAACTTCTGCAGACCTAAAGACAACGAAAGTCATTAGAAATACAGGACTGAACACACATCCAGACACATAAATAGCCAAGCCTCGTACAGTAGTGTCTTAGCAGTCTTCGCTTATAGGCTTACTCCTTTAAACTTGTGACTGTCAAGCTTGATCAAGTGGCCTCTGTAGCCTGTCTTGGTTCTATATAAGTGTTAGAAGTGTGTTATTATAAACTGATTAAACAACACATAGCGTCAAGTATCTTGGCGGCCCCTGCTTAGGACTACTTCTTGAACTCGTTTGAATGTGCCACGTCAGGAACACCTATTGCCTTTTTTCAGTAAATCAGGTGATGAATCAGGTGAAAAGGAGAATGGAGTGCTACTATAATGTTGCATAGCATCATTTGAAAACATCACGTGACCCTTTGAAAAGGGTAAAGTAGAATGACAGATGTCAGAGGTCAATAGACTACTTATACTAAGTTAAGAGCTGAACCATCTCTGACTTATTTTGATCAGAGCGATTTCACATAAAGTTTGAAATATGCTCAAGCCCATTGCAGCCCAATGATACAGGTTTACAGGTCTTGTAGCCAGCATCTTGAAGCCCGGGCTGCACATGGCTTCAATACTACCACTTACATCTGGTAACAGGCAGCCAACACTGCCACAGGTTAAATGGTCCATCCCAGTAAAGTTTATTTTGATGACTGCCATACTTACACATCACTAGAAAAGCCATACGATCTGGATAATTTGTTGTATCACTTTGTACTGTGGCCTAAATGTGTGTATTTGAGATATATACTGAACAAAAATATAAACTTAACATGTAAATTGTTGGTCCCATATTTCCTGAGCTGAAATAAAATAAATGTTCTATACGCAGAAAAAGCTTATTTCTCTCAAATTTTGTGCACAAATATGTTTACATTCCTGATATTGAGCATTTCTCCTTTGCCAATATAATCCATACGCCTGACAAGCGTGGCATATTAAGAAGCTGATTATTGTCCTCAGCACAAAGGTCCCCTGTGTAACGATCATGCTGTTTAAAAGGCCACTCTAAAAGGTGCAGTTTTGTCACACAACAAAATGCCTCAGATGTCTCAAGTTGAGGGAACGTGCAATTGACATGCTAACTGAAAGAATGTCCACCAGAGCTGTTGCCAGAGAATTTTATGTTAACTTCTCTACCATAAAACCTTCAAGTCGTTTTAGGGAATTTCGCAGTACGTCCAACCGGTCTGAAAATCTCAGACCACATCAAACCACGCCAGCCCAGGACCTCCACATCCGGCTTCTTCACCTATGGAATCGTCTGAGACCAGCTACCTGGACAGCTGATGAAACTATGGGTTTGTCTGAGACCAGCCACCTGGACAGCTGATGAAACTATGGGTTTGTCTTAGACCAGCCACCTGGACAGCTGATGAAACTATGGGTTTGTCTGAGACCAGCCACCTGGACAGCTGATGAAACTATGGGTTTGTCTGAGACCAGCCACCTGGACAGCTGATGAAACTGTGGGTTTGCACAACCAAAACATTTCTGCAAACTGTCTCAGGGAAGCTCATCTGTGCAAGCTGACTGCAGTTTGGCGTCGTAACTGATTTCAGTGGGCAAATGCTCACCTTCTATTGCCACTGGCTCGTTGGAGAAGTAGCACTTCACAGATTATGTGCTGATGTCAATTGGCCCATTTCACAAGGATCTGTACATTCCTGGAAGCTGAAAATGTTCCTGGAAGCTGAATTCCTGGAAGCTGAAAATGTCTATCTTTTTCCATGGCCTGCATACTTACCAGACATGTCCCCCATTGAGCATGTTTGGGGTGCTCTTAATGGACATGTACAACAGTGTTCCAGTTCCGACCAATATCCAGCAATTTCTCACAGCCATTGAAAAGGAGTGGGACAACATTCCACAGTCCACAATCAACAGCCTGATCAACTCTATGCAAATGAGATGTGTCACGCTGCATGAGGCAAATGGCCCACAAATGAATTGTTGCACGTTGCATTTCAATTTTTGTTCAGTGTAGATAAGAGTTTGAGTGTCTTCTTCAACAAAACTTCAGTCATATTGTAGAAATCTGCTGCCTCTTGGTGTTCTACAAACATGTAAGAACAAGTTGTAGAGGTAGAATATTTTCACCAAGAGGCAGCAGATTTCTACAATTATGTGTGAGTCCTAGGTACCTGAGGACACTGTCAGCGACTGAAATGTGTTTTGTTTTTCTCTATATAGGGAAAAGGCATGGGAGAACAATTCCCCCCTCTCATCCTGAATGGTTGCATCACCACCTGGTATGGCAATTGCTTGGCCTCTGACCGCAAGGTAACTACTACAGAATGTGAAAAATGTTTTTTTCTCTATATAGGGAAAAGGCATGGAAGAACGTTTACCCCCTCTCATCCTGTATGGTTGCATCATCGCCTGAAATGGCAACTGCTTGGCCTCCGACCGCAAGGCACTACAGAGGATAGTGCGTGCAGCCCAGGACATCAATGGCCAATATTTCTGCGATCCAGGACCTCTATAGTGTCAGAGGAAGGCCCAAACAATTGCCAAAGACTCCAGCCACTCTAGTCATAGACGGTTCTCTCTGCTACCACACAGCAAGCGGTACCGGAAAGCCAAGTGTAGGTTCAAAATTCCCAACAGCTTCTACCCGCAAGTCAACAGCTAATCAAATGGATACCCGGACTATTTGCATTGTCCCCACACCACCCCCCATTTTTACTCTGCTGCTACTCTCTGTTTATTACCCATGCATAGTCACTTTACCTCTACCTACCTGTATTACCTCAATTACCTGGACTAACCGTATATATCCTCCACATTGTGTATATATCCTCCCCCCTGTGTATATAGCCTCCACATTGACTCTGTACCAGTACCCTGTGTATATATCCTCCACATTGACTCTGTACCGGTACCACTGTGTATATATCCTCCACATTGACTCTGTACCGGTACCCTGTGTATATATCCTCCACATTGACTCTGTACCGGTACCCTGTGTATATAGCCTCCACATTGACTCTGTACCGGTACCCTGTGTATATAGCCTCCACATTGCCTCTGTACCGGTACCCTGTGTATATAGCTTCCACATTGACTCTGTACCGGTACCCTGTGTATAAAGCCTTTCTACTGTTATTTTATTGTTGTTCCTTAATATTTTTTATTTTATTTTTTTACTTCCGTTTATTTTAGTAAATACTTGAAAAAATTTTTCTTAAGACATTGCATTGTTGGTTAAGGGCTTGTAAGTAAGCATTCACTGTGGTCTTCAGCGCATGTGACAAATACAGTTTGATTTTGATTTGATTGAAGCCACGGAAGTTCAAGCCCAACTGCTGCAAGCCCAGCTTCAGACGCAATCGTTAGGCACGGGTAATTTCAGTGTAGGAAAGGATGAAACAGCATCTGTGCCACCAGTAACTACAGATAGTAACGTTAGTATAAATCCCCTCGCACGGTCCCCGCAGCCAGACAACTTTCTCATGGCTTCTGGAGGGAAATGCTGTAAGAATGCTCAACTGGTGTCGCCCATTCAGCCAACAGAAACTTTCAACCGGTTTTCCCCATTAAGCAGCGAGTCGGAGTTTGATGCCGAGCCTTCTCTGGTCTCTACTCCTCCTGTTACGGGGTCTGAGACGCCGAAGCTTCCTACTGTTAGCTCCGACAAATTGAAAACCCTAGTCATTGGCGACTACATTACCCGCAGTATTAGACTTAAAACGAATCATCCAGCGATCATACACTGTTTACAAGGGGGCATGGCTACTGATGTTAAGGCTAATCTGAAGATGGTACTAGCTAAAGCTAAAACTGGCAAGTGTGGAGAGTATAGAGATATTGTTATCCACGTCGGTGTAGCCGATGTGAAATGGCTAGCTAGTTAGCGGTGGTGTGCACTAGTGGCATTTCAATCAGTGACGTCACTTGCTCTGAGACCTTGAAGTAGTGGTTCCCCTTGCTCTGCAAGGGCCGCGGATTTTGTGGAACAATGGGTAATGATGCTTCGAGGGTGACTGTTGACGTGTGCAGAGCGTCCCTGGTTCGCGCCCAGGTCAGGGCGAGGGGACGGACGTAAAGTCTATATTGATGCTGTTGACCCGGATCACTGGTTGCTGCGGAAAGGAGGAGGTCAAAAGGGGGTGAGTGTAGCCGATGTAAAATGGCTAGCTAGTTAGTGGTGGTGCGCGCTAGTGGCGTTTCAATCAGTGACGTCACTTGCTCTGAGACCTTGAAGTAGTGGTTCCCCTTGTTCTGCAAGAGCCGCGGATTTTGTGGAACGATGGGTAGCGATAATTCGAGGGTGAATGTTGATGTGTGCAGAGCGTCCCTGGTTCGCGTCCAGGTCAGGGTGAGGGGACGGACGTAAAGTCTATACTGTTACATCGGCACCAACGATGTTAGGATGAAACAGTTAGAGGTCACCAAGTGTAACATAGCTTCAGCGTGTAAATCAGCTAGAAAGATGTATCGGCATCGAGTAATTGTCTCTGGCGCCCTCCCAGTTAGTGGGAGTGATGAGCTCTATAGCAGAGTCTCACAACTCAATCGCTGGTTGAAAACTGTTTTCTGCCCATCCCAAAAGATAGAATTTGTAGATAATTGCCCTCTTTCTGGGACTCACCCACAAACAGGACCAAGCCTGGCCTGCTGAGGAGTGACGGACTCCATCCTAGCTGGAGGGGTGCTCTCATCTTATCTACCAACATAGACAGGGCTCTAACTCCTCTACAATGAAATAGGGTGCAGGCCAAGCAGCAGGTTGTTAGCACAGTCAATGTAGTCAGCTCAGCTATCCCCATTGAGACTGAGTCTGTGCCTCGACCTAGGTTGGGCAAAACTAAACATGTCAGTGTTTGCCTTAACAATCTCACAAGAATAAAGACCTCCTCCATTCCTGCCATTATTGAAAGAGATTGTGATACCTCACATCTCAAAATAGGGCTACTTAATGTTAGATCCCTCACTTCAAAGGCAGTTATAGTCAATGAACTCATCACTGATCATAATCTTGATGTGATTGGCCTGACTGAAACATGGCTTAAGCCTGATGAATTTACTGTGTTAAATGAGGCCTCACCTCCTGGTTACACTAGTGCCATATCCCCCGTGCATCCCGCAAAGGCGGAGGTGTTGCTAACATTTACGATAGCAAATTTCAATTTACAAAAAAAAATGAAGTTTTCGTCTTTTGAGCTTCTAGTCATGAAATCTATGCAGCCTACTCAATCACTTTTTATAGCTACTGTTCATAGGCCTCCTGGGCCATATACAGCATTCCTCACTGAGTTCCCTGAATTCCTATCGAACGTTGTAGTCATAGTAGATAATATTCTAATTTTTGGTGATTTGAATATTTACATGGAAAAGTCCACAGACCCACTCCAAAGGGTTTTTGGCTTTCGACTCAGTGGGTTTTGTCCAACATGTCTCTGGACCTACTCACTGTCACAGTCATACTCTGGACCTAGTTTTGTCCCATGGAATATAAATGTTGTGGATCTTAATGTTTTTCCTCATAATACTGGAATATCGGACCACCATTTTATTATGTTTGCAATCGCAACAAATAATCTGCTCAGACCCCATCCAAGGAGCATCAAAAGTCACGCTATAAAGGGGCAGCTCGGGACCGAGGGGCAGCTCGGGACAGAGGGGCAGCTCAGGACAGAGGGGCATCTCAGGACAGAGGGGCAGCTCGGGACAGAGGGGCATCTCGGGACAGAGGGGCAGTCCGGGACAGAGGGGCAGCCCGGGACTGAAGGAGCCCGGTACTGAGGGGCAGCCCGGTACTGAGAGGCAGCCCAGTACTGAGAGGAAGCCCAGTACTGAGAGGAAGCCCAGTACTGAGAGGAAGCTCAGTACTGAGAGGAAGCTCAGGCAGGTAGTAGGCTCCGGTAAATCCTGGCTGGCTGGTGGAACTGGATGATTCAGGTTGTCTGGCCGATCTAGAAGATCTTGGCAGACTGGCACTTCTGGCGGATCCTGGCAGACTGGCGACGCTGGGCCGACTGGAGATGCTGGGCAGACTGGCGGCGCTGGGCAGACTGGCGGCGCTGGGCAGACTGGCGGCGCTGGGCCGACTGGGAGCACTGGCGGAGCTGGGCAGACTGGAAGCACTGGCCGCGCTGGGCAGACTGGGAGCACTGGCGCTGGGCAGCTGGGCAGACTGGGCAGCACTGGCACTGGCCGCTGGGCAGACTGGGAGGACTGGCGGAGCTGGGCAGACTGGGAGCACTGGGCAGACTGGGAGCACTGGCGGCACTGGGCAGACTGGGAGCATGGGCAGACTGGGAGCACTGGCCGCGCTGGGCAGACTGGGAGCACTGGGCAGACTGGGAGCACTGGCGGCGCTGGGCAGACTGGAGACTCCGGCAGCGCAGGAGAGGAGAAAGGCTCTGGCTGCGCTAAACAGGCGTGAGACTCCAACAGCGCAGGAGAGGAGAAAAGCGCTGGCTGCGCTGAACAGGCGAGGCGCACTGGACGCGCTGGGCCGACTGGGAGCACTGGCAGCGCTGGACAGACAGGAGACTCCGGCAGCGCAGGAGAGGAGAAAGGCTCTGGCTGCGCTAAACAGGCGGGAGACTCCAACAGCGCAGGAGAGGAGAAAAGCGCTGGCTGCGCTGAACAGGCGAGACGCACTGGAGGCCTGGTGCGTGGTGCTGGAACTGGTGGTACTGGCGCGAGGACACGCACAGGAAGCCTGGTGCGGGGCTCAGGTCTATCTCCTGACTCAGCCATACTGGTAAGCCTGGTGAGGGGCTCAGGGATCTCCTGACTCAGCCATACTCGTGAAGCCCCCCCCCCAATACATTTTTTGGGGTGATCTCGCCGTGCTGCCTCCTCATACCTGCGCCTGCTTTAGCTGCATCTATTTCCTCCTTGGGACGGCGAGGCATTCTCCCGGCTGCGCCCAGGGTCCTTTTCCGTCTAATTCCTCCTCCCATGTCCAAATCTCCAAATGATGCAGTCTCTCCCACTGCACTGCTCAGGTTAACAGGGAGCGCTAGGCTCAGGTCTGACTCCTGACTCAGCCACTCTCTCTCTGCGCTTTCCCCCGATCCGTCGGTTTTCGCTCTGTATAGCTATTCACCGACTCCATACGTCTATAGCCCTCTTCGCATTGCTAGGGAATCCCAGGCGGGCTCCTGCACTCGCTTTCCCCACCTTAACTTCCCCGTAGTATACTCCATCTTCTGCTGTCCATAACGTCCTCCTTCAGATCCTGCCAGTTCACACGGCTCTGGTTGAGTGGTGGGTGTTTCTGTGTCTCTGTTGTATGAAAAGAGTCAGAGAAATGCAGCGTGTAGGTTACTCATGACTTTAATGAAAATAATTCGGTACATGAAATAACTGTATATGAAAACAACAAACGAAACGTGAAACCTATTACAGCCTATCTGGTGACTAGAACACTAAGACAGGAACAAACACCCACAAATGCAACGAAAGTCAGGCTGTCTAAATACGGTTCTCAATCAGAGACAACGACAAGCACCTGACTCTGATTGAGAATCGCCCCAGGCAGCCAAGCCTAACTAGACACACCCATAATCACCCGCAAACCCAAATAATACAAACCCCAATACGAATACAACATATAAACCCATGTCACACCCTGGCCTACCCAAACATATAACAAAAACACAAAATACAATGACCAAGGCGTGACAGGATCAAGAGAGACACTCAAGTGTTTTAGTACTATATATCTTGACACATTGATGAAAATAGTCTTGGCTTCTAAACTGTCATGCATATGTGTATAGGTGGCAGGGAAGTTAGGCGCAGGAGAGTCAAACGGAGTGTAAAATGGAGTCTTTTAATAATGTCCTAGTAACATGCTCCATAACACTAAACAGGAAAAAGAACATAAACAAATATGGGTACGAAGACCCGTCACGCACCTATACAACAAAAAACACTACACTGACAATAAACAATCTCTGACAAAGACATGAGGGGAAACAGAGGGTTAAATACACAACAGGTAATGAATGGGATTGAAAACAGGTGTGTGGGAAGACAAGACAAAACCAATGGAAAATGAAAAATGGATCAATGATGGCTAGAAGACCGGTGACTTTGAACGCCGAGCACCGCCCGAACAAGGAGAGGCAACGACTTCGGCAGAAGTCGTGACATAAACCTTCAATCTGCATACTGGACCCTATTCAAACTAAACTACTGAAAGAGCTGCTTCCTGTGCTTGGCTCTCCTATGTTGAACATAATAAACGGCTCTCTATCCACCGGATGTGTACCAAGAGAGTAATAAAGCCTTTCTTGGTAAAGCCAAACTTTGACCCTGGAAATATAAAAAAACTATCGGCCTATATCGAATCTTCCATTCCTCTCAAAAATGTTAGAAAAAGTTGTTGCGCAGCAACTCACTGCCTTCCTGAAGACAAACAATGTATACGAAATGCTTCAGTCTGGTTTTAGACCCCATCATAGCACTGAGATTGCACTTGTGAAGGTGGTAAATTACCTTTTAATGGCATCAGACCGAGGCTCTGCATCTGTCCTCGTGCTCCTAGACCTTAGTGCTGCTTTTGATACCATCGGTCACCACATTCTTTTGGAGGGATTGGAAACCCAAATTGGTCTACACGGACAAGTTCTGGCCTGGTTTAGATCTTGTCTGTCGGAAAGATATCAGTTTGTCTCTGTGAATGGTTTGTCCTCTGACAAATCAACTGTAAATGTCGGTGTTCCTCAAGGTTCCGTTTTAGGACCCCTATTGTTTTCACTATATATTTTACCTCTTGGGGATGTCATTCGAAAACATAATGTCAACTTTCACTGCTATGCGGATGACACACAGCTGTACATTTCAGTTAAACATGGTGAAGCCCCAAAATTGCCCTCGCTTGAAGCCTGTGTTTCAGACATAAGGAAGTGGATGGCTGCAAATGTTATACTTTTAAACTCGGACAAAACAGAGATGCTTGTTCTAGGTCCCAAGAAACAAAGAGATATTCTGTTGAATATTGATGGTTGACAAGTAATATTGATGGTTGTACAGTCGTCTGTACCTTGGCATTACTCTGGACCCTGATCTCTCTTTTGACAAACACATCAAGACTGTTTCAAGGACAGCTTTTTTACAGAAATATTGCACCAAACATCTTAGAATCGTTGTATAATTGCACGACTAAGAACTCCTCTGCAAAAACTTTAAAATGTATGACAGATTTCTTGATTTATCTTAAAGTTCCCCCCTATTCCCTATATAGTGCACTACTTTTGTCCAGTACCCATGGGGCTCTGCTCAAAAGTAGTGCACTACGTTGGCTGCCATTTGGGACAAAGACACTTTTTAGATAGTTGACTGAAGCCCATAACGCAAACTCATCTAAATCCTTCACTACTTCAACCTCAGGACACCACAGAGATTTATGCCTGCATTCATCACCTGGGAATGTAGTATATGTCAGGGAGGGGGAGAGAGGGGGAGCTTTCAGTGTCTTTCTGGGCAGTTATTACCCTGTTACTACAAGCCACTGTATGTCAGAGAGAGGGGGAGCTGTTGGTGTCTTTCTGGGCTAGTTATTACCCTGTTACTACAAGCCACTGTATGTCAGAGAGAGGGGGAGCTGTTGGTGTCTTTCTGGGCAGTTATCACCCTGTTACTACAAGCCACTGTATGTCAGAGAGAGGGGGAGCTGTTGGTGTCTTTCTGGGCAGTTATCACCCTGTTACTACAAGCCACTGTATGTCAGAGAGAGGGGGAGCTGTTGGTGTCTTTCTGGGCTAGTTATTACCCTGTTACTACAAGCCACTGTATGTCAGAGAGAGGGGGAGCTGTTGGTGTCTTTCTGGGCTAGTTATCACCCTGTTACTACAAGCCACTGTATGTCAGAGAGAGTAGGGGGTAGAGAGGGGGAGCTTTCGGTGTCTTTTTGGGCTAGTTATTACCCTTTTTACTACACGTCTACAGCACAGATCCAATCACAATATCACAAAGAAATTAACATTCAATAAAATACTTCAGCTGTGCTTCAGATGGTTGCACGTATGGGTCAACGTTATTGTTATTACGGTATTGGTGAAGATCATTTATGACATAACAGTAAATGGATTGTGGTGCTCGGTGGATCACTGCACCAGTACTTGGTTGAGCAAAGATGCTTTATATTAAGTTATTTCCTACTCTTCAATCTTCCCCATTTATCATTGGAAAAAGTAAAGTATGAAAAAAAGGCATTCAACTAATAAACATTTGGATTGAGATCTTGTAGTGGTCTTTAAAAAACTGCAAACGGAGCTGTATCAAAGTGCTAATAATGTGTATGATGCTCTGTTTCCCATTTCTGAAGAAGAAAAATGTCACAATTGAATAGTTCAATGAAATAATCCTTTTGATAATCACATCCACAGTGGGTATCATAGTATTACCCCCCCCCTTGGATCTTTCACATTTTGTTGCGTTACAAAGAGGGATTGAAATGGATTTAATTGTGATTTTTTTGCTGTCATTGATTTACACAAAATACTCCATAATGTCAAAGTGAAATGAAAATTCTACAAATATTTACAAATGAATACAAATTGAATAACTAAAATATAGTTGCTGCATAAGTGTTCACTCCCTTTGTTTTGACAAGCTTAAATTAGTTCATGAGTAAAATATGTCTTAACAAATCACATAATAAGTTAGACTCACTCTGTGTGAAATAACAGGGATTGACATGATTATTTAATGACTACCTCTATCTCTATCCCCCATACATACAACATCTGTCAGGTCTCTCAGTCAAGTATTGAATTTCAAGCACAGATTCAACTGCAAAGACCAGGGGAGCTTTTGAAAAAGCCTAAAACATAAGTGATTGGTAGATGGGGAAACAATAATAAATCAGACATTGAATCACTTTAAGCATGGTGAAGCGAATCATTATGCTGTGGATGATGTATTAAACTACCCAGATGCATGAAAGATAGTCGTCCTTCTGAACTGAGCTGCAGGAACGGAAGGAAACTGCTTAGAGATGTCACCATGAGGCCATTTGTGATTTAACAAAAGCTCGAGTTCAACGGCTGTGATAGGAGAAAACGGACGATGGATCGACAACATTGTAGTTACTCCACAATAATGACTTAAATGACAGAGTGAAAAGAAGAATACAAATATTCAGAACAAAAATATTCCAAAACATGTATCCTGTATATGTAATAAGGCATACAAGTTATATTGCAAGAAAACAAGGCAAACGAATATACTTTTTTTGGCCTATATGAAAAGCCTTATGTTAGAGGCAAATCCAAAATGGTCTCTTCGAAAAATTCCTTGCACATCACTGGTACATTCCTATGAAAACATTAGTAAATGACCTAATGACTCTTAAGGGAACGTTCTCTAAAGTTGTGGGGACATTTGAAGTTAGCTGGGTAGCCATAACCCCCAACACTTTGACAGAGATTGAAGAATGTATATAAATATAGCACAATCCAGATGTGCAAAGCTCTTAGAGACTAACCCAAGAAGCATTACAGCTGTAATGGCTGCCAAGAGTGTTTATAACATGTATTGACATGTATTAACATGTGAATTGAAATCCAAGGGGTGAATACTTATGATACCTACAGTATAACCAATTATGTGTGCTATTACTGGGTCTATAGCCAATGGTGTGTCTGATTACTGATTCTATAACCAATGGTGTGTACGATGAATGGTCTGTGCCATGATGATGTGTCTGTGAAGGGTGTTTGCAGCCAGTTGGTCAAATGGTGGTGAAACTAATGTCAAACATATGGCCCTCCTTGGTTCACACAATACAGTTCAAATGATGCAGACACTACTCTGTCTCCCTTACTTCCTCTCTCTGTCTCTCAACACAGAATGTAAGAGGAAAGGGGGCTATGTGGATTTTGTACATTGAAATCATTTTGAGTGACTTTGACATTCACAGAGGTGAAAGTTTAGAGGATCTGATTGGCCTGTAAACATAATGCCACATAACAAACCCTTTTACCCAAGACAGTTTACATTACAATGAGAGCATACATTTTTAGTCCATGTGCGATCCATGTATAAGTGTTTTCCCTGTGTTGCTGCTAACTCTGAGCCTTCTCAGTGCTGATGCATTTTAACAACAGTCCCCCGAACCTGGAGACATCATGAACCTCCATGTATGTGTCCCAAATGGGGCATTATTCCCTCCCTACATAATGTACTACTGTCATCCCGGGACCTGGTCAAAAGTAGTGCACTAAATAGGGAAAAGGGTGTCATTTGGGACAAACAGAGCATGACCTGTAGAACAGAGGGGCACAGTGCCCCCTACTGGACATGACTGGATGAAGCGTTCTGACAACATTATCCCAACATAAAACTTCAGTCATTTCCAGCCTGTTCCTGCTGCTAATATAATCTTTAGCTGCTGCTAATATAATGATCAGCTATACAGAGCTCATGATGTCTGTGTGTCTGTCTGTCTGTCCTTCAACATTCTTGAGAACTGGGCTGGGTTCCCCAAAAGCATCATATCACTAAGATCATCTTTCATCCATTTAGTTTCAATGAAATGAAGATGTTCTTAGTGCTAAAATGCTTTTGATAAACTCAGCCCTGGACTATTGGTTGTGGTCCACACCCAGAGTCCAAATATATTTATCTCCATTTAGCTGAAGTATGTACAACCCATAACACTGACTATCAAAATGTCATAACGGGATTTAAGATTTGAGATGAGGTTTGAGGAAAAAGAGCTTGGCTTGAAAGTCTGACGGTGATCTGATTATCAGGTTAACAGGGTATGTCTGCTCTCTGAGTAGGGTTATAATAGAGATGAATAAATGTATATAATAGAGATTGATAAACGTATTCTGCTGGTTTACTGCTAACAGATGTGCCGTAGACATATAGCAAGTAGCCTCCTGCTGCCATCTAGAAGTGTATGCTAATCAGGTTAGCTGTGGCCATAGAGTAGACTGTGGCTGAGATGGTCTATAATGTGTATTCCAAATGGCACCCTATTCCCTATGTACTGTAGTGCCCTACTTTTGATCGTGGCCCATAGGGCTCTGGTCAAAAGTAGTACACTATGTAGAGACTAGGGTGCCGTTTAGGACGCAGCCCAGGTTTTGGCTGTGGCTACAGGAGAGGTAGAGGATGCTTGTGGTTGCCATGGTCTATAATGTTGTAACAGGTATTTGGATGTTGTTGATAAATTGATCAGGCTGGAAGATGCTGACAACATTCTGGTCAAAAATAGCCTTGGACGCCTTTCAACGAGACGAGATTTGGAAAGATTATTTAGTCAGACTAGATTAGAAACATCCCTCTGACATCATTCATTTATGGACACCAGCCATGTGTATTCCATCCCAGACACAGTGCTAACCAGTTCAGATCCCTGGGGATGATGTTGGGTAGTTGTTGTGGAGATTTGTTTTCCATCGAGCCTGATATAAAAGTCAATACATCAGTGAAATGGTTCCACCTGCTGGACTTTAGATGTCCCTACAACTCCAACTAGCCACTGCCTAGTCTAGGACTTCTGCTCCTCTCCATTAGCCAGGCCAAGCAGACTTATCGCTGCGCTCACGTTTTGTTCCGAGTGCAACCGAATGTGAGCTATTGATAGATCAAGCTGGTTTCCTTAAGCCTACCTTTCCTGACTCAGTTTAAGGTAAGAAGGAGAGCAGGTCCTGTGAACTGAGCATATGTGAGCAGAGTAGACTAGGCCTACATAGAAAGCTGATCTCAATTTGCTCCCTACCCTTCACCCTTAGATGTTTGTCGTTTAGAAGGGACTGGAATCCGGATAGCTATAAGAAGAGGGTTAGTGTCTAGTTGCCCCTGTATGTTCTAGCCTACATGTTGACATCAGTAACACCATATACATTCATCTACAACACAGAAATACAACATGATTTGATATCACTGACTGGAACTGATAACATAACTAGTACAACATGTACACACGGTTCTTGGTTTCAATGGCTCATTTGTCTTAGTATATCAGTCTAATCTCAAATGGCAATGAAGTAGGTACAGAATCAAGGTGAGTTTTACATTCAAATAGGAAATGACCAACAACCTAAACCTACTAGTTAAAAGGGAACTGTGTAAACTAGTCACCTGTGAACACATGTAAACCAGTGTTCTGTACTGTAATCAACTATTCTAACAGTAGTTTTTTGTTGAAGGTGCAGAATGCTGTGTATGGAAGATTGACAGGGGTGTCCTTTACAGATGAGCAATGCCAGTGGAACTTGGGGACACAGCGGAATTTATCTCCAAAAGGTTGAGCGAGATCTGTTGAGTTCTCTAACAGCCCCCCAGCCGCTTCTCCATCTCTACCTCCAACCCCTGCATACCACTCCCACAATGCACTTACAGTTTTTTTTGATTGATGACACACTAAAATTAAAAGTAGTACACTATTAGCAAAACCTTACACTCAAGAAGCAAAACATCAGCCCACATTTGCACAACTATAAGCACATTGTCAACCTCACACTTGTAGCAAAACTCTACACACAGTGATTTGCAAAACATTAAACACACTTAACATACATTACACACAAAAATCATGAAGTAACATCCTTGCAATACCAAAGCACTGACTGTCAGATTACCACACCCTCCAACCTATTGGTTCAACACAGTCATCAGGTGTGCAAAACCTTGTTTGCTTAATTGTAGACACACCAATCAGGTGTATTAGCACTATAAAAAGCAGCAGGTGAGTTCATCGGCCTTCAAGCACAATGGAAAGAGTCAGAGAAAGAGGAGGATGGAGGATGAGGACAAGAAGGTGCTCAAAGAGGACCGAATCTGACAAATGAGATCCGCGCAACACTGGTTGACCACGTTGTCAACCACGGCCTGACGCTGAGGGAGGCTGGACTGGGAGTACAGCCAAATCTAAGCCGATATACAGTGGCAAGTGTGATGAGAACATTTAGACTGGAAAATAGGTATTGTAAAAATATCATATCAAAAACATCTGCACGGTTTCAGTAACTGTTTACAGTACTGTATTCTATGCACTATCAGCACTTCTGTTACCTTTTCCTGTGAAATTACTGTACTATTTTATACTGTTTTTTTCTACATAGGATTGAGGGTTAGGGACGACAAGGGGGAAGGCCTATGTTCACAGAACAGCAAGAGAGGGAGATAGTAAACATGGTTTTGGCCAACAATGCTATAACACTCAAGCAGCTCCAAGCTAACATTGTCAATAACTACACCATTTTCAACGACATCCATTTACATTTACATTTAAGTCATTTAGCAGACGCTCTTATCCAGAGCGACTTACTCAACATCAACACTGGCACGCATCCACAAAAAAAACCATATTCAAATGAAGCAAATTTATCGAGTGCCTTTCGAGCGCAATTCCGAAAGGGTGAAATGACTGCGGCATGATTATGCAGAGGTATGTATTCACTTTAGCAGTGTGATCTTGCATACTGTCTCAATCTTTTACTGTACTGTAATATGTATACTAGATCTACATTTACATTTGAACTTATCCAGACGAATTTTGCCTGACACTGTTTTTCAGAAAGTTTTACAAATGGATGGAGAGGAGATCCAGCATGAGTTAATTTACGTAAATGAGGCTGGGTTCAACCTGATGAGAACACGGAGGGGAAGAAACATCATTGGCCACAGGGCTATAGTCAATGTCCCAGGGCAACGTGGGGGTAATATAACACTGTGCAGCCATTACACAGAATGGTGTCCTCCACTGCCATGCCCATATGGGCCCTTACAACACAGCACTCATACTTACATTCTTGGACCAATTGCACAACATAACAGCAGCAAATCAAATCGATCATATGCAATACATTGTTGTCTGGGACAATGTGTCTTTCCACCGCTCTGGTCTGGTTCAGAACTGGTTTCAGCAACATCCACATTTCACTGTCCTATATCTTCCACCATACTCTCCATTCCTCAACCCTATAGAAGAGTTTTTCTCAGCATGGCGGTGGAAGGTATATGATCTCCGTCTCCAGGCTGAGGTACCCCTCATCCAAGCCATGGAGGAGGCCTGTGACCAGATGGAGGTAGCAGCAATGCAAGAATGGATTCGTCATTCAAGACGTGTCTTGCTAATGACAACATTGCCTGCGATGTTGATGAAATTCTCTGGCCAGATCCAGCTAGGCGAAGAGACAATGTCTAGTTATTTTTTATTTTTTTGATCTTACAATGCATAAAGTGACGTTTGGTTACAGTATTATGAATCTCCATGTCAACATTTTGGGCGTGTTGAGAAATAAATGAGTTTCTTCAGTCTGCAACATTGGTCTTGTGTAGTGTTTGGTGAATTGACATTATATTTGTACTTTGTTGATAGTAGCCTACTCTAATCATAGGGAAGTAGAAGTGCTAAAAGTGTTTTAGGTTTATCACAGCAGAGTGTAACTCGTGCAAACAGAGTATAGTAATGAGAACGTGTGTGTTTCATATGGCAACAAAGTGTGGTTTTTAAAAAGAAGTGTATAGTTTTTACAGTGTTTAATTTTGCAAAGGATCTGTGGTGTTTTGCTAATTGGGTGTGTGGTTGTGCTAATTGTGTGTAGTGTTTTGAAAATTGGGTGTAGTGTTTTGAAAATCGTGCTTAAGCAATCAAAAAAAACTGTAAAAGAGTTTGGCCAATGTTCCAGTGGGAGCCGTCTGCACAAGTGCAACGCTAAACCAAACAGTCCTCAAGATCCAGCAGCAGCCTCATAGTGAACACGACATCAACATGCATTTTATGACATTCATGTTAAGCTGGAGGAGTATAAATGTGCCTGCTTGGAGATTTCACTAAAGGAGAGTGCCTCCTATGCATGGTATGATGCACTTAAACTTCAGATCACTGCTAGTTCAGCAAAGAAGGTTCCTGTGCGCACCTCAACAAATCCTGACCACTTTGTGCGGGAGCATCTCTTCCCCAGGTTCCATGGAAACTCAGTAACCACATATGGCAAGGAAAATGAGCAGGTGGCCAACACATGGACGGAGAGCTGTGGGTTTAGTCTGGAGAGCAGAGGCACAGCAGTGAGTCAAGGAGCCATGGCTTTCTGCAAGCCCCGATGTAGTGTTAAACTCTCAAAAACTTATAGAAATCAAATGTCCTGTTCTGAGTAAGAAGTGTGAGTCTCTGGCAAACTCACTGATGTGAAGCTGGTGAATGCGGTTCCCCAGCTGCAACCTAATGGAGCCTGTGGGTACTACATGCAGGTGTAAATGGGCTCCATCCGAGCTGGTTGTTATTTATATGCCTTTTGAGGTGAAGTTCTGTGCTGATGTAATCACTAAACTAAAGGCATTGTATTTCCCACATATGCTGCCAAGGATAGTATATGAGTTCCAGATAGGCAGACTAACTATGTGCTCCAAATATGTTAATCTATGTGGTATCTAGGCTCGGGGCCTAATACTTTGTGTTTTTAAATAGTTATTTTTTTGCCTTGTAAAGCTGTCAGCTCTACTGTATCTAAGCATAACTCTGGGTTGTTTTTTTGTCTTGCACAGTTCTCTTCATATGCACATTGCCCTGATTTATATTTGCATAATTCTTCTTGGTGTTTTTTTACATCTTTCCTTGTACAACTCTCTTCAAACATGCTTATCTAATGTTTAAGGATAACACCTTATGATTGATGAATATTTTAATCGTACCTTGTATAGCTCTTTTTTCATATGGCACTTCGTGAACTCATCTTGCACTTAGCAACTTACGGAGTTAATAAAAACATTATAAAACTCCACTTTGACCTTTTCTTTGATATTTACCATTTTGAAAAGAAGGATGAGGAGGCATGTCTAAAGTATTCAAACGTGTTTTCAGTTTGATTCTGGGTTTGGTTTTCAAGGGCACAAATTAAGAATAATTGTGTCACTTGACATTTGTCTTCCCTCTTGGTCTGTTAGTGACATTTGTGTTGAAGAAAATGTATTTGAAATAGATTTTAAAAAGCATTATAGCAGCACCTAGTGGATGCCTGTAATTATCAGGAACCGGCAAAATTACAGTAGATTTCAAATATAGGAACAAATAATTCCGATTAAACTAATATATATAGTATCTCAGGTGGATGAAATGATAGTGTTTAAAGTTACATTTCAAATGTATGAACATTCTCACTGCTCATTCTGCATCCTCATGGATGATCTCACCCTGCATGTTAACAAGGGCTGCACAGATTCTAAGGACTTTGTCCATTTTGTGTGTCAGGTTGATGGGAACAGTCTAGAAGAGGATTTGAACACCTTGAGTCTGATAACTCTCTAAACATGTATATGCACATTAACTATCCTTCTTGTGCTTGCGACATCCTCGTCAGACAGCTGGCCTCCTTTCTGGGTGAAGGCTGGTATGGCAAGGTTTACCTTCCTCTCATACAGCAGATCTCGGATGGTGAAGCCCGTCAGCCATAACTTCATTGCCAGGCCTAAGGTATTCCAGGAAGCCAGAGTTTTGGGTGATGAACTTGTCATTACATCTGCCTCTATATGCAGGAGAAATGAACATAATGAGTCCACATAGAGCAATGGCAACCAAATACTTGAGAGTATTGCTGGAATAATAGTGGCTGTATGACTCCCATCTGGAATCGAGATTGTCTGCTTTCTGGAGAATGGTCTCAGAGCAGTGGATGATGCAAGTGGTGTTGGATAACTTCTCTTTGAAGCACTGAGGCAGCGTCTTCAGGATTGTCTAACCTCGGCTGCCATGGAATGTAGATCCTCATGAGCTCCTCCATTGTGTCAATCCAGTAGGAAAGGATTCTGCTCACTACTCCCTGGGACACAGCAAAGTGTTCAGCAATATCACTGTGGAGTAGATTCAGCTTCATCAAGGTTAACAGTATTTGATCAGTGATATGCATTTTGAAGTTAGCCGTGTAGAATTTATGCAGAAATGCTACATGGTTAAAGAAAACACTTAGAGGAAGGCCAGTATACAACACTGAGCTAGTGTCATTCTTCAGGATGGTGTGGGTCAATGACTCTGCACCACCACATTGGGTTTGTTTGTGGCAGATGGGCTTGTTGACTGGTTCACTTGACACATAGCTGTGATCAGTCAGTGCTGGAACATCCCATTGAGTATCAGCACCTTTATGCTGCAGTGCCATTGGCACACTCAGATCAGACTCCACATCACAATTGTCTTCATCTGTCAAACAAACATAAGAGACCACAAGTTTAACAAAGTAAAATACACAGTCTACTGGTTATGGTTAAAAGAAAGACAACAATTTGAACAATTAATTATTTAGCTAGCTAGACATTTCATGAGCATCACCAGTGGCATGCCAGCAATAATAATTATTAATTATTAATATTAATTATTGCATTGGTGAGACATTGTTAGTTATCCAACAACTTCTGTCTGACAATGTAGGGGATGAGCTAATTAGCTAGCAACAACATCAGATGGGCTGCCCCCAAGCTAAGTAAGCTAGAATATGTTAGCTAAGCTAGGCAACAGTTAGCTAGCTACAGTATGTTAGGACTTAGGAATGGCTACCTACTTACTACAGTTAGCTAACGTCTGCCTGATTCAGGATACCCTATATGTGACGATAGCTAGCGAGTAACGTTAGCAGCTAGCTAACAGCTACTGTACATGTATGTGTTAATGTTCTGATGAGATGTCGCCTTCTGATCTATACTGGAGCATCATAGCCCAGCCACTTCTCAGTGAAAGGATGCTCTTCAGTCGGCCACTTGTCCACGAAGTGATAGGAACACACATAGGGTCGGTTTGGAGTTCTCTTTTTAAAAATGTTTATGTTAGAGGTTTCTTCAAGTGCAATGCGCTGAGGCAAATCCGAAGAGACTCCTCGCCCTTGGGAGGCGGGTGCAAATCAAAAGGCGCCTCACAACTGCACTACCCTCTCAAAAATTGTTCTGTGGTCAAAACACTCCTGTTCCATGAACAGCTTCCGTTTCTGCCAGTTATTGTGGCATCCCCTTACCGATCACAAAATGCCTGTTTTCCGTCCATATTTGGGAAGTTGTAAGAAGCGACAGTGAGATATGTAACTAGCTAACTGTTGCCCGGAAGTGCTTAACCGGAAGTCAATCACACAAAAAAACCTAAACAGACCCCGCCCATATTTCCGTTGAAAATAAGGTGAATAGACTGTACTCTACATGACTCGTACACCAACTAGCAAAGTAAATGTTTAGTAATCGTACAGGCCTAGATAATGAACCACAATAACATTATTGATGTCTGAAACTTGCGTCCCTGGGGGGAATACCTGGGCACAGAGCCCCCTCCTTCGTCTACCCATGATACGATACTTGGCGCGTTGAATTCTGGGCTCCTTTCTGTCCTCCCAAATCCGTTCATTCTCATCCTACTCCCCGGCTGGAAAAATGGCTGCTTCAGCGGCAGCGCAGGGCTCAAGCCCCGGTCTCTGCCCCAGTTTCGCAGTGGTCTGCTCGTTCCTGGAGCGCTACGGACAAGCCCTGGACCTACCCGAACTCACCTTTCCGCAGATGGAGAGGTATCTCCGGGACACATCGACAGGTGGGAAGGGAGAGGATGAGGGCATCATCATCACTGACTTTCCAGCTAGCTGGGTGGTCAGGGGGGAACAAGTACAGCTAGCTGGCTTAGGGGAGTTTCCACACACTGTGACATGTGCCTCGGTGTTACTGATTGATGTAACTAGATAGCTAGATGTATCGTTACTTAGCTATTTGTTAAGAAACTAGCCAGCCATTCCTGCTTGAATGACCAAACTAACTAGTTAGCTACCTTAATTTCGTTAGCTAGCGGACGTTAGCTATTAGGTGTACTTTTCCATCATGCTTGCCTGCCCATACTAGTGCAAGAAAAGTATACAACTCAGCCCCAGGTGTGTATGAGTAAATACTATTTGAATACAATCGGTGTCGTAAACAGTTGTCTAAATAGTCCGATAAAAACACTACTTGGTAGACTGTCCATTTCGCGCAGGCGCAATGCGTGATGTGTAGTCGAGCAACTTCATGCTAAACCAAGCTAACGTTCGTCAACACATCAGTGGCTATTAATTAATTCAAATAAAATTCCGCTGATTTCAAATTACTCATGCTTTACATTTGTCACAGTTTATAATTATTTACATCCTCATTTGAGACAATGTGAGCTACTGGGGCTTTCTTGTCACGATTTAGCTAGCTAGTTATCTGGCTAGCTGTGTGTGGCGTACCTAGGCTAGCATGTACTAACGTTTTAGTATCTGTAGGAAAGATGTTGTTACAAGTTAGCCAGTTAGTTAACTGTCTGTAGATAGCCGTGATAACGTTGTTTGCTCTTTCCACATTTCCTTCATTGTTCACCAAAAACATCGTCGTGTTTTTTTTTATTAATGCAAAAAATGACAATGAATCACAGTTGTTGATCTTACCTCCACGCCTGCCACTGTTAGCTAGATATTTGAGGATAATTCTTAGAAAGTGTGAATCGATGTGAATTGCACAGACAGTCAGAATACCAGAAGGAGAATGTTGAGTTTTAAAAAATCCACGGCACAATGGGTGTTGTAATAAGTGTTTAGTGTTGTACTAGCTGTTGTTATGACAGTGTACTTAGTTTTATATCAAACTAATGTATTAACTCATGTATTATTTCTCTGTGTGTGTATCTCTCTCAGTGCCCAAGCCACTAGTGGAGCTGCATGTCAAGCTGCTAAGGAAGCTTGGCAAGTCTGTGTCTGCAGACAAGTGGGAGAGGTACCTGGCTAAGGTAAGCTGTGCTTGGTGTGTGCTTAGTGTGTACACCTGTACTGACTGTATATATGTCATCCAGGTATGCCAGGACATCAACAGTAGCTGGGCCTGGGAGCTGGAACACAAGGGCTACCAGGACATGAGCATGGAGTGCAAAACCAGCATCCTCAAAGTAAGACACACACACACACACCGTGTGCAGACTATCACACTAATATAACCAGACTACCTCTTTACCTCCTCTGTGATATCTACTGTTATGTATGAACAGTATATTGATCATATACAGTGCCTTCAGAAAGTATTTATACCCCTTGACTTTATACACGTTGTTGTGTTACAGCCTAAATTTAAGACTTTGTGTCACGGATTTACACAATACCCTATAATGTCAAAGTGGATTAATCTTTTTATAAAACATTAGTAAATAAAACATTTCAAGCTTAAATATCTTGAGTCAGTAAGTATTCAACCCCTTTGTTAACAAGTCAGATATTAAGTTGCATGGACTAACTCTGTGTGTAATAATAGTCATTCAAAAATCGTGTTAAACACTCATCTCTGAACCCCACAAATAAAATGATCTGTAACGTCCATCAGTCGAGCAGTGAATTTCAAACACAGATTCAACGATGAAAACTGCAAAGAAGGGCACCTATTGGTAGATGGATACATATATATATTTTTAAAGCAGACACTGAATATCCATTTGAGCATGGTGAAGCTATTTTTTATAATTTGGATGGTGTATCAGTACACCAAAGTTACTACAAAAATTGACGGAGAGTAAGGAAATCACGCAGGGATTTCACCCTGAGGCCAATGGTGATTTTTAAACCACTTACAGAGATAGCTGTGATAGGAGAAAGCTGAGGATAGATTAACAACATTGTAGTTACTCCACAGTACAAACCTAAATGACATAGTGAAAGGATGCCTGTACAGAATAAAACAATTCAAAAACATGCCTCCTGTTTGCAATAAGGCACTAAAGTGATACTGAAAAAAATAACTTCAGTTTTTGTCTGGAATACAATGCACTATGTTTGGGGTAAATCCAACACATCACTGTACCACTCTTCATATTTTCAACCATGGTGGTGGCTGCATCATCTTATGGTTATGCTTGTCATCGGCATGGACTAGGGAGTTTTTTAGGATAAAAAGAAAAGGAATAGAGCTAAGCATAGGCAAAGTCCTAGAGGAAAACCTGGTTCAGTCTGCTTTCCAACAGACACTGGGCGACAAATTCACCTTTCAGCAGGACAATAACCTAAACACAAGGACATTTATACACTGGAGTTACTTTTTATTTTATTTATTTTTATTTAACCTTTATTTAACTAGGCAAGTCAGTTAAGAGCAAATTCTTATTTACAATGATGGCCTACCAAAAGGCAAAAGGCCTCCTGCGGGGACAGGGGCCTGGTATTTAAAAAATAAATACAATATAAATATAGGACAAAACACACATCACAACAAGAGAGACACACCATAAAGAGAGACCTAAGACAACAACATAAGGCAGCAACACATGACCTCACAGCATGGTAGTAACACAACATGACAACAACATGGTAGCAGCATAAAAACATGGCACAAACATTATTGTGAAAAGTCAAGAACACGAAGGTCAAGAAGGTAGAGACAACAATACATCATACCACACAACCACATCTGTTAAGAGTGTCCATGGTTGAGTCTTTGAATTAAGAGATTGAGATAAAACTGTCCAGTTTGAGTGTTTATTGCTGCTCGTTCCAGTCGCTAGCTGCAGCGAACTGAAAAGAGGAGTGACCCAGGGATGTGTGCTTTGGGGACCTTTAACAGAATGTGCCTGGCAGAACAGGTGTTGTATGTGGAGGATGAGGGCTGCAGTAGATATCTCAGATAGGGGGGGGGTGAGGCCTTTTGAGGCCTTTTCCTGCTGATCTATAAATTATGTCTCTGTAATCTAGCATGGGTAGGATGGTCATCTGAATCAGGGTTAGTTTGGCAGCTGGGGTGAAAGATGAGCGATTACGATAGAGGAAACCAAGTCTAGATTTAACTTTAGCCTGCAGCTTTGATATGTGCTGAGAGAAGGATAGTGTACTGTCTAGCCATACTGCCAAGTACTTGTATGTGGTGACTATCTCAAGCTCTAAACCCTCAGAGGTAGTAATAACACCTGTGGGAAGAGGGGCATTCTTCTTACCAAACCACATGTCCTTTGTTTTGGAGGTGTTCAGAACAAGGTTAGGGGTAGAGAAAGCTTGTTGGACACTAAGAAAGCTTTGTTGTAGAGCATTTAACACAATATCCGGGGAGGTGTCAGCTGAGTATAAGACTGTATCACGTGCATATAAATGGATGAGAGAGCTTCCTACTGCCTGACCTATGTTGTTGATGTAAATTGAGAAGATAGTGGGGCCTAGGATTGAGCCTTGGGGTACTCCCTTGGTGACAGGCAGTGGCTGAGGCAGCAGATGTTCTGACTTTATACACTGCACTCTTTGAGAGAGGTAGTTAGCAAACCAGGCCAAAGACCCCTCAGACACCAATACTCCTTAGCCAGCCCACTAGAATGAAATGGTCTACCGTATCAAAAGCTTTGGCTAAGTCAATAAAAATAGCAGCACATTATTGCTTAGAATCAAGGACAATGGTGGCGTCATTGAGGACCTTTGAAGGTTGCAGTGACACATCCATAACCTGAGTGGAAACCAGATTGCATACCGAGAGAATACTATAGACCTCAATAAAGCCAGTCAGTTGATTATTGACAAGTTTTTGATGAACAGGGCAAAATAGGAATAGGCCTATAACAGCTAGGATCAGCTTGATCTCCCCTTTTAAATAAAGGACAAACTGTTGGCAGCCTTCCAAGCATTGGTAACCTCCCCAGGAAGGAGAGAGAGGCTTGGCGATGATAGGGGCAGCAGCCTTAAAGAAGAAAGGCTGTAAACCATCTGACCCAGATGTGTTTGGGGGTCAAGTTTAAGGAGCTCCTTTAGCACCTTGGACTCAGTGACTTCCTGCAAGGAGTAACTTTGTGGCGGGCCAGGGGAAAAATGGAGAAGCTTCGGGGATAGTCGCATTAGAAGGGGTGGGAGATGAGAAAATGTTGGACAGGCAAGGAGGCATGGCTGAGTCAAATACTTACCAAGAGGACATTGAATGTTCCTGAGTGGCCGAGAGACAGTTTTGACTTAAATTGTATTAAACATATATGACAAGACTTGAAAATGGCTGTCTAGCAATGATCACCAACCAACTTGACAGGGCTTGAAGAATTAAAAAAATAGTAAAGGGCAAATATTGTACAATCAAAGTTTGCAAAGCTCTTAGAGACTTACCCAGAAAGACCCACCGCTGTAATCACTGCCCAAGGTGATTCTAACATATTTATTTTCCATTAATCATTTATTTATTTTGAAATTAAGAGTTTTGTGTAGATCGTTGACAATAAATTCCAATGAAATTCATTTTAATCCCACTTTGTAACAACAAAATGTGGAAAAAGTAAAGGGGTGTGAATACTTTCTGAAGGCACTGTACTGTTTTCTTCTTTCTCTGTCTGACCCTAACCCCCCCTCCCCGTCTCTCTCTAACCCCCGACCCCAGTACCTGTGTGAGATCCAGTTTGATGACAACCTGAAGTTCAAGACGTTGGTGAACGAGGAGGAGGCGGAGGCAATGAGGCTGCAGCCGTTGGGCAGAGACAGACAGGGCCTGATGTACTGGCTGCAGACTGACGCCCAACACAACATCCGACTGTACACAGAGGAACAGGACGACTGGGATGGATCCACCTGGAGCTGTATTGTCAGGTAATGATGCATGGAAAGATAGATGAGATATAATTTTTGTAACCCTAGTCGGAGCATCTGAGAAGAGAGAAAGGGTGTATGTACAGTGCTGTGAAAAAGTATTTTCCCCCTACTTTTGCATATTGTTGATTCTGAATGTTATTAGATCTTCAACCTAATCCTAATAATAGATTAAAAAAAGGGAACCTGAGTGAACAAATAACACAACATTGACATATTTATTTCATAAACAAAGTTATGCAACACCCAATGCCCCCGTGTGAAAAAGTAATTTCCCCCTTACACTCAATAACTGGATGGCCTAACATTCTCCTGTAGAATTATCTGATAATAGAAGGAACCATGAACTCTGCTCTGTGTCTGAGAATTCTACAGGAGAATGTCAGGCCATCTGTCTATGAGCTGAAGCGCAGCTGGGTCATGCAGCATGGTCATGCGGCAGGGTAGCCTAGTGGTTAGAGCATTGGACTAGTAACCGCAAAGTTGCAAGTTCAAATCCCCGAGCTGACAAGGTACAAAATCTGTCGTTCTGCCCTTGAACAGGCAGTTAACCCACTGTTCCTAGGCCGTCATTGAAAATAAGAATTTGTTCTTAACTGGCTTGCCTTAGTAAAATAGATTAAAAATCCAAAACACACAATCAAGTCTACATGAAAATGGTTAAAAAGCAACACATTCAAAGTACAGACCTAATCCCAATTGAGATGTTGTGGCAGGACTTGAAACGAGCAGTTCATGTTTCAAAACCAACAAATGTCGCTGAGTTAAAGCAGTTCTGCATACAAGAGTGGGCCAACATTCCTCCACAGCGATGTGGGAGACTGATCAACAACTACAGGAAGCATTTGGTTGCAGTCATTGCAGGTGGCACAACCAGTTGTTGAGTCCAACTACTGTGTTAATTAAATAAATTAAGTATACATTTTTGGGGTTATTAGTAAACTCAGGTTCCCTTTACCTAATATTAGGTTTTGGTTGAAGATCTGATAACATTCAGTATCAAAAATATGCAAAAATTGAGAGTATCAGAAAGGGGCAAATGCTTTTTTATGGCACCGTATGTTCAGAATGTTCTGTTTGTCCTTAGAACCCGGAATGACTTAGCCGATGCTTTGGACCTCCTGAAGACCCAGCTGGATCCAGAACACAAGGAGAAAGAGGAAGGAGAGACGGAGAAAGAGATGGACAGAGAGAAGGGAGGGTCCAACTGTGCCACACCTGTGGAGAGGGGGAGAAGAGGCCAGGAGGAGGGTAAGGGTTCTTTTGTTACCTGTAATAGGATGGTGTAGTTAGTAGTAACATGATCATGTGGTCACTACTGCTCTATTATAATTGTGTTATTATGAATGAATGTTGGAACCAGAGCTGCAATATAACATTTCAACATGTGTGGTGATTTTTCAAGGTGAAGCTGGAGGAGAGGTGAAGGTGGAGGAAGAGGACGCGGCAAGACAGATGAGGAAGGCTGAGGAAGACGAGAAGAAGAGTAAAGAGAGAGTGAAGAACGAGGATGATGAGGAAAAGCGAGAGAAGAGTAGATCATCTTCCTACCCAGAGTCCACTAGTACGGACGTCAACATGGCGTCTTTAGCAGAGAAGGAAACCCCAACCAAGCTTGCACCGGTAGTCTCAGTGAAGGAGGAAAACATTGCAGTTGAGATGAAGGAAAAACAAGGTGAGAAAGAAGAGGGAGAGAAACAGAGCGGGAGGAAGGAGGAGAGGTCAGAAGTGATTGACAACAGAGTGAGCACCATCACCGCACTGGTCAAAGAGGAATCCCAAACGCTTAGCAACTCCCCTAGCAATGCTGTCTCCGTCGTCATGGTGCCTATGTCGGCAACGATGAAACAGGAAGTTCCTCCTGTGAAGGAGGAAGCGGAGAGGGCGCTGAGGACCGATCAGCAGGCCAAGATACCACTGAAGAAGAGAGAGCTCTTTGGCGCCAACCGTCACCATAGCAACACACATCACAACAACAACAATGATATGCACAGCAACCATCACAACAACAACAGCCATAGCAGCAGTACTAGCAGTAGCATCATCGTCCGTAACCCTTCAGTAACACATACCAAGGAGGAGCAGCTGGGGAGGCAGTCAACTCCTGATGGGGGCCTAGCAGTCACACTGCCAGAGGAGCTGACCAATGGGGGGGCTCCCCTAAACGGGCTTGGGGGGCTCATAGGGGGTATATGTCATGTGGGGGTCATCTGCAGGCCGGCGTCGCAGAAACAAGATGGCGGATCGGTCTGTACGGAGAGAACCAGACTAGGGTCAGAGGAGGGGGAGGAGAGGGCCAGAGCTCCAGACAAGGAGAGGAGCAGGCAGTCAGTCCTGGTAAGGAAGAGTCCTGGCTGGGGAGAGACTGGAGCCCCATCACCCCTGGAGCCTAGAGGACAGGAGAGACAGGCAGGAGGAGAGGAGAGGGAAGGAGAGAGAGCGAGGAACGAGCAAGGAGAGAGATCGAGGGAGAGGTTAGGAGAGGATGGAAGAGAGAAAGCAAGGGAGAATTTACATGGAGACCAGTCTGGAGAGAGGGATGACAACCCAAAAGAGAAAAAGACTAACCTCCATGTGGAGAAAAGCGAGGGATGTCATGGAACAGAGGAAGAGGAGAAGAAGAAGAGTACCTCAGGAGAGAAGGAGCAGGAGTCAGAGAGAAGCCAGACTGTAGAAGGACAGGTGGACCAGGGAGAGGTCCTCAACGCAGACACACCAGCCCATGCTGGGGTGAAAGGTGCTGGGCATGGAGCAACAGACCGGCCGGGTCCCCTGGAAGCCTCCTCTGAGCTGCAGAAAGACGGGATCAGGCTGAAGATAAAGATCCCTCCCAACCAGAGGAGAGAGAACGTGCGAGAGCAGAAGGGGGAGGAGCAGGGAGATGGGAGGTCTCTGCGGAGATCGGCTCGGATCTGCAGGTAAGGTCCATGATAGAATCTCTTCCCATTTCTTTCATCACAATAACTGAGGTGGCAATTTATCATGTAGAACTGAATAATAGATACAAAATTCTGATTTATTATCATGCTCTCACTCATCCCCGCCGTGCTGGCTGGGTCATAGGGCAGCAACAAAGGCTCTCCACTTCTTCTGACTGTCTTTGGCCATCTTCTCCAACTGTGCCCCAGTTCTGCTGGTAATTGTTGGAGCTGTCTCCATTGTGCTGTAATTTGATATTTTACTGATCAACCCTACCTACAGACCCAGCCCAAACAAGGTGGAGAGGCAAGACGCACCCCCAGGGGTGAAGGAGGAAGAAGAAGAGAAGACTGCTCAATGGCAAAAGAAGAGAGAAACCCCTGAGGGACAAAGCAGGACTGTAAAGGTAACTACTTTGTTTTAAAAGTTAATTTACTCATAGGTGATCTAGGAATAAGGCTTTGTATGAATGTGAAAATGATCATAGCCAAGAAAATGTTGGTTATCAAGGTGATTGATTGTAAATGTGTGTTTTATGTGTGTGTGTGTCTACAGAGCAGACGAAGACATCGAGGCGCCCGCTGGTCAAATACTCGAGCGAAGCGATGCAAACCGAATGAGGGAGGAGAGGGGGAGGAGGGGAGAGGGGGTGGGGGAAGTGGTTGTGACTCAGATGACTCTAGCCAATCAGAGGAGACGCCTAATGAAGATCCCTGCAGCCACTGTGGACTCCCAAACCACCCCGAACTGGTGAGAAGTGTGTGTTTGGAGTACATTGTGTTTTTTGTTTCTTTACATCTTGGCATCCGTATGACTTATGAAATATTGTGCTTTACTGTGAAGCCAGAAACGGCGTGTGTTTAAACTGTTTCCCTTCTGCAGAGCACTATCTATTCTTGATTTCATGAGTTTATTTACACCAAACACCTAAATGTGTGCACAACCTGTGTGTTTCTCTGCTGCAGATCCTGCTGTGTGATTCATGTGATAGTGGTTACCACACCGCCTGTCTCAGACCCCCTCTCATGGTCATACCTGAGGGAGAATGGTTCTGCCCGCCCTGCCAACACGTAAGAGAGAGAGAGAGAGAGAGAGAGAGAGAGAGAGAGAGAGAGAGAGAGAGAGAGAGAGAGAGAGAGAGAGAGAGAGAGAGAGAGAGAGAGAGAGAGAGAGAGAGAGAGAGAGAGAGAGAGAGAGAGAGAGAGAGAGAGAGAGAGAGAGAGAGAGAGAGAGAGAGAGAGAGAGAGAGAGAGAGAGAGAGAGAGAGAGAGAGAGAGAGAGAGAGAGAGAGAGAGAGAGTGTGTGCATGTATTAACACTGTCCCTGGTCTCTGTAGAAGCTGCTGTGTGACAGACTAGAGGAGCAGCTGCAGAATTTGGATTGCGCTATGAAGAAAAGAGACAGAGCTGAGAGGAGGTCACACACACCACACACATATATACACACTCAATCTCACACGGTCTCACTCAAACACTGTCACACACACTGAAATGGTTGTGTAATTCCAGTTTTTTCTCTGTAGGAGGGAGCGTCTGGTGTATGTGGGAATCAGTGTGGAGAACATCATTCCTGTAAGTACACACACAATTAGGAACATTTTGTCTAGAAGGCCAAATGTGCATAAAATAAATGATCATAATCTGAATTTGTGTGTTGTGTTTCTAGCAGGAAGGGGAGGAAGAGGAGAAACAGGCAAAAAAGAAAGATGCAAAAAATACCAAAAATCTGGGAAGGAGGTCTACCAGAACCAGGAAGTGTATCAGCTACAGGTGTGTGTGTGTGTGTGTGTGTGTGTGTGTGTGTGTGTGTGTGTGTGTGTGTGTGTGTGTGTTTGGTGGAATTAAATTGGGGCGTGTGTATTTGCTATTCATCACACATCTTATTTATCACATGCACACGGCCTACAGTGAAGTGAAACATTTAATTCTAAATGCAATTGGGTGATAAACAGTTGATGGCCACAATTATAGAGCTATAATTGATTTATTTTTCTCAACTGATAATTGAAGCTCGCCTCCCATTCGCCATTCCATTGCATAGGCTATGGTAGGCAGGCTATCAGCGCGTCACTCACTAATTTGCAATGTGAGCTGGAGGCAGTATGCATTTTGAAAACATACTAAATTGTTTGAAACCTATGTGTTTTACTTCATATTATGAGTCATGTCTTACCTTGCTTCAAAGTAGCCTCGGCAAAATCCTACAATAGAAACGTGGAAGGAATTATTTTAGAAATACTTCCTCATATGCCATTGAAACCAGCATTTCTCTTTTGTTCTATTGGTTTTTAGCGACCAATCCTAGTTGCATCTTTAGATTCCCCTTCATTCTAAGTTTCTAACAGAGATGTTTATCTCTGTCACATATGGAGCCGCAATTCTATACAGGTGCATTGTATAGAATTGCATTTTGGCAAATGTTTGAACATGTGTTATTAAAAATTGTTAAGGCGATGGGTTCCCCTACAGGAACTCCACCCCCCAGTTCAGCTGAAAAGGTGGCGCAGGGAATGCAAAAATATTCTTTAGATATATTTAACCTCCACACATGAACAAGTCTAATACCTCAAATGAAAGATAAACACCTTGTTCATCTACCCAGATTTTTTAAATGTTTTACGGTGAAAACACAACATATATTTATGTTAGACCACCACCAAACCAAAGAAAAAAACGTAGCCATTTTTTCCAGCAAAAGATAAAAATCACAAAAGCAGGATAAAAAAATAAAATAAATCACTAACCTCTTGAAAATCTTCATCAGATGACAGTCATATGACATGTTACACAGTACATTTATGTTTTATTCGATAATATGCATTTTATATCCATAAATCTCGGTTTACATTGACGCCATGTTCAGAAAATCCTCCAAAATATCCGGAGGAATTATAGAAAGCTACGCCAGATAACAGAAATACTCATCATAAACTTTGACTAAAGATACATGTTCTACATATAGTTGAAGATACACTGGTTCTTAATGCAACCGCTGTGTCACATTTTTTTTTTTACGTTACCGAAAAAGCCTAACATTGCAATAATCTGAGACAGCGCTCAGACGTAACAATATTTCTCCGCCATGTTGGAGTCAGCAGAAATACAAAATTACAACATAAATATTCCCTTACCTTTGATGATCTTTCATCAGAATGTAGTGCAATGAGTATTAGTTCAACAATAAATTGTTTTGTTTCATAATGTTCAATTCTAGTGTCCAAGTAGCAGCATTTGCTACCACTTTCAGCCCACAACAAAATGGCATTATTTTACGACACCAACTACTTTCCTTCCCATTAGGTCAAGGTTCACAGCAAATGCTCCATTACACGTTCTACTGAATGAGGACATCTAGTGGAAGACGTAGGAAGTGTTTCCAGATCCATAACTTGTTGGGAAGGGGGGGGGGGCGATGACATCAAAGTTGCCCCAACTTTCAGGATTTCAAAACTTGTTTGGAAGATTGCCTGCCCTGTGAGTTCTGTTATACTCACAGACATAATTCAAACAGTTTTAGAAACTTCAGAGTGTTTTCTATCCAATATTAATAATAATATGCATATATTATCAATTTAGGACAGATTTTGATGCAGTTCACTATGGGCACGCAATTCATCCAAAGTGGAAATACTGCCCCCTATCTGTGTTAAGCACTGTTGGTAGACGACTTCATGGGTTTCGCAACCAATGCATATGGATCTGGTCAATTTCTCAAATGGCCGGTAAATTAAAATCTTCCCTGTCATGTTGTCCCAATGACAGTATAAATTAATGGTAAATGCTGCTCTTGGTTTTCACAAGATTGGAGGATGGCGTATGTAGCTTGTTGATGATACAGCCCGGGATCAAACCAGTCTCTGTAGTGCCGCCTCTAGTACTGAGATGCAGTGCCTTAGACAGCTGCGCCACTCGGGATATGGAATTAAAATGTTGAAGGATAGGCTACCAAGAGGTAGGCTGCTACTTAATATTCCGAATGGAATTGTTGTTATTTGTAGGATGAGAGCACATTAACTGCAGCCTCAGTTAGCCTAGCTAGCTAACGTTAGCTAGCTTAACTGGCTTCTTACAGGTTTGATGCAGTCAAGACAGGTACTAGGTAATCATATTCGATGATAAATAACCTAGCTATGGCAGCTATATATGGCAAAGGTAAAAGGGATACCTAGTCAGTTGAACAACTGAATGCATTCAACCAAAATGTGTCTTCTGCATTTCACCCAACCCCTCTGAATCAGAGAGGTGCGGGGTGCCGCCTTAATCAACGTCATCGGCGCCTGGGGAGCAGTTGCTGTTACTGGTTAACTGCCTTGCACAAGGGCAGAATGGAAGATTTTTCCATCTTGCCCACTCAGGGATTCGAACTATCGAGCTTTCGGTTACTGGCACAACGCTCTTAACCACTAGGCTAACCCCGCCCATAGTCTACTATAGCGCGAGTCGGCTTGATTGGTTGCTCTTTCCCTCCCTTCTCCCTGTGTCACTCACAGTATTGCCTCTCCCGCGTCTGCTATCGCGGCACCTTTTCCGGTCCTCTCAAGCTTTATCAGCTCAGGGTTAATAAAGTCGCTTTTAAAAATGACTTTTCTGCTGCTTCCCTCATTCTGATCAGACCGGGTCTGGATCCAACCAGGTCTATACGTAACGAGTCAAGTTGTCCTATGGCCTGAACAGAACGGCTTTTTATATTTAAACATTTTATTTATGCATATTGGGTCCGGGTGGGAAAGCCCCAGGTCCATTTCGGAATGGATCCAACTTTTTGGACCCGTCAAGAAATCTAGTGTGAGCTACTCCAGGAAGTGATGTTGGAGGCTAGCTCAGTGCTGCCCCCTCATTGAGTCACTCAAGATGAAGGCCGTCCGGGGGACTGCAGGCTGCAATTAGCAACTAAATTATTATTCTAACTTCTTCTATGCACGATTTTAAAACATCTGGTGTATTAGAAGCAATTATTGGTACCATGATTGTCTTCCAAAAAAATTGTGTATGAAGATTGCCATTATTCCATTCAGTATTATGGGGGATCCTGTTTTCTACTAACAATGCGTGCAGTACCGCGGTCGGCCTTGAATTCCTGTGGCTTCCCCCTGCGTTGTCCAGCTCCACATGTTCCTAACGTAAACCCCGGTGTGTGTGTTCCAGGTTTGATGACTTTGATGACGCCATTGATGAAGCGATAGAGGAAGACGTCAGAGATGCTGATGGGGGAGGTGAGAAATATAGAGAACATGAGGACATATGAAAGCTGGTGGTTCCTTTTAACATGAGTCTTCAATATTCCCAGGTAATAAGTTTTAGGTTGTAGTTATTATAGGAATTATAGGACTATTTCTCTCTATACCATTTGGATTTCATATACCTTTGACTATTGGATGTTCTTATAGGCACTTTAGTATTGCCAGTGTAACAGTATAGCTTCCGTCCCTCTCCTCGTCCCTACCTGGGCTCGAACCAGCAACACAACGACAACAGCCACCCTCGAAGCAGCGTTACCCATGCAGAGCAAGGGGAATAACTACTCCAAGTCTCAGAGCGAGTAACGTTTGAAATGCTATTCGCGCGCACCCCGCTAACTAGCTAGTCATTTCACATCGGTTACACCAGCCTAATCTCGGGAGATGATAGGCTTGAAGTCATAAACAGCTCAATGCTTGAAGCACAATGAAGAGCTGCTGGCAAAACGCACAAAAGTGCTGTTTGAATGAATGCTAACGAGCTTGCTGGTGCCTACCATCGCTCCTTCAGACTGCTCTATCAAATCATAGACTCAATTATAACATAACCGTTCCGTATTTTATCTAACGGGTGGCATCCATAAGTCTAAATATTCCTGTTACATTGCACAACCTTCAATGTTATGTCATAATTACGTAAAATCCTGGCAAATTAGGTGGCCCAAACTGTTGCATATACCCTGACTCTGCGTGCAATGAACGCAAGAGAAGTGACAATTTCACCTGGGTAATATTGCCTGCTAACCTGGATTTATTTTAGCTAAATATGCAGGTTTAAAAATATATACTTCTGTATATTGATTTTAAGAAAGGCATTGATGTCTATGGTTAGGTACACATTGGAGCAAGGACAGTCCTTTTTCGCGAATACGCACCGCATCGATTATATGCAACGCAGGACACGCTAGATAAACTAGTAATATTGGAGCAAGGACAGTCCTTTTTCGCGAATACGCACCGCATCGATTATATGCAACGCAGGACACACTAGATAAACTAGTAATATCATCAACCATGTGTAGTTAACTAGTGATTTATGATTGATTGTTTTTTTATAAGAGCATTAAACTTATATCTAGCAACTTACCTTGGAATACTGCATTCGCGTAACAGGCAGGCTCCTCGTGGAGTGCAATGAGAGAGGCAGGTCGTTAGAGCGTTGGACTAGTAACTGAAAGGTTGCAAGATTGAATCCCCGAGCTGACAAGGTAAAAATCTGTTCTGCTCTGAACAAGGCAGTTAACCCACCGTTCCTAGGCCGTCATTGAAAATAAGAATGTGTTCTTAACTGACTTGCCTAGTTAAATAAAGATTAAATAAAGGTGTAAAAAAATTTTTTTTGCCCAAATCGGTGTCCAAAAATACAGATTTCCGGTTATGAAAACTTGAATTCGGCAATTCCGATTAATCGGGCGACCTATAGTTTAAATGACAGAATACTTGCCTGCCTGTGTTCCTGTTGTTGTATGTAACCCTATGGTCCTGTGTGTAGGAGTGGGGCGGGATAAGGACATTGCCACCATATTGGAGGAGGGGAAGGAGAAACGAGGACCAACCACAGCTCAGGCCCCTGCCACCAGGAGCAGGAAGAGGCGGAGACTTAACGACCTGGAGAGCGACAGCACGGCTGCAGAGAGTGAGGAGGAGTTTCAGCTCAGCGCCAGGTGCGTTTGTCCCTGACTGGCCTAAAGTCAGTCCTAGTAATTCCGTGGATATGTGTGTGTGGGTGCTACGCATTGGAGCTACCCCCCATATTGTAAAGTCATTTTTTGTTTGAACACTATAAATGCAAACTTTTAACTTGTGTCAATAGTACGGAGGAGGAGTTTGTAGCGTCAGGTGATGAGGAAGCAGCCAGTGATGTGGACAGCTTTGCCAGTGACCCGGGCTTCGTAAGCCAGTCTACACGGGCACAGAGACGGGCACCTAAACAGAGAACCACCAAGACCTCAGCAAAGTGCAAGAAACACCCTCGCAGACGGAGGAGAGGATGGGGGGAGGAGGAGAGTGAAGATGAAGAGGAAGAGATAGGTGAGTAAGGCTTGGAATATGAGTTGGGAAAAGATGACACACACCCACAAATCCAGGTTTGGTGCTGGAGGTTAAAGAACATGTTCAGTTGAAAGTCAAATAAAACTCTCTTTGTCTCTCTGCAGAGACCAGTGATTTGAGTGACAGCGATGAGGACAGGAAGAGGTGTGGTTTAAGGCGGGGCCGGAAGCGGGAGGTGAACTACCGCGAGACGTCGGAATCTGAGGGTTCCCAGGCAGCCACTAATAAGGACAAGGCCAAATCCGGCCGTCGTCTCTCCAGCTCAAACAGTGATGGTCAGTTACTATGGTTACCATCCCTGCCCCAAATTAGGGAGGTCCATGTGGAACTTGACAGACTGTCATTTAGTGAATGTAAACAATTCATAACCAACCCGCATTCAGACACTAGCGGCAAAAAAATGCTTCTGCAAGTGAAAGCGTGCCGATAATGTTCCACCCCTCCCTCCCCCTCCTAAATTTAAACCAATCTAAACCGACCACTGTCCCTAAACCAACATTTTCTGGTTGGCTGGATGAAGCGGAAAACACGTCACCAGATGCAGAGAAAATAGAGCCGTTTTAAATTTTTCACCACTTCCACGGCAACTTTGGCCATCGATTCCATTGCGCCGGGCAAAGGAACGTTTTTGCCGCTAGTGTCTGAATGCGGGGTTAACTCCTGCTGATGTCTGACTCCGCCGCTCGCTCCCTCTATTTCAGAATCCTCCCATTCCAGAGAGTCTGAGGAGGAAGAACAGAGGGGAAAGAGGTGGAGAGAAGAGGTGGAGACTAGAACAAGGGGAAAGAAGAGGGGAGGAGAGAAGATGGGCAGAGGGAAGCGGCGAGAGGTGTTGATAGAACAGCGGAGGAAACATCTATCTCTGCTGAAGAAATGCAGACCCTCCACTAAAGATAATGAGGATGATAATGGGGAATCGGAGTCGTCATCCGAGGAAGATCGTCCTATCCGCAAACGACTGAACCGCATCGACTCTGATGAAGAGGGAAAAAATAAGGAGGCGGATGAAGAGGAGAAGAAGCTGAGAAAGACGTTGTCAAAAGACGAGGAATCAAACAGCCCTAACAGACAGCAGGCCTCTATAGGCTCAATGAAGCCTGGGGCTGAGTGTGCAGCCTTACCCAGGGACAGAGCAGCCAGAGCTGGACAGAACAGGTCTAACAGCCCCCCACCTCCTGACCAGTCAGATGCATGATGACATACAGACTGTTACTTTTAGTTATTTTTTTTAACACTTTCTTGCCTTTCACCAATGACTTTTCTCATTACCTCATCATCATCCCTCCTTCCGTTTCTCCTTCCCCTCGTCCCTAAACAAGATGAGTAACTACTGGACCAAATGCACTAGCACCATCCAACACGCAGACACACAACACAATACACAGCCAGAGGGTGAAGGACTGTCCTGACCGCCACCAGACAGACACCCGCCTTAGCTGTTCTGGACTGTACATAGATGCTCTCTCTGCTCGGCTGCTGAACCTGTAAAATGCTAGATGTTCCCTTCTCTCTTCTGTCTCCTTGTAAAATAGTGTTCTATATTCCATGAAGGAGAGAGCGAATGGACTGGTGTGTTTAATTATCCCAAAAAAAGAGAGTTGGATGTTTTAAACCAATGGAAGAGCTGCTCCTGTTCTGCTGTGAACCAGGTAGATAATGACTAGAAAGAGATTCATACAGGCTGATTCATCTCAAATGGCACTTTGCAGATTTGACCACAGTTACAACTACAGTTCTGGATACAGTTGTAGTTATAGCTACAGTACACTGGGGGCTTGGCAGATGGACACTGGCAAACCTAGCTGATTCAGTAAATCAATTCACTGTTGGTTGATATGTGTTAGTTGAAGTGTACCTCCTCTCACTCAGTGAGGACTGAATAATTTCTCCACAATAGTCTACAACTCTTCAGTCCAGTCAAAACATTCTACATCCTACTACTATTTGAGAGGATGGGGGCATACTCATTAGTCAGAAAAAGGACTGAAACAGGGAGACCTACCTGAACTTGCTAAATGTTTTGCTGCTTTGTGCCCTAATGAATATGGCCCCGGGTGTGAATGCAGTATCTGGCCCTCAGTCCACTGTCTGTTTTTATCATTAGAGTTCTATCTGAACTGCTTGTAGATTCTATCATTCTAGCTCACTGTTCTTATGTTGGTTTCTCCCCCCCAAAATATAAAATCTTTTGAGATGTTCAGTCTGAAAAAAAAAATCACCCAGTTTCATCCAGTGTATGTACAGTATGTTTATAGTTGGTGCTGTAACATAGGTGTTTTATAAGTTATTAAAAACCAATATTCAAGCATCTCACAAATGCACTTTGTCTGCTTTTGAAATCTTTTACTATACAAAGATTGACTACACAGTGGACCCATGCAATGGGATGACATGTTCATTGACTGACACAATTGGTATGTTTTTGTTTGCTGTTATACCAATATAAACACAATCAGTGAGTACTTCCTACAGCAGGGTGCCACGACTGGCGGTCCGCGGGCCAGTGATTTAATTTGGCCCCCAAATCAGCGCCAAGTGACTTTTTTTGGAAATCAGTTCCCAAGTATTCCCATGCATAATATACATGTGATCTTAAACAAATGTAAGCTAGGTTTGAAATGGTTTTAGTCATCTCTGTTTGGGCTTCTTGCAGTCTACAAATGATTTGTAATTATGTTCTAGTTGATGATCCCTGTCCTACAGTAGTGATTTTTATGTTAAGCTTTTTAAATTTAATGATAATGCTGTATCAGATAAAAACTAGTGTATGTATAGGCTATCAGGAGTCCATGAAACCTGCTGCTCAATGGTAGTCTTTGTATGCACCCCAAAATGGCAGCCTATTCCAGATAGTAGGGCTCAAGTAGTGCACTATATAGGAAATGGTGCACTATATAGGAAATAGAAGTGCCTTCATCTTCCTGGTTTAAGATTTCAGGTGTTGAACATGCACCTTTCTTCTGTGTCCAGATCTACAGTGTTCCTGTGGCAGAGTGGTTGTCTCTGGTCTGGCAGGACTGTTGCTGTTACCAAGGCCATAGGTAGTGGTACTGTGAGGTACCTGGGTTCTATACTTTGCTCTGGTACATATTTGACTTAACGGCCTGTCCACCTAGTGCAGTTTGCTAAATCTAGAATAAGAATGTACAAACGTGTTAGTAAACCAAATAGTATGGTTTATACGTTGGACAAATGAACCAAAGGTTGAGAAATGGTATGGGGCCCATGGTAAATAGCCTGCATAGTAATAAATAAGAGCTAGCCTACTATTGTGGTCACTCCACCAATGTATACTACTCATGGCAGACAACATACAGTACCTCCAATTTGAGCCATTTTCGCAATGGCCCCAGATTTCCTTGAGCTATTTAAGTTCTTATCGAACGTTCCACTCCCTGTACTCCATGCCATGTGCCAAACTGTTTGGCAATAGCAAGGAGTGAGTGAAACGTTAGATACGAGACGGATACTCAGACTAGCGACTATCCAGGCTTTACGGCGGGTCTTATCTTAAGGAATAAATACAAGTTTTGCTCTGTTACTTGTCTGTTGGTACATACGATCGTACAGCAGCTTGTTTGAATTGTTATTGCCAAACGTCAAAGCGAGGAACATGTTTTTTTTTTTACTTTTCGCGCTGCTAGTAGGAAGGAAATCATCACTTCCTCGTATAACCCCCAACCTGTAGTTGGCGGTAATGTTTTCTTGCGGTTGATGTTCCCTCTCCTTTTCTCTAATATTTCTGCCTCTACTCTTTGTAGTCACTAGTTACCACAGCCACAAAGTCATAAACCTCGCATTTTTCTACAATTTAGCTTCAAATTTAATTTGATTTGAAACGTTACCATTATACATAACCCTGAGTTATAATAAAGGACCCAAACCTTAAATTAATACCCAAAAGCACACTTTCGATGTTTTTTATTTTATTTCAGGGCCATGTTTAACTTTGTGGCTGTGGTAACTAGTGGACACCTATGTTATTGGCGGGGATACGGACTGAGGTACAATAAGAACGGTAACGTTAGCTGCTAGCTAGCAGTGAAAGCAGCGTGGGGAGCTGGTAAATACTACAAAGCGAGCTAGTGGCACTAACGTTTCTGGGGAATGTATACTGAATGCATATTCTAACTAACGTTAACTCTTCAGGCTATCGATACCTAGTTGACTAGCTATATCGTCTTCCCTGCACAAACGTCTAAATATCCGTTTATGTCCAGCAGCGTTAAATAGGCATCTTTGGGAAACGAAATCGCCAACCAGGTCACAGAAGCGCAGTGTTGTTGACAGCTCCGGACCGACCCAAACGAGTGTTTTCTCTGGCCGTCATCTCCATCAGTCTCTGAGGATGGTTCTGCTAAGGAGTGTCCCCGCACCCAGCGAGGGAGTCCGGCATGAACAAGCCGAGACCACGGCGGTGTTGGACGGGAAGGGCCTCGGCGCAGGAACGCTCTACGTTGCTGAAACGTATGCGACGCTATTGTGGATAACTAGCTAAGTTAGCTAGCATTGTTAGCTAGTTAGCATGCTAGCTAATTTATTTAAAGTCCTAAAATCAGGAAGTTTCAAGACTTACATTTGTCTTGTGTATTTTTCCTTTGAAAGAATTAACGTGAGCACCATTAACTTACATTTTTCCTTACATCTCCTTGGCTCACACCCTCCCTCCTTGTCTCCTTCTCAAAGCACGTTGGCGGGGAAGATATGAGGTTCCTCTGTTTTGAAGAGGCAATGAGGGGAGACGTGATGAATCAAGGAAATACAATGAGTTTTCACCTTGTGACTAGTTGTCAATGTTGCTTTCCTGTGTTTTCCAGGCGATTGTCGTGGTTTGACGGTTCAGGGATGGGCTTCTCTCTAGAGTACCCCACTATCAGCCTGCACGCCATCTCACGAGACCTCAGCACCTACCCACAGGAACATCTATACGTCATGGTCAACGCCAAACTCAACGGTGAGACACACCTGTCCATCATGGTAAATATCAAATTCCGTTTATGCAAACTTGTGAACGAGTAAGTAGTTCTAAGTGTGTGTCTGTGTTCCCCAGATGAGAACGAAGCAGAGATGCAGGAGAATGCCCATGATCAAGAAGATGAGGATAACAGTAGTGAGGAAGATGATTCTGAGGGGATCACAGAGATCCGCTTCGTCCCTAGAGACAAGGCAGCATGTAAGTCAGAGGGGAGAGGGATGGCTAGTAGGGCAGGGCTAAATTAATGTAAATGCATCTTTATTAAGCAGGTCACATATAAAAACAGTTTCCATATATAATACAACAAGTGCTGTACAGTAGTCAATAACAAGTTCAAACATCTCACTACACACATGCATTACGGATGTCGAAAGCGTTAGGCTCTCGCGTTCTTTGACATTGTAGTTTGTAAACACCATGCTAGCTAGCATTAGAACACAGATTTCCCTAACTTGTGTGTGTCTCCAGTGGAGTCAATGTTTTCAGCGATGTGTGAGTGTCAGGCCCTGCACCCAGACCCAGATGATGAAGACTCCGACGGGGACTTTGACGGAGATGAGTACGATGTGGAAGAAGCGGGTGTGTAACACACTCATTTATACAAGCACACACACACAGTTCTACAAACAGTACACTCACGCTTTTACATACAGTTTACAATCTCACATAGATGGAGTAATAAAGAAGATAATACTAACATCCACCTTCTTTCTCCCTTCAACGGAAAAGAGGCAGGTATGAAGCCTAACTATGCACTCACCCTATCAGCTGCTGCTACTACTACACACACAGGTACACACACCACTCACAGGTGTTATTCTTTCTCTTTGTCCTCCAGAGCATGGTCAGGGTGATATCCCGTCGTTCTGTACATATGAGGAGGGTGTGTCGGGTCTGACGGCTGAAGGCCAGGCTACTCTTCAGAGACTGGAGGGCATGTTAGCTCAGTCTGTTGCTAACACCTTTCACATGGCTGGGGTCCGCACTGATGAGGCCAATGGAGAGTTTGACGGTGGGTCACACACGTATCGTACAAGGATAGGTCGCACAAATACTCAAACACAGGAAACGAGGGTAGGTCACACACTGAAACAGTATTTTTATTTTTTTTATTTTTTTATCCCTGGGCAACATTTCAGCATGAGAATATAAATGATACACAGCGGAGGTTCTTGGCTTTGCTTGTTAGTGGTGTATTGTAACAACCACCAGATGGCACCAGAGGATAGTAACAATGATCCCACTCGACATAGTCGCTACATAACAGCAAATGCCTTACAAACAGAATGTAACATATTACAATATATGATGCATACAAAAACACAAGTTCAAAGGACTGGTGTAAGATTGGTTAAAAAAACATTACGAGGCTAGCTCCTTGGGCGCATGTCTGCCATAAGCAGGAACTTAGCCATGGAGTCCTCTAAAAGTAAAAATAAGAGCATTGAAGTCAGCCTGATTCTGGTAATTGGTCCTTCTCTTGAGCACCGGATGGTTCTCCAACTTCTCTGCCTGCCACTGACCTATGTCCCATCACTACAAAAGAGTGGAAAAAACCACAACATTTCTGTGCCTAAATGTACCTCTGAGAAGGAGTATTTTTTTTTTACCTAAAGATGCCATTTGAACATGAACCTAAATAATAGATTCAAATGTATTCTACAACACACCTGAAATATAGCACAACACATAACCGGACACCCCAGTCTTCTCATTTAACTTGGTGGGGCTGCTTGGGCATGATGAGGTTAAAAAAAAACTGCCTAAATATGATGGTTGAGGTGCACTTACTTTGAATTGGCTTCTCCATGCTTTTCCTCAGTCTTCTTTTCACCAGGGGCATCTCTTCTCCCTCTTCCAGCATCTTTTCTTGCACTCCTTCCATTTCTTTATTACTTTCTCGTATCATATTTTCCCTTTGCTAGAATCTCTTTCCTCTTTCGTACCATTTCTTCCTTATTTATGCAAATCTATTTAACTTCTTTCACTTCTATTTTTTTTCTGTCTTGTGCCACCTCTTTTTCCCTCTCATAGCATCTATTCTCCCCCTATCTCCTATTTGGTAGTATATTTTTTATCTCCTTAATAGCTCCTTCACCTTGTCTCTTTCTCCATGTTGATGACATGGTACCTGTTTCCATTTCCCTGCAACACATCAAATTCCAAACCTGTGTATTTATTCCAACATACAACACACAATTATACAAATAATAATCTGTTTCATAATATTTCATTTGTTACCGGTAGTTAAACTGATGGAAGTATGATTGCTTTAAAAGTTAAAAAGGTATGCTTTTTGAACCATTTCTACAGGTTGTGTTGCAATCTGCTGTAACGTCACCTAGATTACGTTGCAAATATCTGAGAGCTGTAGCTCTGTATGTCAGAGATTAGCAACAAGCCCTAAATACTCACCGGTCTCTGCGATCTTCCACCAATAATGTACTGGAGGTATAATTTACTGTCTGTTGAAGTTATAACTCAGTATAGTGTAAATATCTACAGTTGAAGTCGGAAGTTTACATTCACCTTAATTTCTATGGGATTAGTGGGATGCTAGCGTCCCACCTCGACAACAGCCAGTGAAATTGCAGGGCGCCAAATTCAAACAGAAATCTCATAATTAAAATACCTTAAACATACAAGTATTATACACCATTTTAAAAATAAACTTGTTAATCTAACCACACTGTCCAATTTCAAAAAGGCTTTACGGCGAAAGCACACCATGCGATTGTTAGGACAGCGCCTAGCCACAAAAAAAAAACAGAAATTTTCCAGCCAAGGAGAGGACTCACAAAAGTCAGAAATAGCGATTAAATTAATCACTAACCTTTGATCTTCATCTGGTGGCACTCACAGGACTCCATGTTACACAATAAATGTTAGTTTTGTTCAATAAAGTCCCTCTTTATGTACAAATACCTCTGTTTTGTTTGTGCATTTAGTACAGTAATCCAAAGGCACAAAGCGAGCTCACACCATCCAGATGAAAAGTCAAAGTTCCATTAGTTTGTAGAAACATGTCAAACAATGTTTATCAATCCTTAGGATCGGACAATACCGTTTTCATTAGAAAGGAAAGAGAACGAACGGCGCGCGCTCACGGCCACGCGCAATAAACAACTCATGGCTTTCAGCTGAGCCACTTGTTCTGAGTGGTCTTATTCTCTCCCTGAAGCCTGAAATTACTTCTAAAGACTGTTGACATCTTATGGAAGCCTTAGGAAGTGCAATCTGACCCCACAGATACTGGATATTTTACCCGTTTTGGAATCTTTAGTGTTTTCTATCCAAATCTACCAATTATATGCATATCCTAGCTTCTGGGCCTGATTAACAGGCAGTTTACTCTGGGCACGCTTTTCATCCAAACTTCCCAATGAAGTTAACCAAATAGATTTAAACTCAGTTTTTCACAATTCCCTGTCTAAGGTCAGTTAAGATCACCACTTTATTTAAGAATGTGAAATGTCAGAATAATAGAGATTAATTTCAGCTTTTATTTCTTTCATCACACTCCCAGTGGGTTAGACGTTTTACATACACTCAATTAGTATTTGGTAGCATTGCCTTTAAATCGTTTAACTTGGATCAAATGTTTCAGGTAGCCTTCCCACAATAAGGTGGTTGAATTTTGGCCCATTCCTCCTGACAGAGCTGGTGTAACCGAGTCAGGTTTGTAGGCCTCCTTGCTCGCACACGCTTTTCTGCTCACAAATTTTCTATAGGATGGAGGTCAGGGCTTTGTGATGGCCAGTCTAATACCTTGACTTTGTTGTCCATTTTGCCACAACTTTGGAAGTATGATTGGGGTCATTGTCCATTTGGAAGACCCATTTGCGACCAAGCTTTAACTTCCTGATTGATGTTGCTTCAATATATCCAAGTAATTGTCCTTGCTCATGAAACCAGCGTCTGCTAAATGACTTAAATGTAAATGTACATGTAAATTGTTTAACTGGGGTCAAACGTTTCGGGTAGTCTTCCACAAGCTTCCCACAATAAGTTGGGTGAATTTTGGCCCATTCCTCCTGACAGTGCTGGTGTAACTGAGTCGGGTTTGAAGGCCTCCTTGCTCGCACACACCTTTTCAGTTCTGCCCACACATTTTCTATAGGATTGAGGTCAGGGCTTTGTGATGGCCACTCCAATACCTTGACTTTGTTGTCCTTAAGCCATTTTGCCACAACTTTGGAAGTATGATTGGGGTCATTGTCTATTTGGAAGACCCATTTGCGACCAAGCTTTAAATTCCTGACTGACGTCTTGAGATGTTGCTTCAATAGGTCTACAATTTTCCATCCTCATGATACCATCTATTTTGTGAAGTGCACCAGTCCCTCCTGCAGCAAAGCACCCCCACAACATGATGCTGCCACACCCGGGCTTCACGGTTTGGATGGTGTACTTCGACTTGCAAGCCTCCCCCTTTTTCCTCCAAACATAACGATGGTTATTATGGCCAAACAGTTCTATTTTTATTTCATCAGACCAGAGGACATTTCTCCAAAAAGTACGATCTTTGTCCCCATGTGCAGTTGCAAACCGTAGTATGGCTTTTTTATGGCTGTTTTGGAGCAGTGGATTCTTCCTTGCTGAGTGGCCTTTCAGGTTATGTCTATATAGGATTTGTTTTACTGTGGAAATAGATACTTTTGTACCTGTTTCCTCAGCATCTTCACATGGTTGATTGCTGATGTTCTGGGATTGATTTGCATTTTTCGCACCAAAGTACGTTCATCTCTAGGAGACAGAACGCGTCTCCTTCCTGAGCAGTATGACGACTGCGTGGTCCCCATGGTGTTTATACTTGCGTACTATTGTTTGTTCAGATGAACGTGTGGTACCTTCAGGTGTTTGGAAATTGCTTCCAAGGATGAACCAGACTTGTGAATGTCTACAATTATTTTCTGAGGTCTAGGTCTTGGCTGATTTCTTTTGATTTTCCCATGATGTCAGGCAAAGAGGCACCGAGTTTGAAGGTAGGCCTTGAAATACATCCACTGGTACACCTCCAATTGACTCAAGTGATGTCAATTAGCCTTTCAGAAGCTTCTAAAGCCATGACATAATTTTCTGGAATTTTCCAAGCTGTTTAAAGGCAGAGTCAACTCCGTGTATGTAAACTTCTGACTCACTGGAATTGTGATACAGTGAATTATAAGTGAAGTAATCGGTCTGTAAACAATTGTTGGGAAAATGTGTTGTCATGCACACAGTATATGTCCTAACCGTCTTGCCAAAACTATAGCTTGTTAACAAGACATTTGTTGAGTGGTTGAAACGAGTGTTAATGACTCCCACCTAGGTGTATGTAAACTTCTGAATTCAACTGTACCTATCTTAGCGTAGTAAGTTTCTATAACTCAGTATACAGTGCATTCGGAAAGTATTCATACCCCTTGACTTTTTACACATTTTGTTACGTTAGAGCCATATTCTAAAATGTATTAAATAAAAAATAAAATCACACACTTTCCCATAATGACAAAGCAAAAACAGGTTTTTATAAATGTTGCAAATACATAAAAAATAAATTAAAATAAGGTTTACTTATGTAAATAAGTTTTCAGACCCTTTGCTATTAGACTCAATTGAGCTCAGGTGCATCCTGTTTCTATTGTTCATCCTTGATGTTCTACAATTCAATTGGAGTCTACCTGTGGTAAATTCAATTGATTGGACATGAGTTGGACCTGTCAATATAAGGTCCTCCAGTTGACCGTGCATGTCAGAGCAATAACAAAGTTATGAGGTCGAAGAAATTGCCTGTAGAGCTGGCCGCCTGGCCAAACTGAGCAATTAGGGGAGAAGGGCCTTGGTCATGGAGGTGACCAAGATCCCGATTGTCACTCTTGATAGAGCTCCAGAGATCCTCTGTGGAGATAGGAGAACCTTCCAGAAGGACAACCATCTCTGCAGCACTCCACCAATCAGGCCTTTATGGTAGAGTGGTCAGGTGGAAGCCACTCCTCGGTAAAAGGCACATGACAACACGCACCTAAAGGACTCTCAGACCATGAGAAACAAGATTCTCTGGTCTGATGAAACCAAGGTTGAACTGATTGCCAATTGTCACGTCTGGAGGAGAGCTGGCACCATACCTACGGTGAAGTTTGTTGATGTTTTTCAGGGACTGGGAGACTAGTCAAGATCGAGGGAAAGATGAACGGAGTGAAGTACAGAGAGATCCTTGATGAAAACCTGCTTTAGAGTGCTCCGGACATCCAACTGGGGTGAAGGTTCACCGTCCAGTAGTACAATGACCCTAAGCACACAGCCAAGACAATGTGGCTTCAAGTCCCAGCCAGATCCCGGGCTTGAACCCGAACATCTCTGGAGAGAACTAAAAATAGCTGTGCAGCGACGCTCCCCATCCAACCTGACAGAACTTGAGAGGATCTACAGAGAAGAATGGGAGAAACTCTCCAAATACATGTATGCCGAGCTTGTAGGGTCATACCCAAGAAGAATCAAGTCTGTAATCGCTGCCAAGTCAAGGGTTGGAGTACTTATGTAAATGTGAAATGTAATATTTTTTTATTTTTATGGGGAGAAAAAAATCTTTGCAAAAGTGTCTGAACCTGTTTTTGCTTTGTCATTGTGTGTAGGTTGATGGAGGGGGTTCAGAGCCTCTTCCTTTAAAAATAACTGATTGACCAGCATGTATGAAGTACTAAGTATAGCCCAAACCTGTTATAGAGACATGAGCATGAAGACAGCAGTATGTGTTTAATGATAATCAGTATATTGGCTGGTGGGTCTGCTTTGTCTATTCTAGTCATTCTAATCCTTTGTCGGTCTTTGCAGATGGGATGGAGGTGGATGCAGGGTCGACGATGGCCGGACAGTTTGAAGATGCAGACGCAGACCACTAGTAATAACATATCATAATACTATGTTGTAATTATCAGTATGTTTGTGATGTTTTGTGTTATCACCTTGTAATCCACATCCTGCTGCCAACCTTATGGACCTGCTTACCATACTGTTAAGTCTCTCACTCTCTCCCCCACTCCTTCTCCCAGATGGAACTCAACTCTACTGCCAGTCAAAGCACTTGTGGGATAGGAGGATAATAGTCTCTCCACTTCCTGATTTTCTGTTCATCTCAACATACACAGATTCTTCTCTTGTGTTTTGTACCTGGAGACCAGTTGTACAACAGGGAACAGTGTTGCCTTTGTATGAAATCTCTTCATTAAATACATGTGTTTTTGTATAAAGAACAAGGTGTTTATTCTGTGCACATTCTGGAGGAGAAATGTAGAAGCTCCACTAGTGCATCTGGAACTTTAATTTAGTTTAAATATGTTTCATGTCTTTGTGTATTAAGAGAGTGTGCTGAAATAGCTTTGGGCCAAAGTCGAAGCGGTACATGTGCACCAGAGGCAGCAGTCTAGAACAGTGGTTCCCAAATTGTGGGAAGGGAGGGGGGGGGGTGCAGACTTTAAACTTATTTGTAATAAAATTGGGTAGTGCATCATCAGTTCCTCTTGTTATGCTAGTCATTACATACCTTAGAGAGCTATTTCTAACTTGTCAGAAATGTCCAGATCAACTAGCCCACATTAGCTAATGCTTTCTTTTTTACATTTAAAGTTTTTGTTTTTGCCTGTAAATATTGTGGAAAGGTTTGGGAGTCCCTGTACTACCCTTGGCCACAGAAACCAAGGTTTCTTATTTGCTTTGCTTTGCTTTTAGGCAGCATGAGCCACTTTAAACTATTGTTCTTAGGTGAGGTTTTGTATCAAATCTTGAAAATTGAACCAGAGCGCAATTTTAACACTGAGCAACGCAAGCACAGAGCACTTACAAATACACCACCACAAAATTTGTGGATTTGGCTATACGAGCCACACTCGTTGCTGATATGTGTATAACGAGCACACAGCCATGCACTCTCTATAAGCAAGGCTAAGATCACCATGTGCAATGCCAAGTGTCGGCTGGCATTGGACACTGGAGCAGTGGAAATGGATTCTCTGGAATGATGAATCACACTTCACCATCTGGCAGTACGATGGACAAATCTGGGTTTGGAGGATGCCAGGAGAACGCTACCTGCCCGACTGCATAATGTCAACTGTGAAGTTTGGTGGAGGAGGAATAATTGTGGCTGGTTTTCATGGTTAGGGCTAGGCCCTTTAGTTCCAGTGAAGGGACATTTTACGTTACATTCTAGATGGTTCTGTGCTTCCAACTTTGTGGCAACAGTTTGCGGAAGGCCCTTTCCTGTTTCAGCATGACAATGCCCTCGTGCACAAAGCGAGATCCATTCAGAAATGGTTTGTCGAGATCAGTGTGGAGGAACTTGACTGGCCTGCGCAGAGCCCTGACCTCAACCCCGTTGAACACCTTTGGGATGAATTGGAATGCCGACTGTGAGCCAGGCCTAATCGTCCAACATTAGTGCCTGAACTCATATGCTGTTGTGGCTGAATGGAAGCAAGTCCCCGCAGCAATGTTCAAAGTGTGTGGACTGTAAAGGAGTGACTTAGGACGGTTGGCCATTGGCATATCTATTGCAGAACTGTACATAAATTACTATCTCAAAGCGTTATAAAGATGCTATTAACAACGTTTTACATCAATGCTACACAAATACAGAGGATGCTGCTGAGGGGAGGATGGCTCATAAAAATGTCTGGAATAGAGAATGAAATGGTATCAAATATGTTCCAGCTCAATTTTTAAGTGCCACAACTGCACAAATCATATTAGGTTAAAAAACATCAATGTACAGTCTTTTTTTGTTTGAATGTGCTTAGTTTTAAAGAGGTTACTACGCATCAGGGTATTCGGTTCGTAGGGATGGATGGTGAGTCCAGGGCAATAGATACCAAACATACCGAAACGTGGAGGAACTACCTGAACTCGTCCAATAAGAAATTGTTTTGTCGTTAAATGTTTTTTGTTGCAAAATGGTTTCGCTACAGTGTGCACTAATGAATCTGACCTGGGGTCACTTCCTCTTGTTGGCCAGAAGGGGACAGTAGGGAGAAGCTCCACCAGACATCATCTGATCAAACAACAGGACATAACACATCATGCCTACAGGAGAGGGAGAAAGAGGGTGGGAAGAGGAGAGCTAGATGAGGCAGAACACGAGTGTAGGGAAGAGGCATAAAAAGGGAAGAGGAGAAAGAATTGGACAAGGAAAGAGAATAGGTAGAAAAGGAGGGAAGAAGAGAGTGGGAGTAATGTCAGGTAAAGTTTTTTTAAAAGGGGACCCCATAGTTCACCTCTGTGTGTGTGTGGCATGTGCCCGGTACCTCTGGTCCATAGTGTGTGTGTGTGTGAAGGAAGTCTGCATGGCAAAGGCACCACGGCTGCAGCAGTGACCAGAGGGCCTGGGGAGCACCAGGCTGGTCTGTGTGGATGGGGCTGATACATTGTATGCCCTGGAGTGTGTGTCTGTTTTCTTATGGCTGCAGCAGGCTACCACGTGTGTGTATGTTTGTGCGTGCGTGTGTGTGTGTGTGGGATCAGAGATAGTAGCTGATGATGAGCTTGAACTCACATGGTGTGGAAGTGGCTGCCTCTCCTCTCTCTCTTACTCTCCTCTATGTCTCTCCATACACTGCGCTGCTACCCCCATGCCTATTGCTGCTATAACGTGGCCAAGCTGTGAGGTGTGATCCCCCCATCCACCACCAGAGAGCACAGGATTTATACAGATTCAATGATGTCATACCATATACTGCATGGTTTTGTGGCCAAGTTCCAAATGTCGCGCTATTCCCTAGGTCCCTATATAGTGCACTTATTTTGTCCAGAGCGAAAAGGGCCTTGGTTAAAACTGGCACACTACAAAGAGAATAGAGTGGCATTTGAGACAGGTTTGTCTATGCCCATCACCCTCACCCAATTACACACACTTTTCTCTCCTCCTTTCCTTATATCCTCTCCTTCAGCGGATTCAGTGATTAGTCTGATTATGATAATAATACATCTCAATAAGGCTAATGTAAAACCCAGCCCAGTGATTAACCTCTGCACCTGTCAAGTCTGTATCCTACAGATGAATGAAGTGGGCACAAGGAGAGAGGGACACAAGGAGAGGACACAAGAGTAGGAAGCGATATAAATATAATTGAGATGCAGCCGCGAAATGTAATCGGGGAAACTCATGGCGAAACCCACCTCACCTCCCAGTGAAACAGACGGCCAAACAGACCAATAAGCATACGACTGAGCTTCAGCCTGACCACTGGCGCACTAGAAACGAGTGTAGTGGGCGGGCGTTGCTATGTAGCAGGGTGTTGTGTGTCTAACAATAGCCAGGGATTGGCAGAGCGATAGAAGAAGGGTTTGTCAAATTGGGCAGAATAGAAAAATCTGAAGCTACTTGGGCGAATGCATGTGTGTGAGTGCAGGCAAAGAGAACAGAGCAGGAATTTTTCTAAAGACACGGCGATAGGTGAGTTTCTCCTATTCATTTATCCACAGACAGAACCGGGCATGACATTATTTTCAGTTTACCTTCCTTTACTGGTACATTACAGGACTGTTACCGCCGAACAGACAGGAGGAGCGTGCTCACGGCGCTACAGTGTAACGGCAAGGGACCATACATACATACAATAGTGGTTGGACGTTGGGGCCGCAACGCCGATTTATCGGTTCACTGATTTTGTCCCTGGGAGAAGGGAACCGGGTGTTATGACGGTACTTTATGCAGCTTGCGGTGTGTTGTGGTGGAGCTCCAGACATTATTAGAGAGAGAGAGAGAGAGAGAGAGAGAGAGAGAGAGTGTGTGTGTGTGTGTGTGTGTGTGTGTGTGTGTGTGTGTGTGTGTGTGTGTGTGTGTGTGTGTGTGTGTGTGTGTGTGTGTGTGTGTGTGTGTGTGTGTGTGTGTGTGTGTGTGTCCACAGACCAGTTGTCTGTCGCTTCAGGGTCAACGGTATGAATGAAAAATGTGGGAATATACAGTTATCATTTGAATGAAATAAACTCTGTGTTGGTCGCCTGAATGAATGAAAATTGGCACAAAATGTCATGGATAAAATGCAATGATCTCATGTACAATCTAGGCTAGACATTACAAAGTAAACACCTTTTAATACATACATTTTCATTTATTTAATGTCTTTAGGAGAAAGATGTGAAATGAATCATTATGCGACATAGAGGGGGGTCATTGTGGTCCTTTGGGTTGTCCCTATCCCATTGAAGTTGACATTTTAAAATAGGGCAAGGTAGGGGTTAAGATTAGGGACATCCCAAGGATAGCACTAACTGGGGAGAGAGAGAGACATTATTTTTTTTTTTAAACTAGGCAAGTCAGTTAATAACGAATTCTTACTTACAGTGACGGCCTAGGAACAGTAGGTTAACTGCCTTGTTCAGGGGCAGAACAACAGATGTTTACCGTGTCATCTCGGGGATTCGATCCAGCAACCATTTGGTTACTGGCCCAACGCTCTAATCACTAGGCTATCTGCCGCCCCAAAATATACATATATACGTACGTACATACGTACACACATACATACATGCATGCATACATACATATATTAGAGAGGGTAGAAAAGGGAGAGACCGACAGACAGAAAGAAAGAGGAAAAAGACTGGAAGAAACAGAGAGAGGGGGTAGGCTAGATAAGTGTGGCTGTAGCTGTCTGATTAGTGACACAGTGCTCCACAGCCTTCACTCTGTCTGACTTGGCACTTTGAATAAATGACACATCAGGAATAACAGGCTAACCAAGAAGAGTAGGCTAATATGGGTTGGGAAACAACCCAGTTTGTGTCCCAAATAGCACCCCTTTCCCTATATAGTTAAATAAAACAATATATGTATATGGGGGGCTCTGGTCAAACGTAGTGCACTATATAGGGAATAGTGTTATGCTTGGGATGTAGCCCCATCTTAGTGTCTTCTCATCAGCAGTCTATATCACCACTGGTCTTGTCTCAGTTCTGTTAAGTTAATGAGCCTGAGCCAACACTGACCTTCGTGCCCCATAAAAGTTGAATGTAGAGGAATAAGGGAGAGGTGTCCAGCCAGCCAATCACATGTCTGTCTACATGGGTGGAAAGGGGGATAGGCACATGTTATGTACAAGTGTAAAAACAGTGTAATAATATTATGATTAGTCTATTCATTGTGATATGAAGAGACAATGTGGGGGTGTGAAGGGTATAAGAACAAGTGTGTATGTATGTGTACCCTGCAGACTGTTTAGGGTTGGACACTTTAGCCAGTCCAAGGTTTAATTTGGTCTGTAAGGAGTGTGTGTGTTTACTCTCTCTATTTACACTCTCTGACACACACACACACACAGAGGGAGGGAGTATTTCTGTCATTTCTTCTACACTGTGCTGTGTCCTTACAGCCCTCTCTTCTCCTCCTCCCTTTTCCCTCTAGTATAGTACTGTAGAGAACAGAATACTGGCATCAGAGCCAACCTGTCCACTGAAGCAACAATAATACTATCAACTATAAATCTCTGTCTCTCTCTCTGAGTCCCTGTCTATCTCTCTACCCCTCTCTGTTTCTCTCCAGTTGACCCTCTTGTCTCTTTTCCTCTCTTATCAAATCAAATGTTATTAGTCATATGCGCCGAATACAACAGGTATCCTTTTTTCTCAATTTAGTCTTTCTACACCCCCACCCCACACACACACACACACACACACACACACACACACACACACACACACACACACACACACACACACACACACACACACACACACACACACACACACACACACACACACACACACACACACACACACACACACACACACACACACACACACACAGTGACAGGTAGTGCTGCATTGGCACTAATCACTGATTTAAATCACTTTTAAATCTACATCCTGCTGCTGACCTTATGGACCTGTAGTTAAGTCCTCTCGCTCTTTCTCTCCTTTCTTTCTCTCTCCCCATCTCTCTCCCTCACATTAGTGTGTGAATGCGTGAACAGCTGCAGTAGGAATCTCACTGCCTCTCTTTATTCGTTTAGCTGTTTTCTCTACCTCCGATGACCTCCATTGATGACCATTATCCTATCAAATACACACACACATGGACGCAAACCCTGCTGGTTCGGCATCTGGGTGGCTGGCGGTGTAGAGTCTGAGGAGTAGGATAGTTTGGGTATTAAATAGATAGGTTGTATTCCCCTGCTTAGATGTTGCTGATGCATGCCAGATCTTACAAGGCCTGGATAAGTATTTTACTTATCACCTAACCACATCATATGTTATAGCAATCTGGTGCCCAGTATTACGATGGTGCCGGATGGGAGGGCTGCCGCCTTATCGGCTCTTAACCAACCATGCTATTTTTTTTCTTTTTTTCGTATTGTTCGTAAATTGTTTTGTAAATAATGTTGCTGCTACCGAAAATAACTTCTGGACATCAGAACTGCGATTGCTTGCCTCAAACTGGACAAAGAGCTCTTCAATGAGTCGGATGGGACAAGGCCCAGATCCCCGTGATGCCGCAGGAGAAGGAAACTGAGAGTTTGAGGAAAAAGATCAGGGTGTCTTGTGAGGATCAGATGACGAGTGGCTAATCTTTCCTTGCCTTCCATCCCGCTAGCTAATGTTCAATCGCTGGGAAATAAATGGGACGAGCTGAAATCACATTCCTCCTACCAAAGGACATAAAAATATGTAATATCTTATTTTTCATGGAGTTGTGGCTGAACGACGACATTAAGAACATACAGCTGGCAGGTTATACACTCCATCGGCAGGACAGAACAGCAGCCTCTGGTAAGACACGGCGGGAGCCTCAGCAACAAAAAAAATCCCCTTTTCAGGACCCTGTCTTTCAAAGATAATTCGTAAAAATCCAAATAACCTCAGATCTTCATTGTAAAGGGTTTTTAACATTGTTTCCCATGCATGTTCAATGAACCATAAACAATTAATGAACATACACCTGTGGAACGGTTGTTACGACACAAACAGCTTAACAGCAATTAAGGTCACAGTTATGAATACTTCGGACACTAAATAGGCCTTTCTACTGACTGAAAAACACCAAAAGAAAGATGCCCAGGGTCCCTGCTCATCTGCGTGAATGTACCTTAGGCATGCTGCAAGGAGGCATGAGGACTGCAGATGTGGCCAGGGCAATGAATTGCAGTCCTTACTATGAGAAGCCTAAGACAGCGCTACAGGGAGACAGGATGGACAGCTGATCATCCTCTCAGTGACAGACCACGTGTAACACCTGCACAGGATCGGTACATCTGAACATCACACCTGCGGGACAGGTACAGGATGGCAACAACAACTGCCCGAGTTACACCAGGAACGCACAATCCCTCCATCTTTGCTCAGACTGTCCGCAATGGGCTGAGAGAGGCTGGACTGGGGGCTTGTAGGCCTGTTGTATAGCAGGTCCTCACCAGACATCACCGGCAACAACGTCGCCTATGGGCACAAACCCACCGTTGCTGGACCAGACAGGACTTGCAAAAAGTGAAGCGGGATCGCAAAAAGTGGAGCGGGATCGATTTGGACGTGGAGGGTCCGTCATGGTCTGGGGCGGTGTGTCACAGAATCATCAGACTGAACTTGTTGTCATTGCAGGCAATCTCAACACTGTGCGTTACAGGGAAGACGTCCTCCTCCCTCCTGTGGTACCCTTCCTGCAGGCTCATCATGACATGACCCTCCAGCATGACAATGCCACCAGCCATACTGCTCGTTCTGTGTGTGATTTCCTGCAAGACAGGAATGTCAGTGTTCTGCCATGGCCAAGAGCCCGGATCTCAATCCCATGGAGCACATCTGGGACCTGTTGGATCGGAGGGTGAGGGCTAGGGCCCCCCCCCCAAGAACTGGCAAATCTGGTGCAGTCCATGAGGAGGCGATGCTCTTCAGTACTTAATGCAGCTGGTGGCCACACCAGATACTGACTTACTGTTGATTTTGACCCCCCTTTGTTCAGGGACACATTATTCAATTTCTGTTAGTCACATGTCTGTTGGACTTGTTCAGTTTGTGTCTCAGTTGTTGACTCTTGTTATGGTCATACAAATATTTACACATGTTAAGTTTGCTGAAAATAAACGCAGTTGACAGTGAGAGGACGTTTCTTTTTTTGCTGAGTTTATTTGAACAACAGCTGGTGTACGATATCTAAGGAAGTCTCAGTCTACTCCAGGCGAGGAAAAACCATCTCATGATAAGCTGTAGACCACACTATCTACCTATAGTTTTCATCTATAATGAAGAAGTAACATTAGGTGAGAAGCCTGATCGCGGAGTCTGGGGTGAGGCGCCTGATTGCGGAGACGGGGGTGAGGCGCCTGATTGCGGAGACGGGGGTGAGGCGCCTGATTGCGGAGACGGGGGTGAGACGCCTGATTGCGGAGACGGGGGTGAGACGCCTGATTGCGGAGACGGGGTGAGACGCCTGATCGCGGAGACGGGGGTGAGACGCCTGATCGCGGAGACGGGGTGAGACGCCTGATCGCGGAGACGGGGTGAGACGCCTGATCGCGGAGACGGGGGTGAGACGCCTGATCGCGGAGACGGGGGTGAGACGCCTGATCGCGGAGACGGGGGTGAGACGCCTGATCGCGGAGACGGGGGTGAGACGCCTGATCGCGGAGACGGGGGTGAGACGCCTGATCGCGGAGACGGGGGTGAGACGCCTGATCGCGGAGACGGGGGTGAGGAGCGTGATCGCGGAGACTGGGGTGAGGAGCCTGATCGCGGAGACGGGGGTGAGAAGGGGATGAAGCTTCATGAGCTGTAACCGAAAAACTACTGGCATTTGGAAAGTTTGAGGTGAGGGAGAAAGTGTGGTGGAACAACTATTAGCATTGTTAAGTATCTTGCTAGCTGGATCGAATTTTCTGTTAGCTAGCCAGAGAAATGTTGAGCAACATTAGCCAACTTATCTGATCAAGTAATTGAGTTTATGGTGTGAAAATTAGCTTGCTAGTAAAGTCAGACAGTTTTTGTTGTGTTGAATTTGACAGTAACACGTGTGTGAGTGAGGGGAGACTATACTTTATTTTTTATTTTTTTACTCAACGTTATTTTTGCACACGTAGCTTTGTGCGCTTGATTGATGTCTGTGGCCACTACAATAGAGCGAAATGTAATGCCTGTTTGTTTCATTCTATTTCTACTTTAAGATGTTTGTTTTTTTCCTAAGTGCAATATTTATGTGTGTGGTCACAAGCGTTCTATTATAAAGGCTGTCATGGCTAACTGCAATAGTAACATTGGATTGCTTTCTATTGCTTTCTTTACATTTTTTAGCTGTGAGTTAGGTTCACATTAACCACTTTTTTATTTACACACAGAGACTGATCATGTCGATCATGTTCTTTGTTGTTTAATTAGTTAAAACCTGCATTTCCCCTAGCAGGGATTTTTAGTGTGTTTCAGTGCAACAAAAAGAAGTGTCACCTTTTTGGGCCCTCGCCAGTTTCCTGAAACTGGAAAGCCCTCATCCAGAGGCGGCGCATCTAGGTGCCGGAGACTTTAATGCAGGGGAACTTAAATCAGTTTTACCTAATTTCTATCAGGATGTTAAATGTGCAACCAGAGGGAAAACAATTCAAGACCACCTATACTCTACACACAGAGATGGGTACAAAGCTCTCCCTCGCCCTCCATTTGGCAAATCTGACCATAATTCAATCCTCCCGATTCCTGCTTTCAAGCTAAAATTAAAGCGGGAAGCACCAGTGACTCAGTCTATAAAAAAGTGGTCAGATGAAGCAGATGCTAAACTACAGGACTGTTTTGCTACCACAGACTGGAATATGTTCTGGGATTCTTCCGATGGCATTGAGGAGTACACCATCAGTCACTGGCTTTATCAATAAGTGCATTGATTACATCGTCCCAACAGTGACTGTACATACCCCAACCAGAAAACATGGTACAGGCAACATTCACACCGTGTTAAAGGGTAGAGCTGCCGCTTTCAAGGATCGGGACTCTAACACAAAGTTTATAAGAAATCCCGCTATTCCCTCCGAAGCCTCAAATAAGCAAACGTCAGTACAGGACTAAGATCGAATTGTACTACACCGGCTCTGACGCATGTTGATTGTGTGGCAGGGCTTGCAAACTATTAGACTACAAAGGGAAGCACAACCAAGAGCTGCCCAGTGATACAAGACGAGCTAAATAACTTCTATGCTCGCCTCGAGGCAAGTAACACTGAAGCATGCATGAGAGCATCAACTGTTCCAGACGACTGTGTGATTACGCTCTCCGCAGTCGTTGTGAGTAAGACCTTCAAACAGGTCAACATTCACAAGGCTGCAGGGCCAGACTGATTACCAGGACGTGTACTCCGAGCATGCACTGACCGTCTGGCAAGTGTCTTTTTCAACCTCTCCCTGCCTGAGTCTGTAATACCAACATGTTTCAAGCAGACCACCATGGTCCCTGTGCCGAAGAACACTGAGGTGTTCTAAATCAACACCATTATTCCAGAAACCCTAGACCCACTCCAATTTGCATACCACAACAACAGATTCACAGATGATGCAATCTCTGCACTCCACACTGCTCTTTCACACCTGGACAAAAGGATCACCTATGTGAGAATGCTATTCATTGACAACAGTGTTCAACACCATCATTGTGCCCTCAAAGCTCATCTCTAAGTCTAAGGACCTTGGGAGTAAACACCACCTCCCTCTGCAACTGGATCCTGGACTTCCTGACAGGTCCCCCCCCAGGTGGTAATGGTAGGTAAGAACACATCAGCCACGCTGATCCTCAACACAGGGGCCCCTCGGGAATGCGTGCTCAGCCCCCTGCTGTACTCCCTGTTCACTCATGACTGCACGGCCAGGCACAACTCCAACACCATCATCAAGTTTGCTGATGACACAACATTGGTAGGCCTGATCACCGACAATGATGAAACGGCCTATAGGGAGGAGATCAGAGACCTGACCATGTGGTGCAAGGACAACAACCTCTCCCTCAACGTGATCAAGTGTGAACTACAGGGAAAGGACTACAGCAAAAGTGGACTACAGGAAAAGGAGGACTGAGCATGCCCCCATTCTCATCGATTAGGCTGTAGTGGAGCAGGTTGAGAGCTTTAAGTTCCTTTACGTCCACATCGCCAACAAACTAGCATGGTCCAAGAACACCAAGACAGTTGTGAAGAGGGCACGACAAAACCTATTCCCTCTCAGGAGACTGAAAAGATTTGGCATGGCTCCTCAGATCCTCAAAAGGTTCTACAGCTGCACCATCGAGAGCATCCTGATGGGTTGCATCACTGCCTGGTATGGCAACTGCTCGGCCTCTGACCGCAAGGCACTACAGAGGGTTGTGCGTACGGCCCAATTCATTGTATTTATTATGGATCCCCATAAGCTGCTGCCAAAGCAGCAGCTACTCTTCCTGGGGTCCAGCAAAATTAAGGCAGTTTATACAATTCTATAACATTACAATACATTCACAGATTTCACAACACACTGTGTGCCATCAGGCCCCTACTCCACCACTACCACATATCTACAGTACTAAATCCATGTGTATTTATAGTGCCTATTTCATCGTATATGTGTACGCATGTGTCTGGCCAATGTTTGTGGAGCTTCACAGTCTCCGCTGTTCCATAAGGTGTTTGGTTTTTATCTTAAAAAAATATATATATATAATTTCACTGCTTGCGTCAGTTACTTGTAGTCATGGCTCTATGTAGTACTGTGTGCCTCCCATAGTCTGTACTGGACTTGGGGTCTGTGAAGAGACCTCTTGTGGCATGTCTTCTGGGGTCTGCATGGGTGTCCGAGCTGTGTTCCAGTAGTTTAGACAGACAGCTCGGTGCATTCAACATGTCAATACCTCTCATAAATAAAAGTAGTGATGAAGTCTATCTCTCCTCCACATTCACCTAGGAGAGATTGACATGCATATTATTAATATTAGCTCTCGGTGTACATCCAAGGGCCAGCCGTGCTGCCCTGTTCTGAGCCAATTGCAATTTTCCTAGGTCCTTGTTAATGTCACCTGACCACATGACTGAACAGTACTCAAGGTGCGAAACTAGGGGCTGTAGGACTTGCCTTGTTGATAGTGTTGTTAAGAAGGCAGAACATCGCTTTATTATAGACAGACTTCTCCCCATCTTAGCTACTACTGCATCAATATGTTTTGACCATGACAGTTTACAAACTAGTGTTACTCCAAGCAGTTTAGTCATCTCAACGTGCTCAATTTCCATATTATTTATTACAAGATTTAGTTGAAGTTTAGGGTTTAGTGAGTGTTTTGTTCCAAATACAATTCTTTTAGTTTTAGAAACTACTACGCTGGGGAATCGCTGATTTTAACTGGATTATATTTGATAGGCTTCCATTTAAAGAACACCCTGTGTTCTGTTAGACAAGTAACTCTTTATCCACATTTATAACGGAGTGTAAAGCCATGACACATGTCTTTTTCCAGCAGCAGACTATGATCAATAATGTCAAAAGCTGCACCGAAGTCTAACAAGACAGCCCCCACAATAATTTTATCTTCAAAGTCTCTCAGCCAATCATAAGTAATTTGTGTAAGTGCTGTGCTTTGTCGTGGAAGATTCAGAATTTGTTGGTAACATATGTAAGATGTTTTATATTCATCAAATGTGTGTAAGTTACTTCTCATCAGAATGGTATTTTTGTATAATACTGTGGCGAGATTGCAGTTATCTGTTCTATGTCAAGACTAAGTTGCACGGGCCACAGAGAGGGGAGAGGTCAAAGTGTCATCATGTGTAAACATATCTTTTACTCCCTACCTTTTTCTAGTGGGGAAAGGAGGGTGGCAGTGTCTGGAATCATTCTCATGCTCCCTTTTATCTTAACCTATAGCCTCACTCTCCTCTCTGTGATCTTGTCCAGGATTGGTTGTGTTTAGAATTGTTTGTATCTAAATGACAATATAATATATGCCTGTTGATATGGAGGATTGGTTTATGGTTCTGGGGTTTGAGTAAGGAGACAAAGCTGAACGATTTATTATGTCTATGCTGTCTGACTATGTGTGTTCTTTGCTATTAAAGGATCTCAGTTGCATTGTAAGGGGGCTCTCAGAGAATTCATGGAGAGACACTGAATTTATCTGAGAGTCACAGAGTTGTGATAGAGCTCATATAATTAAAGATGGACTTTTATAACTAACTCTGACTTGTGTGTGTGGTTTGCTCCCATGATTTGGTAAATAGAGGAAATTTCCACGACAGCTTGTTGAGTGTCCTTCCAAATAAGAATGCTGAAATTCTGTTTTCAATTTGTTTACTGTAAAATAGCATTGTATCTGGTCAAATGCAATTTTTTTCCAGAAGTTAACTACGGGTTGGTAACAGGCTGATTGGTCGGCTATTTGAGCCAGTAAAGGGGGCTTTACTATTCTTGGGTAGCGGCATGACTTTGTGCCCTCAGGCCTGGAGGGAAGCTACACTCTCTAGTAGGCTTAAATTGAGAATGTGGCAAATAGGAGTGGCAATATCGTCTGCTATTATCCTCAGTAATTTTCCATCTAGATTGTCAGACCCTGGTGGCTTGTCATTGTTGATAGACAACAATAATCTTTTCACCTCTTCCACACTGACTTTACGGAAATCAAAAGTACAATTTTTGTCTTTCATAATTTGGTCTGATATACTTGGATGTGTAGTGTCAGTGTTTGTTGCTGGCATGTCATCCCTAAGTTTGCTTATTTTGCCAATGAAAAAGTCATTAAAGTAGTTTGCAATATCAGTGGGCTTTATAGTGATGAATGAGCCATCTGATTCAATGAATAAAGGTGCCGGGTTGGCTTTTTTACCCAAAATTTAATTTAAGGTGCCCCAAAGCTTTTTACTATCATTCTTTATATAATTTCTTTGTTTCATAGTTTAGTTTCTTTTTATTTAGTTTAGTCACATGATTTCTTAATTTGCAGTATGTTTGCCAATCAGTTGGGCTGTCAGATTTAATTGCCATACCTTCTGCCTCATGCCTTTCAACCATACCATTTTTCAATTCCTCATCAATCCAAGGGGATTTAGCAGTTTTTACAGTCATTTTCTTAATGGGTGCGTGATTATTAGTAACTGGAATAAGTAGTTTCATTACACACCACAGACCAGCAAATTTTCTTTACATCATCAACATATGAATCACTACAAAACTTATTGTATGACCTCTTATACACTGTTAGACCCAGCCTTTGGAACTTTGGTTTTCCTAGGTATGGCTATTATATTGTGATCACCACATCCTATGGATTTGGATGCTGCTTTAAAGTACATTTCTGCAGCATTAGTAAAGATGTGATCAATACTTGGAAGATTTAATTTCTGTGCTGTTTGTAACTACCCTGGTAGGTTGACTGACAACCTGATCCAGGTTCCAGGCATTGGTTACAGTTTGAAGTTTTTTCTTGAGTGGGCAGCTTGATGATAGCCAGTCAATATTTAAATCACCCAGAAAATATAATTCTCTGTTGATATCACATACATTTATCAACCATTTCACACATAATATCCAGATACTGACTGTTAGCACTTGGTGGTCTATAGCAGCTTCCCACAAGAATGGGCTTTAGGTGAGGCAGATGAACCTGTAGCCATATTACTTCAAAAGTATTTAACATTAGATCATCTCTAAGCTTTACAGGAATGTGGTTCTGACTATAGACCGCAGCACCACCTCCGTTGGCATTTCTGTATTTTCGGTAGATGTTATTAACCATGTACTGCTACCACTGTATCATCAAAGGTATTATCTAAGTGAGTTTCAGAGATGGTCAGAATAGGAATGTCATCTGTTACAAGCAAGTTATTAACTTCGTGGACCTTGTTCTTAGGCTACATATTTTAACATGGGCTATTTTTAGCACTTTTCTGGGTTGCTTGATTGTTTTTGATGCTTTACTGGGAAGCTTGTCAGAGGTAGACTTGCTCATGTTATTTACATTGGAGCTGATAGTGCAGGGTGAGCTGCATAAAGTGGTCTTCCTACTATTGCACACCGCCTTAGTGCTAACAGTGTAACTCTGGTTTATAGGCTCATGATTACTGCTTACAATAGCTGTAGGATAAACCGATGTATTCGGTGCAATTAGGAGTACATAAATTAAATTACTTACATTGTTTGCCAATGCCCGTAAGATCATGTACATTTGATGCAGCATTATTGTCACAATGGTAGTGGAGAGCCGACACGGCGGAAAAACGTCCACCAGACCAGAGCGGCGTCCGGCTACTGGGGTGGAAGAAAAACAAAGAGTAGGTGGGCGTGGGTTCCCCAGTAGCTTGTGTAGGTTTGCTACTTGCTTGCTAAGAGTAGCTACTTCCCTCCTGTCATGACGTTGGCCTGGGGGGTAGGTTTATGACGGTCATAAATACCTCCTTTTTCCTCTCTCTACCCTACTGAGGTTACATTTGCAAAATCCTTGGTTAAAACCTCTTGCAGCTCACCCCCTACTTTGTGCAATTTCCACCTGAAGACATACCCAAATCTAACAGCCTGTAGCTCAGACACAGAACCAAGGATACAGTGCCTTGCAAAAGTATTCGGCCCCCTTGAACTTTGCCACATTTTGCCACATTTCATGCTTCAAACATAAATATATAAAACTGTATTTTTTTGTGAAGAATCAACAACAAGTGGGACACAATCATGAAGTGGAACGACATTTATTGGATATTTCAAACTTTTTTAACAAATCAAAAACTGAAATTGGGCGTGCAAAATTATTCAGCACCCTTAAGTTAATACTTTGTAGCGCCACCTTTTGCTGCGATTACAGCTGTAAGTAGCTTGGGTATGTCTCTATCAGTTTTGCACATCGAGAGACTGAAATTCTTTCCCATTCCTCCTTGCAAAACAGCTCGAGCTCAGTGAGGTTGGATGGAGAGCATTTGTGAACAGCAGTTTTCAGTTCTTTCCACAGATTCTCGATTGGATTCAGGTCTGGACTTTGACTTGGCCATTCTAACACCTGGATATGTTTATTTTTGAACCATTCCATTGTAGATTTTGCTTTATGTTTTGGATCATTGTCTTGTTGGAAGACAAATCTCCGTCCCAGTCTCAGGTCTTTTGCAGACTCCATCAGGTTTTCTTCCAGAATGGTCCTGTATTTGGCTCCATCCATCTTCCCATCAATTTTAACCATCTTGCCTGTCCCTGCTGAAGAAAAGCAGGCCCAAACCATGATGCTGCCACCACCATGTTTGACAGTGGGGATGGTGTGTTCAGGGTGATGAGCTGTGTTGCTTTTACGCCAAACATAACGTTTTGCATTGTTGCCAAAAAGTTCCATTTTGGTTTCATCAGACCAGAGCACCTTCTTCCACATATTTGGTGTGTCTCCCAGGTGGCTTGTGGCAAACTTTAAACAACACTTTGCATGGATATCTTTAAGAAATGGCTTCCTTCTTGCAACTCTTCCATAAAGGCCAGATTTGTGCAATATACGACTGATTGTTGTCCTATAGACATAGTCTCCCACCTCAGCTGTAGATCTCTGCAGTTCATCCAGAGTGATCATGGGCCTCTTGGCTGCATCTCTGATCAGTCTTCTCCATGTATGAGCTGAAAGTTTAGAGGGACGGCCAGGTCTTGGTAGATTTGCAGTGGTCTGATACTCCTTCCATTTCAATATTATCGCTTGCACAGTGCTCCTTGGGATGTTTAAAGCTTGGGAAATCTTTTTGTATCCAAATCCGGCTTTAAACTTCTTCACAACAGTATCTCGGACCTGCCTGGTGTGTTCCTTGTTCTTCATGATGCTCTCTGCGCTTTTAACGGACCTCTGAGACTATCACAGTGCAGGTGCATTTATACGAAGACTTGATTACACACAGGTGGATTGTATTTATCATCATTAGTCATTTAGGTCAACATTGGATCATTCAGAGATCCTCACTGAACTTCTGGAGAGAGTTTGCTGCACTGAAAGTAAAGGGGCTGAATCATTTTGCACGCCCAATTTTTCAGTTTTTGATTTGTTAAGAAAGTTTGAAATATCCAATAAATGTCGTTTCACTTCATGATTCTGTCCCACTTTTTGTTGATTCTTCACAAAAAAATACAGTTTTATATCTTTGTTTGAAGCCTGAAATGTGGCAAAAGGTCGCAAAGTTCAAGGGGGCCGAATACTTTCGCAAGGCACTGTATGCATATTGTTGGTAACATTTGAAAGACAACACTCTGAAGTTTGTGTAAATGTGAATTGAATGTAGGAGATTAACACACAATAGATCTGGTTTAGATAAAACGATGAAAAAAACATAAGTTTGTTCTTTCTTTTTGTATCAAATATTGGCAGCCTTGCACTTTTCTTAAACATCTCTTATTGATCCATTCCACGGTGCTTTTTGATTTTAGTGAAAATATAAGAGGGCAACAGTACTTGTGCAAAGTTTCAGAATGATAACTTCCAAAATGAGTGTGCTACATGACATTTATCATGAAGTCACCCAGGTGCCCCACACAAGTAGCCCAAATGTACCCAAGTGACCAAATTGGTGAAGGTATACATTTTGAAACAAATAACTATATACAAAATACCAAAATGGTATTCTAACACCCCCCCCCCCCCCCAAAAAAAACAACATTTTTTTAAAAAATGTATTGATTAAAAAATACGGGGGGGGGAAAATATATACATTTACAAAATAACATGGTTAACTATTTACACACTTTCAATATTTGGAAGACCCTCATTCCTCTATCAAATCAAATCAATTTATATAGCCCCAGCCTAAACCCCCAAACAGCAAGCAATGCAGGTGTAGAAGCACGGTGGCTAGGAAAAACTCCCAAGAGAGGCAAAAACCTAGGAAGAAACCTAGAGAGGAACCAGGCTATGAGGGGTGGCCAGTCCTCTTCTGGCTTTGCCGGGTGGAGATCACAGTGGTTGTAGAGGGTGCAACAGGACAGCACCTCAAGAGTAAAAATAAACAGTTTAGGGTTCCATAACCACAGGCAGAACAGTTGAAACTGTAACAGCGGCAAGGCCAGGTGGACTGGGGACAGCAAGGAGTCATCATGCCAGGTAGTCCTGACGCATGGTCCTAGGGCTCAGGTCCTCCGGGAGAGAGAAAGAGAGAATTAGAGAGAACATACTTAAATTCACACAGGACACCGGATAAGACTCCCATTCGGAGTCACTGTGAAAGATAATGTTCATTTAGAATAGTTTCACATGAGCCCTGTATCAACAGGTATAATAAACAGATACATATAGAGAGTTGAAGGTTGAATATATTATTATATTATTATTACCTGCTAGATCTACTGTCTCTATTATATTATGACAGACCAGCTAGATCTACTGTCTTTATTATATTACACCTGATCTGTTGGATCTACTGTCTCCATTTCACTTTAGCCATTGATGTGGTCTTGCCCTCTCCTCAACAGCCTCAAATAGGCTATTTCATGTGGGTTATTGGTGCACAATGATGTCATTACTTGTTGTCTTCAAATCGGTTTCTGTCAGTCAATACGTCAAGGCGAAATGGCCCATCACGTTTCATGGTGTTACAAACAAACCAGTTGATTGCAGTGAAACCAAATATGAATGGAAAAGTCACGTTCTGTTTGATTGAAAAGAGAATTCACACAAGCGGTTCATAAAATGTTTTGTGTTAGGCTATAAAAACTGATTTTATCAAACAAAAGATCATTCATTGTGTAACAATGAGCATTGGAATTGCAAACAGATGAAGATCGTCAAAGGTAAACTATTTATTTTAATGCAGTTTGTGATTGTTACCCCTGTGCTGGTTAAAAAAAATGTATGGGGTTCTATGCTCAGATAATTGCATCGTATTCTTTCGCAGTTAATCCTTTTTTAAATATGACAACACAGTTGGATTAGCAAGATTCTAGGCTTTCGATACATGTGAGATACTTGTATTTTCATGAATGTTTAATATGACTATTTATGTTACGCAAACAAGGGTTGGGAAGGAACAGACAGAGTATCCCGTCTATCACACAATGACGTTACTACAACTTATCCAATTGACCACCAGAGACATTCTTCAAAGGACAGATGACTCGGTTTGGCAACACGGTCTTCCATCTACCACCAATCTACTGAAGCGCAGCTCAGAGTAAATATTTATTGCATTTTCCTTTTCCAAATGGGCGGTAATTTAGAATGCATCAGATACTGTATTTACGATAGCACAGCTTCTCCCTGTGTCCCTCAGTCTTCCCGCTCTTTCACACAAACCCAGCCCTTTTCCTTTGTGTAACAAGCTGTCATAACTGTTCCGCCGGCTAGGGACGTTTTACTTTATGATGTCATTTTTAATCAAGTTATGATTTAAATATGTATAGTTCTGTGTGATTAGTTAGGTATTTAGTAAATAAATAATTAAACCCAATTTTGTATTGCTGATTCAACTTGTTTGCTAGGGTTTGTGCAGATAACTAAGAATTTACAACTTTCAGATGAGACTGAATTAAGGTGACGATTAATTTTGACTGCTATTGATGTAAAATATTACTTGGTCCTTAAGAGTTTATTCAGAAGATAACAGCTCTATAAATATTATTTTGTGGTGCCCCGACTCTCTAGTTAATTACATTTACATGATTAGCTCAATCAGGTAATAAACATGACAGAGAAATCATTTTATAGAATAGCATGTCATATCATTTAATCCGGCATAGCCAAAGACACGACACTCCTGTAGTCCTCCGCAAGCAGTTGCTACATTGAAAGTCAACAAGGTCCACATTGTCCCGGAACAAAGCAAAGTAAACGCAGTTCCTGCAACGTTGGAAACGTTCAATAGCGGCATCCATTTGAGTCCGCTGAGCCAGCTAGGCTAGCTGGGCTTTCGTGTCGCTCTCCCTATATGGAATCTGGCAGGATCCCGGCACAGCAATTTAGACCAACAAACACCAATGCCTTTTTTAAAATCAATACACAGAAGTATATATTTTTAAACCTGCATATTTAGCTAAAAGAAATCCTGGTTAGCAGGCAATATTAACCAGGTGAAATTGTCACTTCTCTTGCGTTCATTGCACGCAGAGTCAGGGTACAGTGGGGCAAAAAAGTATTTAGTCAGCCACCAATTGTGCATGTCCTCCCACTTAAAAAGATGAGAGGCCTGTCATTTTCATCATAGGTACACTTCAACTTTGACAGACAAAATTAGAAAAAAAATCCAGAAAATCACATTGTATGATTTTTTAAAATGAATTTATTTGCAAATTATGGTGGAAAATAAGTATTTGGTCAATAACAAAAGTTTATCTCAGTACTTTGTTATATACCCTTTGTTGGCAATGACAGAGGTCAAATGTTTTCTGTAAGCCTTCACAAGGTTTTCACACACTGTTGCTGGTATTTTGGCCCATTCCTCCATGCAGATGTCCTTGCACTCTTACTTTCTTATCCAATACTTTAGTTTTTGCATTATTTAAACCAAATTGAACATGTTTCATTATTTATTTGAGGCTAAATTGATTTTATTGATGTATTATATTAAGTTAAAATAAGTGTTCATTCAGTATTGTTGTAATTGTCATTATTACAAATCAATTTTTAAAATCAGCCGATTAATCGGTATCGGCTTTTTTTCTCCTCCAATAACTGGTATCGGCGTTGAAAAATCATAATTCGTCGACCTCTAATACACACGCATGCATGCATACAATACATTTATAAAACCATAATTCTTGGAGTCTAAATATTTACTAGTTGAACAGTTAAGGGACTCTTGCTACTATGCTGAGATTAGGCTAGATAAGTTTTTGTTCTCTCTCTCTCACTCACGCACACACACACTTATCTAGTTGTATCATTCGTTTTCTCAGGGGTGGAGCAGCTCTGGGCTCTCAGCAGGCTTTGCAATGTGCATTATTTATGGTGTTGCCTTGGTGAATGGCTTGGTGGGTGGGACAAGACAGCTGGTAGGCAGAGATCCTCATACCTGTAAGAATATGTGTGTGTCTGGTCCAGCTCTGTGTTTAATAGTTATCATATGAGGAGTGAGTACTTCAGTGGTGAGGTCACTGACCAGCCCTTTCCCTGTAGTTTACTCTGGATAAGCACAGAGAGGGGGAGAAAGAGAGAGTTCATGGGTGGGGTACTTAGACTAGTCAAAGTGGTTCCTCATAGCTCTATTTTAATTCTCTCTCTCATACACACTTCCCTTTTATTCTCAGAGAAAAATAAATATGAAGGGAGAGGGAGAGACAGAAGGAGAAAGGGCAAAGGGTGGATGGTGCTGACAGATCTGCTCCTAAACAACTTTGCAGTATTTTTTTTTGTGTGTGTTATTTCTTGCATTATTTTCCCAGACATTTTGGGGGGTTTTCAGTACATCGAGCAAACAGGAATAAAGAACTCTCTGGGAAGAAGAACGGTGATAAACTACCCATGGTGTGATTGTGATAACGTACAGAAATTCAAGTCCTTTTGTTCACCCAGTCTAGAATACCTCACTATCAAATGCCGACCGTATTACCTCCCAAGATAATTCTCTTTGGTTATAGTCACAGCTGTGTATATTCCCCCTCAAGCCGATACCACGATGGCCCTCAAAGAACTACATTGGACTTTTGTGCAAACTTGAAACCATATCCTGAGGCCGCATTTATTGTAGCTGGGGATTTTAACAAAGCAGATTTGAGGAAAACACTACCAAAGTTCTATCAACACATTGACTGTACTAATCACACTGGTAAATCATTGGACCACTGCTATTCAACTTTTTGAAATACATACAAGGCCCTCCCTTCGGCAGATCTGATCATGGTTCCATTTTGCTCCTCCCTTCCTATAGGCAGACATTCTCAAACAGGAAGTACCCGTGCTAAGGTCTATTCAAAAGAGAAATTGGAATCCACACGTCAAGATTGTTTTGACCACGCACACTAGGATATGTTCCGGGTAGCTTCTGAGAATAACATTGACGACTACACGGATATGGTGACTGAGGTCATTAGGAAGTGTATAGGAGATGTTGTACTCACTGTGACTAAAGCAATCAAACAGGCAAAACGTCAGTACAGAGACAAAATAAAGTCACAATTCAACGGCTCAAACACGAGACGTATGGGTCTACAGACATTCACGGACTACAAAGGGAAAACCAGCCACGTTGCGGACACCGTCTTGCCTCCAGACAAGCTAAACACCTTCGCCCACTTTGAGGATAACACAGTGCCACCGATGCAGCCCGCTACCAAGGACTGTGGGCTCTCCTTCTCCGTGGCCGACATGACCAAGACATTTAAGCACGGTAACCCTCGTAAGTCTGACTGCACAGACGTCATCCCTAACTGTGTCCTCAGCATGCGCAGACCAGCTGGCTGGGGTGTTTACGGACATATTCAATCTCTCCCTATCCCAGTCTGCTGTCCCCTCTTGCATCAAGATGTCCACCATTGTTCCTGTACCCAAGAAAGCAAAGGTAACATAACCAAATAACTATCGCCCTGTAGCACTCACTTCTTTCACCATGAAGTGCTTTGAGAGGCTAGTTACATAGGGAACATATCACCTCATATCACCTCTACCTCTACCTTACCTGATGCTATAGACCCTCTTCAATTTGCTTACCGCCCCAATAGATCCACAGACAATGCAATCACAATCACACTTCCCTATTCCATCTGAACAAGAGGGATACCTACAGTTGAAGTCGGAAGTTTACAAAAACCTAGGTTGGAATCATGTTTGTCAACCACTCCACAAATTTCTTGTTAACAAACTATAGTTTTGGCAAGTCGATTAGGATATCTACTTTGTGCATGACACAAGTCATTTTTCCAACAATCGTTTACAGACAGATTATTTCATTTATAATTCACTGTATCACAATTCTAGTGGGTCAGAAGTTTACATGCACTAAGTTGATTGTGCCTTTAAACAGCTTGGAACATTCCATAAAATTATGTCATGGCATTAGAAGCTTCTGATAGGCTAATTGACATAATTTGAGTAAATTGAAGGTGTACCTGTGGATGTATTTCAAGGCCTACATTCAAACGCAGTGCCTCTTTGCTTGACATCATGGGAAAATCAAAAGAAATCAGACATCAGAAAAATAATTGTAGACCTCCACAAGTCTGGTTCATCATTAATCATCTGTACAAACAATAGTATGCATCTGTACAAACAACACCATGGGACCACACAGCCGTCATACCGCTCAGGACAAAGATGCATTCTGCCTCTTAGAGATGAACGTACTTTGGTGCAAAAAGTGCAAATCCACCCCAGAACAACAGCAAAGGACCTTGTGAAGATGCTGGAGGAAACAGTTACAAAAGTATCTATATCCACAGTTAAACAAGTCCTATATCGACATAACCTGAAAGGCCACTCAGCAAGGATGAAACCACTGCTCCAAAACCTTCATTATAAAAGACAGATTACGGTTTACAACTGCACATGGGGACAAAGATCGTACTTTTTGGAGAAATGTCCTCTGGTCTGATGAAACAAAAATAGATCTGTTTCGAGGAAAAAGGGGGAGACTTGCAAGCCGAAGAACACCATCCCAGCCGTGAAGCACGGGAGTGGCAGCATCTTGTTGTTGGGGTGCTTTGCTGCAGGACGGACTGGTGCACTTCACAAAATAGATGCTTTCATGAGGATGGAAAATTGTAGACCTATTGAAGCAACATCTCAAGACGTCAGTCAGGAATTTAAAGCTTGGTCGCAAATGGGTCTTCCAAATAGACAATGACCCCAATCATACTTCCAAAGTTGTGGCAAAATGGCTTAAGGACAACAAAGTCAAGGTATTGGAGTGGCCATCACAAAGCCCTGACCTCAATCCTATAGAAAATGTGTGGGCAGAACTGAAAAGGTGTGTGCGAGCAAGGAGGCCTTCAAACCTCACTCAGTTACACCAGCACTGTCAGGAGGAATGGGCCAAAATTCACCCAACTTATTGTGGGAAGCTTGTGGAAGACTACCCGAAACGTTTGACCCAAGTTAAACAATTTACATTTACATTTAAGTAATTTAGCAGATGCTCTTATCCAGAGCGACTTACAAATTGGTGCATTCACCTTATGACATCCAGTGGAACAGTGACTTTACAATAGTGCATCTAAATCTTAAAGGGGGGAGGGGTGAGAAGGATTACTTTATCCTATCCTAGGTATTCCTTAAAGAGGTGGGGTTTCAGGTGTCTCCGGCAATGCTGCCAAATACTAATTGAGTGTGTGTGAACTTCTGACCCACTGGGAATGTGATGAAATAAATAAAAGCTGAAATTAATCTTTCTCTCTACTATTATTCTGACATTTCACATTCTTAAAATAAAGTGGTGATCGTAACTGACCAAAGACAGGGAATTATTACTAGGATTAAACATCAGGAATTGTGAAAAACGGAGTTTAAATGTATTTGGCTAAGATGTATGTAAACTTCTGACTTCAACTGTATGTAAGAATGCTGTTCATTGACTATAGCTCAGCATTCAATACCATAGTACCCTCCAAATTCATAAAATAAACTTGGGGCCCTGCGTCTGAACCCCACCCTGTGCAACTGGGTCCTGGATTTCCTGACTGGCTGCCCCAGGTTGGAAACAACACCTTTACTTTGATGATCATCAACACAGGGGCCCCACAAGGGTGCGTGCTCAGCCCGCTCCTGTACTCCCTGTTCACCCATGACTGCGTGGCCACGCACGCCTCCAACTCAATTGTCAAGTTTGCAGATGACACAACAGTATTAGGCCTGATTACCAACAATGATGAGATGGCCTACATGGAGGAGATGAGAGCCCTGGGAGATTGGTGCCAGGAAAATAACCTCTCACTCAACGTCAACAAAAATAGATGATCGTGGAGCACGCCCCTATCCACATTCAACAGTGGAGAAGGTGGAAAGTTTCAAGTTGATCGGCATACACATCACTGACGATCTGAAATGGTCCACCCACACAGACCGTGGGGTGAAGGAGCAACAGCGCCTCTTCAACCTCAGGAGGCTGAAGAAATGTGACTTGTCACCTGAAACCCTCATAAACTTTTACAGATGCACAATTGAGATTATCCTGTCGGGTCTATCACAGACTGGTACGGCAACTGCACCGCCATGCAGCTGCAGGACTTTCCAGTGATTTCCAACGCATCACTGGGGGCAAAATACCTGCCCTCCAAGACACCTACAGCACCTGATGTTACAGGAAGGCCAAAAAGATCATCAAGGACATCAACCACCCGTGCCGCCACCATCACCCATATGGTGAGGTCAGTACAGGCTGAAAAACAGCTTCTATGGCCGGCTTCCACCCAGTTACGCAACCCTGCATCTTAGAGGCTGCTGCCCTATATACATAGACTTGGAATCACTGGCCGCTTTAATAATGGAACACTAGTCACTTTTAATAATGTTTACATACTGCTTTACTCATCACGTGTAAATACTGTATTCTATTTTAAAGTATTTTAGTCCATGCCACTCTGTCATTGCTCAATCTAATATTTCTATATTTCTTAATTCCATTCTTTTACTTTTAAGATTTGTGTATATTGATGTGAATTGTTAGATACTACAGCACTGTTGGAGCTAGGAACACAAGCATTTTGCTACACCCGCAATAACATCTGCTAAATATGTGTATGTGACCAATACAATGGGATTTGATTTTAAAAAATAGGGATCAGCTTCAAACAGGTTCTTGTGAATAATGGAGCTCTGAGTATTCATCAGGACTTCTTCGCTTCCTTGCTTTCTACTCCTATATCCATCTCACACCCCTTCCCACACACACACACACACACACACACACACACACACACACACACACACACACACACACACACACACACACACACACACACACACACACACACACACACACACACACACACACACACACACACATCTTCAGAGGCAGAGGAGAACTCGTCAGTGTGAGCGTCTCTAGGCACGGTTAAACGAACGGACAGCAGATGAAAAGAGAGCGATGCAAAGAAAGAGAAAGAAGATGGATCTTTTTCTTCTTTGTGATTCAAACAATCGCCTGGTGAAAGTCATGATGATGTCATGGTGATGGAGTGTCAAGGAGGAGAGGAGAAGGGGGAGCCACAGTAGAATGTTGGGTGCACCCCACCCTAAGAATCTGCTGGCGACTAGATTCCTGTGATATCATCTCTAGGCACCCAGGGAGACCCACACACACACACACACACACACACACACACACACACACACACACACACACACACACACACACACACAGGGTGTATGTTAAAGTGCATCTAAAGGCCTCCTCAGGTTGACATGTTTAAGACTCCAATGCACACTGATTTATCAACACTGGCTTGTGTGTGTTTCTCTTAAGCTGACATTAAGCTCACTTAGTTATTAGGAGGACAGACCACTCACAGTGCCGGGCTAGAAAGCATCTTGGGATTGAATGCGCTTTCTGTCGTACAGTGAAAGAAAGAACAAAATCAATAAATATATTTGACAATCACCTCTTTTTTGTTTCTTTTTTCTCTGCTTCCGTCCAGCCCTCACTCTCTTTCCACCCACTTAGTTATTGAAGGAATAATCAATAACTGTTAGGACAATATGTTTAGTCCGGTTTGGTCATGGTGATGTAGTTGGTCGATCATGATGATGGTGATTTATTTGGTCGTCATGGTGATGTACACTGAACAAAAATATAAAAACAAAACGTGTTGGTCCCTAGAAGATCCCAGAAATGTTCCGTATGCACAAAATGCATATTTCTCTAATAATTTGTTGACAAATTTGTTTACATCCTTGTTAGTGAGGATTTCCCCTTTGTCAACATAATTAATCCACTTGACAGGTGTAGCATATTAAGAAGCTACTGGGAACAATATAAGGTCACTCTAAGATATGTAGTATTGTCACACAACACAATGTCACAGATGTCTCGAGCGTGCAATTGGCATGCTAACTGCAGGAATATCTACCAGCGCTTTTGCCAGAGAATTGATTGTTCATATCTCTACCATAAGCCGCCTCCAACATCGTTTTAGAGAAATTATCCGTACATCCAACCGACCTCGCAACTGCAGGCGTGTATGTCGTCGTGTGGGCGAGGGGTTTGCTGATGTCAACTTTGTGAGCCCCACCTCCACCATGGGGCATTCTGTTATGGTACGGGCAGGCATAAGCTACGGACCACGAACACAGTTGCATTTTATCAATGGCAATTTGAATGCACAGAAATACTGTGACGAGATCCTGAGGCCCATTTGTTACGCCCATTTATTTTTATGTATCTTTTACCAACAGATGCATATCTGTATTCCCAGTCATGTGAAATCCATAGATTAGGGCCTAATTCATTTATTTCAATTGACTGATTTCTTTATATGAACTGTAACTCAGTAAAATCTTTGAAATTGTTGCATTAGTATTTTGTTCAGTATAGTTGGTCAGTCAAGGTGATGTAGTTGGTCGGTCGTGGTTGTGATTTTTCTCCGTTTGGCATCATTTCATGCTCTTATGCATGAGAGAACACTGCAGTATCATAGAAGCTGGTACACACACACACACACACACACACACACACACACACACACACACACACACACACACACACACACACACACACACACACACACACACACACACACACAGGAGTATGTCTTCTGTGCCTGTAGTTAGACAAGGTGGTGTGTGTGTGTGTGTGAGAGGGAGAGGGAGAGGGAGAGCATGGAAAGAGAAGAGGGAGCATGAGCTTTCTGGTTTTGGTCTGTGTGAATTGGGTAATTTAATTGTGTGTGTGTGTGTGTGAATAGAGTGAGAGTCTTCCTGTCACTGTCCATCCATCAACACTGTAACCCCAGGCAACCAGAGGGGGCAGGACAGTGTGCTATGGCAGCACCACAACCTTCGATTTTCTCTTTACCTTCTCACTCACCTCTCTCTCACTGTTTCTCTCGCACTCACTGTCTCACTCACCTCCCTCTCACTGTTTCTCTCGCACTCACTGTCTCACTCACCTCTGTCTCACTGTTTCTCTCGCACTCACTGTCTCACTCACCTCTCTCTCACTGTTTCTCTCGCACTCACTGTCTCACTCAGAACCCTCTCACTTTCTCTCGCACTCACTGTCTCACTCACTTCTCTCTCACTGTTTCTCTCGCACTCACTGTCTCTCTCACCTCTCTCACTGTTTCTCTCGCACTCACTGTCTCTCTCACCTCTCTCACTGTTTCTCTCGCGCTCACTGTCTCTCTCACCTCTCTCTCACTGTTTCTCTCGCACTCACTGTCTCACTCACCTCTCTCTCACTGTTTCTCTCGCACTCACTGTCTCACTCACCTCTCTCTCACTGTTTCTCTCGCACTCACTGTCTCACTCACCTCTCTCTCACTGTTTCTCTCGCGCTCACTGTCTCTCTCACCTCTCTCACTGTTTCTCTCGCGCTCACTGTCTCACTCACCTCTCTCTCACTGTTTCTCTCGCGCTCACTGTCTCTCTCACCTCTCTCTCACTGTTTCTCTCGCGCTCACTGTCTCACTCACCTCTCTCACTGTTTCTCTCGCACTCACTGTCTCACTCACCTCTCTCTCACTGTTTCTCTCGCACTCACTGTCTCACTCACCTCTCTCTCACTGTTTCTCTCGCGCTCACTGTCTCACTCACCTCTCTCACTGTTTCTCTCGCACTCACTGTCTCACTCTCTCACTGTTTCTCTCGCACTCACTGTCTCACTCACCTCTCTCTCACTGTTTCTCTCCCACTCACTGTCTCTCTCTCACACACACTATCTCACTGTCTCACTCACCTCTCTCTCACTGTTTCTCTTCCACTCACTGTCTCTCTCACACACACTATCTCACTGTCTCACTCACCTCTCTCTCACTGTTTCTCTCCCACTCACTGTCTCTCTCTCTCTCTCTCTCTCTCTCTCTCTCTCTCTCTCTCTCTCTCTCTCTCTCTCTCTCTCTCTCTCTCTCTCTCTCTCTCTCTCTCTCTCTCTCTCTCTCTCTCTCTCTCTCTCTCTCTCTCTCTCTCACACACACACTGTCTCACTGTCTCACTCACCTCTCTCTCACTGTTTCTCTCCCACTCACTGTCTCTCTCTCTCTCTCTCTCTCTCACACACACACTGTCTCACTGTCTCACTCACCTCTCTCTCACTGTTTCTCTCCCACCCACTGTCTCTCTCTCTCTGTCACACACACACTGTCTCACTCACCTCTCTCTCACTGTTTCTCACTCCACTCACACTCACACTCACACTCAATCTCACTCAATCTCACTGTCTCACTGCATGTCCAGTTCAGGCTTGGTTGTTCCTCACTCATGTGAAAAAGTACCCTCCCATCCTCCTCTGCTCCCCCCCAACCAGCAGGTGCTATGCTATGTGGCCCCCTCTCTCTAATTGTGTGTTTGGCCGTGTCCTCTCTGCCATCTGCTTGGGCCTGTTGTGGGACAAACACACGCATGCACACATACACACAAGTCAAGTTTTCTTTATGAAACTAGCTATGTTCAAATAATAATCGTTCTGTCCTCAGACATATTATTCATACAGTCATAGTGATAATTTATTTGTATAGCACTTTTCAATACAAGAAACAGTGCTTCACATCATAAAGTCAAAGAAACAAAGACAGGAGGACAGAGAATGACAGAAAGATAGATAATCATATTGAAATCATACAGTGCATTTGGAAAGGATTCAGACCCCTCGACTTTTCCCACAATAATTTTTTCCCCCATCAATCTACACACAATACCCCATAATGACAAAGCGAAAAATGTTTTTTATACATTTTTGCTCATTTATTTCACATTTACATATGTATTCTAACCCTTTACTCAGGACTTTGTTGAAGCACCTTTGGCAGGGATTTACAGCCTTGAGTCTTCTTGGGTATGACGCTACAAGCTTGGTACACCTGTATTTGGGGAGTTTCTCCCATTCTTCTCAGCAGATTCTCTAAAGTTCTGTAAGGTTGGATGTGGAACGTTGCTGCACAGCTATTGTCGGGTCTCTCCAGAGATGTTAGATCGGGTTCAAGTCCGGGCTCTGGCTGGGCCTCTCAAGGACATTTAGAGACCTGTCCCGAAGTCGCTCCTGCATTGTCTTGGCTGTGTGCTTCGGGTCGTTGACCTATCCGAAGGTGAACCTTTGTCCCAGTCTGAGGTCCTGAGCGCTCTGGAGCAGGTTTCATCAAGGATCTCTGTGCTTTGCCCCATTCATCTTTCCCTCAAGCCTGACGAGTCTCCAGTCCCTGCTGATGAAAAACATCCCCACAGCATGATGCTGCCACCACCATGCTTCACCGTAGGGATGGTATTGGCCAAGTGATGAGCGGTGCCTGGTTTCCTCCAGATGATTTGGACAATTTTGTGTTCTACTTTGTTTGAGAATTTAAATATGTATCCGAGAACTGTCTGCTCTCATCTACTTGAGACTGAAGTGTGTGTGTGTGTGTGTGTGTGTGTGTGTGTGTGTGTGTGTGTGTGTGTGTGTGTGTGTGTGTGTGTGTGTGTGTGTGTGTGTGTGTGTGTGTGTGTGTGTGTGTGTGTGTGTGTGTGTGTGTGTGTGTAAAATATACATTTGAAGTCTGTCTCTCTCTGTCCTAGGTACTGGCTCATTAACATGGTGGGACAACAATACAATTTTATCTCTTTTTTTTCCTCCCCTATCTTTCTTGCTTCCTTAATTTTTCTCTTTCTGTTCTTTCTTTTCCTTCAAATGTTTTCATCTCACACATACAAAACACACACAAAATGATGAGGGAACAGTTGTGTAGGCTCGATCTCCATACTCATTAGCTCCAATAGGAGGGGGTCTCTGTCTCCTCAGCTCCCCAGGGATGGTGAGGTCTTCTGGGCTTGGTGTATAGAGGCATCTCCTCTTCTCCCCTGCTGGCTGTGGAGGTTTAGCTAATTCTGCTGATCATCAGGGAGGAACCCCAACAGGCTAACCCTCTGTAGCTCTCTGTCAGACAACAAAACTGTGTGTGTATGTTTTGTACATTCTGAAATTATCAACCCTGTTTGATATCTATAGCGTCAGCTCAGTCAGTGGAAAGGCATGCGTCTCAAACGGCACCCCATTCCCTACATAGTGTACTAGTTTTGACCAGAGCCCTAATTCCCCTGGTCAAATTTGTGCACTATACAGGGATTAGGGTGCCGTTTGGGATGTAGCCCAGGTTAGGTTGTTCCGTTATTAGTCACTTCCCCAGATCTCGTCTGCTCTGTGTGTGTGTGTGCGTGTGTGATGACGGGGTTGTATGTGTAAACTGACAGTGGAGTCTGAAATGTGAGCCCTTCCTTGTGTCGGCTCGCCTGAGGAGGATTTGGGTGGGTATGAGACGGGGGAGGATGTGTTTGATGTCTGAAGGAGGGAGGGAGGATGGAAAGAAGGGAGGAGATGACAAAGGTGCACTAGAGTTACAGAACCCTATGAAGAGTGTGTGTTTGATCCACCTTGTGACCAGCTGCTGTCTTCGTCACCAGAGCTGTGTGTGTGTGTGTGTGTGTGTGTGTGTGTGTGTGTGTGTGTGTGTGTGTGTGTGTGTGTGTGTGTGTGTGTGTGTGTGTGTGTGTGTGTGTGTGTGTGTGTGTGTGTGTGTGTGTGTGTGTGTGTGTGTGTGTGTGTGTGTGTGTGTGTGTGTGTGTGTGTGTGTGTGTGTGTGCATTTGTTTCATACATCTGTTTAGTGTTTGTGTGACAAATCTACTGCAGTTCCACACTTTCATGACATGTGTGAGCCACAAACCCCACCTCCTACCCCATGACTTGTTCTGACATCACAGGCTGTGACCTCATGATGACTAAAAGGCAGCAGAGAAGACCTCAAGTCCAAACATATCAGCACGGAACCTCCTATACGCACACCTACACACTCTCTCTCTCTCACACTCACTTTCTCTTTCACCCAGACAATCTCTCTCTCCCACAAACTGCATGGCATTTGGACTTAGACTAGCTGTTATAGTTAGAGGAACATTGAGGACAGAGGAGACCGAAGCTGAAGCCAAGATCAGTTCCAGCCTGACAGACAGACTGAGGTAAGGCCAAACAGAACCTAGCCACTGCTAATGTAACACAGCCATCACTGTGTCTGCTTAGAAGTACACTTTATTTCTATTGAACCTTTATTTAACTAGGCAAGTCAGTTAAGAACAAATTCTTATTTCCAATGACGGCCTATCGGGGAACAAGTGGGTTCACTGCCTTGATCAGGGAAGAACGTCATATTTTTACCTTGTCAGCTTGGGGATTCGAACCAGCAACCTTTCGGGTTACTGGCCCAACGCTTTAACCACTAGGCTACCTGCCGCCCCACTAGCTTCATTCACTGTCAAAATCGAATCAAATTTGATTGGTCACATACACATACAGTTGAAGTTGGAAGTTTACATACACCTTAGCCAAATACATTTAAACTCAGTTTTTCACAATTCCTGACATTTAATCCTAGTAAAAATTCCCTCTTCGGTCAGTTAGGATCACCACTTTATTTTAAGAATGTGAAATGTCATAATAATAGTAGAGAGAATGATTTATTTCAGCTTTTATTTATTTTATTTCTTTCATCACATTCCCTGTGGGTCAGACGTTTACATACACTCAATTAGTATTTGGTATCATTGCCTTTAAATGGTGTAACTTGGGTCAAATGTTTCAGGTAGCCTTCCACAAGCTTCCCACAATAAGTTGGGTGAATTTTGGCCCATTCCTCCTGACAGAGCTGGTGTAACTGAGTCAGGTTTGTGGGCCTCCTTGCTCACACAGACCTTATCAGTTCTGCCCACAGATTTTCTATAGGATTGAGGTCAGGGCTTTGTGATGGCTTTGTTGTCCTTAAGCCATTTTGCCACAACTTTGAATGTATGCTTGTCCATTTAGAAGACCCATTTGCGACTAAGCTTTAAATTCCTGACTAACATCTTGAGATGTTGCTTCAATATATCCACAATTTTCCTAACTCATGATACCATCTATATTGTGGAGTGCACCGATCCCTCCTGCAGCAAAGCACCCCAACAACATGATGCTGCCAGTCCCGTGCTTCACGGTTGGGATGGTGTTCTTCAGATGGCAAGCTTCCCCCTTTTTCCTCCAAACATAACGATGGTCAATATGGCCAAACAGTTCTATGTTTGTTTCATCAGACCAGAAGACATTTCTCCAAAAAGTACAATATTTTTGTCCCCATATGCAGTTGCAAACCGTAGTCTGGCTTTTTTATGGCGGGTTCTGAGCAGTGGCTTCTTCCTTGCTGAGCGGCCTTTCAGGTTATGTCTGATATAGAACTTGTTTTACTGTGGATATAGATACTTTTGACCTGTTTCCTCCAGCATCTTCACAAAGTCCTTTGCTGTTGTTCTTGGATTGATTTGCACTTTTGGCACCAAAGTACATTAATCTCTAGGAGACAGAACGAGTCTCCTTCCTGAGCGGTATGACGGCTGTGTGGTCCCATTGTGTTTATACTTGTGTACTATTGTTGTACAGATGAATGTGGTACCTTCAAGCGTTTGTAAATTGCTCCCAAGGATGAACCGGACTTGTGGAGGTCTACAATATATTTTTGCTGATGTCTTGTCTGATTTCTTTAGATTTTTCCATGATGTCAGGCACAGAGGCACTGAGTTTGAAGGTGAGGCCTTGAAATACATCCATTGCCACACCCCCAATTGACTCAAATGATGTAAATTAGCCCATCAGAAGCTTCTAATGCCATGACATTTTCTGGAATGTTCAGAAACATAAAGGCACAGTCAACTTGGTGTATGTGAACTTCTGACCCACTGGAACTGGCCCACGGAAAAGCTAGAAATTCAGCGACATGAAGGGAGACATTTCAAACTGTGACACTAATAACCCTGAGATACGATGAGGTCAGTGTGTCAGATGATTCGTCATCAGTTGATGTAAATGTACCATTTCTTACCATGTGGGCTTTATGATTCATTCCGGCATCGAGATGACGTGAACTCTGTTTGCCTCCTGTGCAGTGGATTAAAGTGAGCTAAAATGAATCAATCTGCTGTTTTTGATTAGTGCTCCAACTCTCTACCTTGAATTAGTCATTTTTAGATGTTTTTCTTGTTCAGCTCTTCTCATGACATGAACTCTGTAAAACGTGTGTGTGTGTCTGACCCAGATGGTTGTTCCCGTTGGTAAACTGTGTCCACCAGAGCATTCACTAAAGCAGGTTAGCTTGCATGTGTGTGTGTGTGTGTGTGTGTGTGTGTGTGTGTGTGTGTGTGTGTGTGTGTGTGTGTGTGTGTGTGTGTGTGTGTGTGTGAGAATCTGTTTGTGTGTGTGTGTGAGAATCTGTTTGTGTGTGTGTGTGTGTGTGTATCTGTGTGAGCAGTTTTAGATGTTTGTGGTACAACTAGTTATGAGCTTGTTCCTTTCTCTAAGTCCAATGGCTCTGAGAATAAGTGTGTGAGCAGAGGGAGCAGGCTAGTGTGTGTGTGTGTGTGTGTCTTTCTCTTCCTGGATTGTGACTCAGTGATTGGTGTTTGCAGCGTGTAGACACACACACACTCCGTATCCGGGAAACTGGCCTATAAATGATGTGTGTGTGTTTGCAGATCAAACAGAGTGCCAGCTAGTTAACTATAGACAGGTAGTCCTCCTAGCTGTGTTCTGTTAGCTGATAGGCTAGTCGACTAATGCTCTTTCAGCTGATGGGCTAGTGGAATAATGTTCTGTCAGCTGACAGGTAAGTGGACTGGTGTTGTCCTGTCAGCTGACAGGTAAGTGGACTGGTGTTGTCCTGTCAGCTGACAGGTAAGTGGACTGGTGTTGTCCTGTTAGCTGACAGGATAAATGTTCCGTCAGTTGATTAGCTAATGGACTAACGTTATGTTAGTTGATAGACTGGTAATGTTCTATGACCTCATGTTTATTGGTTGTTCCAGCAGCAGCCGGCGTGTGATTGGTGAAGATGTCTGACAATGGGGACGTCGAGGACAAGCCCCCAGCCCCGCCCATGAGGAACACCAGCACTCTGATTGGCTCCTGCAGCAAAGATCCTGCCCCCCATGGCTCCAAGCCCCTTCCCCCCAACCCAGAGGACAGGAAGAAGAAAGATCGCTCCATCATGTCCATCCTGACAGGAGGAGGAGACAAGAGTGAGTTGTGTGTGTGTGACATGTGAACATGCATGTGTTCAACTGTGCGTGCGTGTGCGACTGTACAGCCAAGGGAGGTAACCAGGGGGAATATGACAGACATCCAAATCCCCCAGGATCCCTTGCTGTAGCTTGGTTAATCTTCCCATGAGCCTCGGGGGGGGGGGTGTTCTCTCAAGAGACTCTGCTGCTGCCTCTATCAATATGCTCCCTCTCTCTCTCCTCATCTTTCTCTCTCCTCTCTCTCACCCCCTTCTCTCTCTCAGCCAACAAGAAGAAGGAGCGTCCGGAGATCTCTCTGCCTTCTGATTTTGAACACACCATCCACGTGGGCTTCGATGCAGTCACTGGAGAGTTCACAGTGAGTTTGTCTATGTGCTCTATATCTATGCTCTACTAGGGTCTGTCTATGTACTCTAGATCTAGGGTCTGTATCTGGAAGGGTCTATTTCTCTAGATCTATGGTCTGTATCTAGTAGGGTGTGTAACTATGATTCAGCTGATCAACCCTGGCCTGAGTAGGAGGATCTGTTTTCTGGACAGCAGACTGGTAACTGAGTTAGAGCAGGAATGACTTTAGATTTGGACTGAAGAAAACAGGCTAACTAGCTACAGCACAATACCTCCACTTAGTCCTAATCTCTCTCTGTTTGCATCCCAAATGGTGCTCTAATACCTAATATAGTGCACTACTTTGACAAGGGCCCATAGGACTCCAGTCAAATGTGTGTGCTCTGTATAGGGAATATGGAGCCATTTCAGACGCATCCTCTCTATTTCACTATTACCCACCCTCAATGTCTCTTTCTCCCTCAATCCCTCTTTCTCCCTGTCTGTCTGTAATAGGGGGTGATCTTAGGGGGAATGGAGCGAGTGAGTAGAGGGAGAGCGAGGCAGAGGAGGAAAGAGCAAGGCAGAGAGGGGGATGATAGTCTAGGATGGAGATATGACCCAGTTCTCTGACCACTGCAGACATCTCTCTCTTGTTACTGTGTGTCTGTGTGTGTAGGGCATGCCGGAGCAATGGGCTCGGTTGCTCCAAACCTCTAACATCACTAAGCTGGAACAGAAGAAGAATCCTCAGGCTGTCCTTGACGTTCTCAAATTCTACGACTCCAAGGAGACCAACAACAGCCAGAAATACATGAGCTTTACAGGTACACACACACACACACACACACACACACACACACACACACACACACACACACACACACACACACACACACACACACACACACACACACACACACACACACACACACACACACACACACACACACACACACACACATGCGCACACACACTAGCATGTACAGTGCCTTGCAAAAGTATTCGGCCCCCTTGAACTTTGCGACCTTTTGCCACATTTCAGGCTTCAAATATAAAGATATAAAACTGTATTTTTTTGTGAAGAATCAACAACAAGTGGGACACAATCATGAAGTGGAACGACATTTATTGGATATTTCAAACTTTTTTAACAAATCAAAAACTGAAAAATTGGGCGTGCAAAATGATTCAGCCCCCTTAAGTTAATACTTTGTAGCGCCACCTTTTGCTGCGATTACAGCTGTAAGTAGCTTGGGTATGTCTCTATCAGTTTTGCACATCGAGAGACTGAATTTTTTTTCCCATTCCTCCTTGCAAAACAGCTCGAGCTCAGTGAGGTTGGATGGAGAGCATTTGTGAACAGCAGTTTTCAGATCTTTCCACAGATTCTCGATTGGATTCAGGTCTGGACTTTGACTTGGCCATTCTAACACCTGGATATGTTTATTTTTGAACCATTCCATTGTAGATTTTGCTTTATGTTTTGGATCATTGTCTTGTTGGAAGACAAATCTCCGTCTCAGGTCTTTTGCAGACTCCATCAGGTTTTCTTCCAGAATGGTCCTGTATTTGGCTCCATCCATCTTCCCATCAATTTTAACCATCTTCCCTGTCCCTGCTGAAGAAAAGCAGGCCCAAACCATGATGCTGCCACCACCATGTTTGACAGTGGGGATGGTGTGTTCAGGGTGATGAGCTGTGTTGCTTTTACGCCAAACGCACACGCATTCACATGTGAACACACACACATTCACAACTCACTATCAGAACTTGATCTCTTCATATTATCTTTCTTCTCCTCCTTCCTGTTTTCTTTCTCCACAGACAAGAGTTCAGACAACTATAGCTGTTCCAACACTTCTGTAAGTCTCCTGACACATCTATGCTTTAGTCCCAAATGGTACCCTTTTCCATATTTAGTGCCCAATTTTTGATCAGGGCTCATAGCCACAATGCTGACCTATGAGCCACAGTCAAAAGTAGTGCACTATAGTGGGAATAGGGTGTATTTTGAGACGCACATCTTTGTTTGCTCAACTATCAATGTGTGTTTAGGGCATCTGCCATAGATGAAGAATGGCGAATAGGAGAGGAGGGATAGAGAAAAACAGGGGATAAACAGAGAGAATGAGAGGATAAGAGATGGTAGAAGAGAAAGCAGAGGAAGAAATGGAGAGGAGAGGTGTGACGATTGACAGATTCTTCCCTGGCTCTATTTCTCTCTTTCTCCTCTCCCTGTTTCTGCATTGTCTGTGAGTCAGCATATTTTACTCCTTTCATTCACGCTCTCTATCTTTCTGGCTGTCCTGCTGTCACAGTCAGTCAGGAGGAGAGAGGGAGAATGGGAGAGAGAAAAAAGGGGGGAGAGGGAGAGGGAGTATTAATAACAGGAAAAGAAAGCGAACTAACTGAAAGTGATGTCACGTCCTCCTCAGAGCTCCAAGGCTGTGTCAGAGACGCCCGCCATAGCAACCGTATCTGAAGACGAGGATGAAGATGAGGCCACACCCCCTCCTGTTGTCGCTCCCCGACCAGAACACACTAAATCAGTAAGACATGCGCCACACACACACACACACACACACACACACACACACACACACACACACACACACACACACACACACACACACACACACACACACACACACACACACACACACACACACACACACACACACACACACACACACACACACACACACACACACACACTCAGCCCCCTGGCTCCAGACAGGGTAAATAAAGTAACACTCCTCGTGCTGGTCCTCAGCATTGTATATAATAATAATATATGCCATTTAGCAGACGCTTTTATCCAAAGCGACTTACAGTCATGTGTGCATACATTCTACGTATGGGTGGTCCCGGGGATCGAACCCACTACCCTGGCGTTACAAGCGCCATGCTCTACCAACTGAGCTACAGAAGGACCACTTTGTGTGTGTGTG